>NC_133325.1:522558578-522930242 GCF_042186555.1 Aquarana catesbeiana
ACTTAAGGGCCATCACCTCTTGGACTTCCTTAAATGCACCCAACCAATGGTCTGCCATTGAGAAGGGGGTACTTTATCCGGTTCATCCGAGCTCCTTGGTTTGGGGCGCTCCCCCTGTTTTAGACCCTATTTATAAACGTCAGTGTATTGGCCCAATGGCACTAACTTTAACCATTTGGCGTAACTGCCTCAAACGTTATCCTCTCATGTCCCCCTGCTCTCCTCTTGTAAATGTACTACTTAATCCCCTCATTCCAGATAGTATGTCCCTGGGCAGGATCTTTTCATGGATAAATGTACATCTCTTCCAGCTGCGGATCCTAGTTCATCCCATAACGAGGAAGCTACATTCCTTTGACGTTTTCAGAGAGAAATTTGATTTACCATCACATTCCTTCCACTTCTATTTACAGGTTAGACATTTCTTTCACTCTAAATCGCCATCCCTGACCCTAGATAAACCAACTACTTTTGAACACTTATGTGCTCAAGGCCCCAATCAATTGCACTTAATTTCGTGTATCTATCGCATCCTCCATGAGCCGACTCCAATTATGGAAACATTACACCATTACATGCGCAAGTGGTCTCAGTTGGTGGGCCGTCCTGTGACAATACAAATCTTCTAAATGTGTCACTCAGAGGGAGACAACCATTAAGATTCTCATGTTTTGGTACAGAACTCCAGATGTAATCCATAAGTATTATCCTTCAGTTTCACAGCTCTGTTGGCGGTGTGGATCTGATGTAGGCTCACTATTCCATATCTTCTGGCAATGTTCCTTAATACAACCTTTTTGGAATGATGTGCATTTACTTATACAAAAGGTAACTGGGGTGTCTCTTCTGTTGGATCGTTTGAATTACCTTTTGGGTCTTCCCCCCTCGGGGGTATCAAAAAAGACAAACAAACTGATATCCTATCTATTGCTAGCCGCCAGGAGGATTACCCCATTGTTCTGGTTATCCAATACACCTCCCCCATGGTCCGGGTTTCTACATTTAGTGGCTGAGATTCGGACAATGGAGTTCTTGACGGCTTTGGTACATGACTGCACCCCCCAATTTAATAAAATATGGGAACCATGGGATCTTTCGGAATTCGGGACCCCCATACTACCAAATATGCCCTATTCCTAACCTAATTTAATTCTACGTTGCCTGTGTATATACTCTGAACTACTCGCGGGATTTTGGGTACTTCCCCGTAGTACGTTTATCGCATACATCATAAAGATTTGATTTAATGCATATATGTGCCTTGTTTCTGTGAACACTCTTTTATCACTTATACTTGTTTGTTTTTTGTTTTCATTATGTTTGTTTATATTGCACTTATGTTGATAGTGCAATGTACACCTTGATACAATTTTGTACCTATTCTTTGATACTTCAATAAAAAATCTCTGGTGGGAAAGGACCATCTTCCCTGAATCCTGAACTCTCTGCAATGGACACCCCACCCCTGACCGCTTGCATCAGATGTAATTATGGTCCATGAGTGGGAACCCAAATGATGGGACCGGGAGAGATTCTCCGGATTCGTCCACCAGTGCAGGCTCCTGCTCATTAGTGTCGTCAACAGAATTGCCTGAGATAGATGTTGCCTTCTCCATTGTGTTAGGAATCCTGTCTGGAAGTGCCTCAGATGCCAGTAAGACCACGGGACTAGAGGTATACACGAGGACATCGTGCCTATAAGGCTCAGACACTGTGAGGCTGATAAATGGGACCTCCGTATGGCCTTGGACATTTTTTGAATCATGTCCTTCATCTTCCGTTGAGGTAAAGAAACTGTGCCCAGGACTGTATTGAACATTGCCCCTAAGTAAATCATTTGTTGTGTTGGAACTAGTTGTTTCTTTTGATGATTCACCAACCACCCCAGCTCCAATAATGACTGCAGAAGTATTTCTCTGTGGGCTATAAGGTGTTTCGGGTTGTTTGATAGTAAGAGGGTATCGTCCAGATAGTGGTAAATTCTTAATCCCCCCTCTCTCAGAGGGGCCAAGACAGATAGCAACACCTTCGTGAATATCCGAGGGGAGATGCACAGACCGAAAGGCAGAGCCTGGAATTGCAGGTGGACATGACCCACTGCGAACCTTAGATACTTCTGAAAAGATGGTAGAATAGGGACATGGAGGTAAGCATTCTGCAGGTCTATCGATATTAACCAATCTCTTGGTTGTATGGCTTAGATGATTGTTTGAAGTGACTTCATCTTGAAACTCTTGAGATGGATGTATCTGTTGAATCTTTTCAAATCTATTACAGGTCTCCAGTCACCTGTTTTTTTCTGTACCAGAAAGGGTGGAATAAAAACCTGTAAATCGTTCCGATGGGGGGGGCAGGTACTGCTGCCCCTTGATGCTGTAGTGACTCTATAAACTGGTTTAAGGCCAGGTTTTCCGTGGGGAGGCCGGCGTCTGTGTTTCATTGAAGGATGTGTGAGGAGGCTGACGAGAAAAGGGTCCAGAAGTGACCACACCGAACTGTTGATAGGACCCATGGGTCCTGGCATATGGCGGCCCAGTTAGGGGGAAAAACACTTTAGCCGGGCCCCTACTGGGAGTGTCTCCGCCCCTCTGGTGTCAAAAGGACTTTGTTACCTTGGCAGCGGTGTGGGTTTTGTTCCTTCTGGCTCCCAAGAAAGACGTCTGAGTGTCTCTCCACGATCTATTATTATCTTTAAAGGGGTGAGGCTGCCTGAAGTCTCTCGAGTTTGATTGTCGAAATCGAGACAAAAAGCTTAAGGCAAAATGACACATACCCGTTTTTCTGAAATGTTTTGAACTGCAGGGCACACACTGGATATGTGGAGCAGCCCTGAACCCAAAATGGAGCCAAACTTTTAAAGGAAAAAGAGGGGGGAAACTTCATTGGTGTGCCCAACCCCCTTCTGGCAGCATATACTAAACTCAAAGGTGTTTTCCCTAGAGAAAGATGGTGGACGAGGACTTACCTCCTTATGCACCTGCGTGCGCGCATGTGCACTAGCGGTAGCAGAAAGCTCTAATAGTAATTGTCCTCAGCTCTGTATTTTGGGCTGCGCATGCGCACTGAGCCTCGGACACGTTGCGTCACGTCAGAGAGGTTGCCACTGCCCCCATCTGTGGTCCGTCACTCCTTCTCCCTCTTCCCACCGCCCGTACAGTGAGCGGGGAGCGGGAATCAGCAATCCGGTGGCTACGGCCCAGCTCCTGATCAGGGCCGGGTTGGGCCCAAAAGAAAGACAGAGCGGATCGCCGGGGCCGCGCATGCACAGACCGGGAATAAATGTCTTAAAGGTGACAAAATATATATATATATTTTTTTTAAAACAAAAGCTCTTCACTTAACTTTATTTTCCTTTTAAGAAATAAAGAAGAGAAGAAGATCTAACCTCACCAAGGAAGAAAATGAAGCTGATCCTCCCGCTGTAGCCACCAGCATTTGTTTGTCCTTGAAACACCAGCAGACTGCGTTCCTGTAAGGAAACTCTGCAAGACCCCAAAAGATCCACAGAAGGGGTTCCCAATCTTATTAGTGATAATAGTGGCCCAAGAACAGGGACTGCACACGAAGAGGCTGAACCCGGTGGACGCTGCCAAAGGCAGAGGTATGGACGTACTGCTACTCTTCACCAGTTCCAGAGGTATGAGGAAAAAAAGTAGAATTTTTGGGGGAGGGCTATGCCTTTAATTTATGCTATTCACTAGTCCTGAGGGAGGAATCGAGGCGGAGCTCTATCACAGGTATGCTGCCATGGATAGGCACCAGGAAAATAACATTACATGTTCAACATTACTCAAAACTGAATATGCCAAGAACACTTACATTGTGTACTATGCTTCAAATAAGGCTAATAAAGTATATCTCAAATCCTTTTTTTAATAGAGTGTGGAAGGGTCAGGCCCTCTGTTTTAGTTTTTATTCCGGTCTGTGTTCCCATTGATACACCCCTCTATTTTTACTAGTGACCATTGCCATCAAAAAATAAATTTGGGAAGTGGGAAAGGGAAATCCAAGGTTTAGAGTTGCCCACAGAACAAAAAGTAAGGGGAAATCTTCCAAAGCAGACAACTGTTTTGGGGACAACTGTCTAAAAGTGGAATTCCACTCACTTTTGGAGATTTCCTCTAACTTCCTGTTGTATCCCTGGAACAGAAAATGAAGGGAAATTTCCCAAATGATATGTAGACTGCAAAAAATACACTGGCAGGGGTTTTTAAGTAGAAAAAGAAGGCAAAGTAGGCAACAGTATTTTTTTCATTTTGGATCGAAATAAGGGAGGGTTATAACCCCTGTCAATTTTTTGCCTTCTGTTTCAAACTGGGGAGATTTACCTTCACTTCCTGTCCTATATCCAAAACAGGAAGTAAAAGTAAATCCCTGCAAATCAAGGGAATCCCTTGGGGTCCCCCAGGTCACCAGAACTCGTGCCCTCATTTCTGGGGACAACCCAAAACGTGGGATTTTCTTTTACTTTAACTTTTAATGATAATGGTAAATGCAACAAATTAATCTCCCTAAGTGGGCACAGAAAGCAATAAGCATTCTAAAACCTCCCCACCCTATCCAAAACCAAAAAAAAAGTTTTGCCTTTTGTTATAGTTTTAAGTGATTCTAAAGGTTTGCAGTTTGAAAAAAATACAGAAAACAAGCGTGTTATACTTACCTGCACTATGCAATGGTTTTGCACAGAGAAGCCCCAATCCTCTTTTTTTGGGTCCCACGCCAGTGGTCCTGGCTCCTTCCCCTTGCTGAGTACCCCTAATAGCAAGCCTCTTGCTTTAGGGGCACTCGAGCAGGTCCACCCCCTACTCTCTACTCATTGGCTCACTGGCTTTGATCGACAGCAGCAGGAGCCAATGGCTCCCACTGCTGTGTGAGTAAGTATAAGTAGAGCGGGGGGCTGAGGGGGGAGCTGCACCCAGGTTTTTTACCTTAATGTATAGAACCACTTTAAGCCTTCCCTACTCTATCTAAAACAAAAAAAAAAATGTTGTTGTACAATAGAAGGAAATAAGTATACTGTTGTGAATATACGTAAATAATAACAGTTGTGAATGTATGTAAATAAACGTTCTCACCTGTGAGACCAGTGGTTTACCATTACGCAGCCAGCGAATTGTGGGACGCGGCTTTCCAGAAGCTGCACAATTCCAGAGGAGATCAGACCCAATTTTTGCCTCGGTATCAGAAATAATCTGAAGCCATTCTGGTTGAGCTGTAAAGAGATAGTGGTGCTAAAAATCCTGGATTGGGACAAAAGGCAAACTATACATGAAGCAAGAATTTTAGAGAAACTTAATTCAGACACAATTGGTTTGCTGTTTGTCCACTGTCATGACCTTGGGATTATAACGTCAGTAATGGCAGCTGGAGAAATTTACAGTATCTCACAAAAGTGAGTACACCCCTCACATTTTTGTAAATATTTTATTATATCTTTTTATGTGACAACACTGAAGCAATTACACTGCTACAATGTAAAGTAGTGAGTGTACAGCTTGTATAAGAGTGTAAATTTGCTGTTCCCTGAAAATAACACACAGCTGTTACTGTCTAAACCGCTGGCAACAAAAGTGAGTACACCCCTAAGTGAAAATGTCCAAATTGGGCCCAAAGTGTCAATATTTTGTTTGGCCACCATTATTTTCCAGCACTGCCTTTATCCTCTTGGGCTTGGAGTTCAAAAGAGCTTCACAGTATGCCACTGAAGTCCTCTTCCACTCTTCTATGATGACATCATGGAGCTGTTCGATGTTAGAGACCTTGCACTCCTCCACCTTCCATTTGAGGATGCCCCACAGATGCTCAATAGGGTTTAGGTCTTAAGACATGCTTGGACAGTCCATCACTTTTACCCTCAGCTTTTTTAGCTAGTTAGTGGTCCTCTTGGAGGTGTGTTTGGGGTCGTTATCATGTTGGAATACTGCCCTGCGGCCCAGTCTCCAAAAGGAGGGGTCATGCTCTGCTTCAATATGTCACAGTACATGTTGGCATTCATGGTTCCCTTAATGAACTGTAGCGCCCCAGTGCCGGCAGCACTCATGCAGCCCCAGACCATAACACTCCCACCACCATACTTGAATGTAAGCAAGACACACTTGTCTTTGTACTCCTCACCTGGTTTCAGCCACACACACTTGACACCATCTGAACCAAATAAGTTTATCTTGGTCTTATCAGACCACGGGACATGGTTCCGGTAATCCATTACCGTAGTCCGCTCGTCTTTAGCAAACTGTTTGCGGGCTTTCTTGTGCATCATCTTTAAAAGAGGCTTCCTTCTGGGACGACAGCCATGCAGACCAATTTGATGCAGTCTGCGGCGTATGGTCTGAGCACTTACAGGCTGACCGCCCACCCCTTCAACCTCTGCAGCAATGCTGGCAGCACTCATACATCTATTTCCCAAAGGCAACCTCTGGATATGACGCTGAGCACATGCACTCAACTTCTTTGGTTGACCGTGGTGAGGCCTGTTCTGAGTGGAACCTGTTCTGTTAAACCACTGTGGCACGGATTAAGTCACAGCACGCTACATGCCAGATCAGGATACCCACAAGATACACCGTTCCAGGGACATTTGGATATTCATCCATTGGTCATTCAGCTGACATTCTAGGCTTCAGTGACTGCTTGTCCCCTATACCTTATACTTACACTCAATGGGAATTACATTGACATACATTACAGGATATTGCAGACACCATGCACTTAAAAATCTGCCCAATACCCACAGTCTGACGACCATGCAATACTAGAACGGACTTCATTATCTCCAGTGCCGCCTACACATGGAATCATTACATTGGAATCAATATTTATGTAAAAAAACTTTTCGAACCGTCATCTCCTGATGAAGGTAACTGAACACTGCATACCGGAAACGCGTCGGACATTAGGGCATTCATACTGTATGATGTTTATTTGTACAGTTTCTGTCCTGTTTTCCATGTGATACACATTGTGCATTCTTGTCATATGTAGATTTTACATGTTTTTTATTCTATATCATTAAAAGATTACATTTTATTCATTATTGAGTTGGTGGTCTGTCAACGTCCCATTTGAGGGGGTTACTTTCTTTGTTCTAATTATTAGGGATGGGACCACCATACTCTATGTGTGAAATGATGGGAGTCTCTCTTTTTTCTGTTAAACCGCTGTGTGGTCTTGGCCACCATGCTGCAGCTCAGTTTCAATCTTGTCAATCTTCTTATAGTCTAGGCCATCTTTATGTAGAGCGACAATTCTTTTTTCAGATCCTCAGAGAGTTCTTTGCCATGAGGTGCCATGTTGAACTTCCAGTGACCAGTATGAGAGAGTGAGAGTGATAACACCAAATTTAACACACCTGCTCCCCATTTACACCTGAGACCTTGTAACACTAACGAGTCACATGACACCTGGGAGAGAAAATGGCTAATTGGGCCCAATTTGAACTTTTTCACTTAGGGGTTTACTCACTTTTGTTGCCAGCAGTTTAGACATTAATGGCTGTGTGTTGAGTTATTTTGAGGGTTCAGCAAATTTACACTGTTATACAAGCTGTACAAAAACTACTGTACTTTACATTGTAGCAAAGTGTCATTTCTTCAGTGTTGTCACATGAAAAGATATAATACAATATTTACAAAAATGTGAGGGGTGTACTCACTTTTTTGAGATACTGTATATGTTCATGCTCATGTCACACAGCTAAAACACCAGAAAAATAATCCCTATATTAAAAAAAAAAGCAACATCTATTTTCAAGTCCTGGAAATTTGCAAATGATAGACTGTAACGGAGGTCAGAGATATTATTTTTTTGTTGTGTTTTCTTTGTTGAAATCAACAGTGTGTAAGCAGTCAGCTTGTCTGCTTAATTAAAGGGGTTGTAAAGGTAAAAATTTTTTCACCTTAATGCATTCTATGCATTAAGGTGAAAAAACTTCTGACAGAACCGCCGCCCCCAGGCCCCCCGTTTTACTTACCTGACGCCTCGAAAGTCAGCTTCGCGTTCCCGACATCTGTTCCTCCGCTCACCCTGGCCGCTGATTGGCTGCAGTGGATGGATTGAAAGCAGCGCAGCCATTGGCTCGCGCTGCTGTCAATCACATCCGATGACGCGACGCGCCGGGGGGCGGGGCCGAGTGATACAGCGAGCGGCTATAGCCGCCGGCTGTATCACGGGAGCGCGCCCGCAAGCACTCACCACCGTGCGAGGGAGCTCGCATGAAGGTGGTGAATGCTTGCGGGGAGGAGCTGAAACAGCCGCCGAGGGACCCCAGAAGACGAGGTTCGGGGCCACTCTGTGCAGAACGAGCTGCACAGTGAAGGTAAGTATAACATGTTTGTTATTTTAAAAAAAAAAAAAAAACACCTTTACAACCGCTTTAATATAGGAGTTTATGTGCCCCGCATGGGGTGGGGGGTGATGTTGTTCCCCACAGGGGGGCATAAAGGGTCAGTCTTTTTTTTCATTTCAAACATTGAAGTATATCTTTAAGCTGAAAGTTAATTGTATGAACTTATAAATATAGTTACATACTTATTCAGGTTGAAAATAACATCCAGTCCATCAAGTCCAACAATAGAAAAAAAAACTAATAGAAAACCTCCATATACAAAATGTTATACCCATAGTTACATAGTAGGTGAGGTCGAAAAAAGACACAAGTCCATCATGTGTGTGATTATATATCAGTATTACATTGTATATCCCTGTATGTTGTGGTCGTTCAGGTGCTTATCTAATAGTTTTTTGAAACTATCGATGCCCCCCTCTGAGACCGCCGCCTGTGGAAGGGAATTCCACATCCTTACCGATCTTACAGTAAAGAACCCTTTACGTAGTTTAAGGTTAAACCACTTTTCTTCTAATTTTAATGAGTGGCCACAAGTCTTGTTAAACTCCCTTCCGCGAAAAAGTTTTATCCCTATTGTGGGGTCACTAGTATGGTATTTGTATATTGAAATCATATCCTCTCTCAAGCGTCTCTTCTCCAGAGAGAATAAGTTCAGTGCTCGCAACCTTTCCTCATAACTAATATCCTCCAGACCCTTTATTAGCTTTGTTGCCCTTCTTTATACTCGCTCCATTTCCAGTACATCTTTCCTGAGGACTGGTGCTCAGAACTGGACAGCATACTCTAGGTGCGACTGGACCAGAGTCTTGTAGAGCGGGAGAATTATCATTTTATCTCTGGAATGAATCCCCTTTTTAATGCATGCCAATATTCTGTTTGCTTTGTTAGCAGCAGCTTGGCATTGCTACAGTTGATACAGAGGAAGGAAAAAACACAAATAAAGCATGGTCCAATTTACTCCAGTGAGGGAAATTATTATTGCATATAAATGTTAGTATCCAGTTATATTCTGTGCATGTAGAAATTCATCCAGCTCTTTTTTAAAATAAATAAATGAGCTATCCAGATCTAGTTCTTGAGGCAGTCTATTTCACATGTTTACAGCTCTTACTGTGAAGAAACCTCTCTGTATGTAAAGGTTAACCACCAGCTGCCCAAGCCAATTCTGACACATACATACAATACTCTCATACATGCAAAAATCAGCATTTTTTTATGTCACACGATATTTGTGCAGCGGTTTTTCAAACTCCAATTTTTTATAAAAATTACACTTTCGTAAATTTTAGTGCACACAAATACAATATAATATCCAATGTATGTAAAATATAAAAGATGATGTTGCATCGTGTAAATAGATACCTAACATGTCATGCTTTACAATTACATATGCCCTTGGAATGGCACCACACTATGGTACAGTGGAACCTTGGATTACGAGCATAATCTGTTCCAGGAGAATGCTTGTAATCCAAAGCACGCGCATATCAAAGCGAGTTTCCCCATAGAAGTCAGTGGAAACAAAGATAATTCGTTCCACACTGACTTCTATTGCATGCAATACCGCATATGGCCAGAGGTTGGGGGCACCAGAGAGACTCGGAAATACTCGGAGACCACTAGACTGCACTCAGAAACCCTCGGAAAGACTCGAAAGCACTCTGGAACGGTGTATTTCCGAGTGTTTCCGAGTATTTCCGAGTGTTTCTGAGTATTACCGAACTGCTCTGAGTGTCACGGGCGCCCCCGCACCTGTGGCCAAATGCGGTACTGCACAGCGCAGAGGCTTGAATCTTGCTCATTTTGCGAGTCAGGATTTTAAAAAAATAATTGCTCGTATTGCGAAGCGCTCGTTAACCTTGTTACTCGCTATCTGAGGTTCCACTGTATTTAAAAATCTCCATAGGCGACGCTTTAAAAGCTTTTACAGGTTACCAGTTTAGAGTTACACAGGAGGTGTAGTGCTAGAATTACTGCTCTCGCTATGATGTTTGTGGTGATACCTCACATGCATGATGCAATCACTGTTTACATATTCTTGCAGGACTGATGTATGCGTTCGCCTTTGCATGTGAGCACAGGGGGACGGGGGAGCTTTTTATTTTTTTATTTAAAATTACATTTTTTTTACACTTTTTAATTTTTCAACTTTAATTGCTATCACAAGGAATGAACAACATACCTTGTGATAGCATGAGCCGTGACAGTTCATCTGTATGGAGAAATATGGGGTCTATTAGACCCCAGATATACCCTCTGCCCTCAAAAGCATCTGATCAAACTAAGATCAGTTTGATCAGATGCTGTTACAAGAAGGTAACCGCTTGTAAACAACTAATGGAAACCGGAAGTCAGCCAGCAAAACTGAAAGTCCTGGGCTCAATGGTAAAACGGGAGAGCCAGGGAAGGCGGGATGGGGAGGGGTACTTCCTAAGGGGGGGGAGTGGTTAAATCTTTTTTTCCTCTGGACTTAAAGAATACCCCATTGTCCTCTGTAATGATCTGAAAGTGAATAACCAAATTTGCTACAGGGACCACTTATGTATTTACATGATGATCATAATTCCCCATTATTGCCTCTTCTCAAAAGAGAATAAATTCAGTTTAGCTAATCAGTTGAGCGCCTTAATGCCTCTTGTCAGTTTGGTTGCCTTTCTCTGTATTTTCCCCAGTTCTCTAATATCCCTTTCATGAACTGGTGCCCAAAACTAAACTGCATGTTCCAGATGAGGATTTACTAATGATTTCTACAGGGTCAAAATAATGTCTCTCCCTGGAGTTTATACCTCTTTTAATCCAAGAGAATATATTGCTAGTTTTAAAAGCTGCAGCTTGGCATTGCATGCTATTAAACTTATGTTCTACAAGAACACCCAGATCTTTCTTGACCATAGACTCCCTCAGCTGTTCTCCTAGAATGTATGATGCATGCATGTTTTTATCCACCAAGTGCCTAACTTCACATTAATAAACATTAAACCTCATTTGCCAGACAGTTGACCAATTAAATAGTGCACTGAGGTTGGCTTGTAAGTTAGAGATATCATGTCAAGGATGTAATTCCACTACATAGCTTTGTATCATCTGCAAACATGGAAATGGTACCTTTAATCCCAAACTCTGTGATTTTAAAAAGTAAGAGTCCCAACAGTAAACCTTGGGTTACACCACAAATAACCTTACACCATTCAGAGTATGAATCATTGGTCACTAGGGATGAGCCAAACACCCCTGGGTTCGGTTCGCGGCAGAACATGCGAATAGACCAAAAATTTGTGCGAACACGCAAACCCCGCTAAAGTCTATCAGACTCGAACGTGAAAGATCAAAAGTGCAAATTTTAAAGGCTACTATGCAAGTTATTGTCCTAAAAAGTGTTTGGGGACATGTATCAATGCAAAAAAAAGTTTTAAAAACGGCCAATTTTTTCGGGAGCAGTGATTTTAATAATGCTTAAAGTGAAAAAATAAAAGTATAATAGTATTTTCGTATTATAAAGTAATAAAAATATTCCTTTAAATATCGTACCAGGGGGGTGTCTATAGTATGCCTATAAAATGGCGCGTGTTTCCCGTGTTTAGAACAGTCCCTGCACAAAATGACATTTCTAAAGGAAAAAAAGTCATTTAAAACTGCTTGCGGCTGTAATGTAAAGTTGCCCCCCCCCAGCCCATTAATGGGCACTTTGGGTCTGGTATGGATATTAAGGTGAACCCCGCACCCAAATTTTTAAAAAAAGGTGTGGGGACCCCAGGCCCTATATACTCTGAACAGCAGCAGTATACAGGCGGTCCCCGGGTTACAAACAAGATAGGGACTGTAGGTTTGTTCTTAAGTTGAATCTGTTTGTAATTTGGAACAGGTACATTTTCTAAGCGTAGCTCCAGCCAAAAAATCTAATAAAAATCTTTAAAAGCTTTTTTGGTAACATAGGGAAGGGTTATCATCACCCCTGTAACATTTGTTTTGCTGTCTGTGCCCCTGTTCAGAAGATTTCACCTCACTTTCTGTCCCAATGAGAATTGGATTTTGAAAATGTTGGGTTGTTGTAGAAACAAGGATTGGTGATAAAGCATCAGTGGAGACACCTTTTTCCCATATTAACGCTT
Source organism: Aquarana catesbeiana (assembly GCF_042186555.1). Classification (NCBI taxonomy): domain Eukaryota; kingdom Metazoa; phylum Chordata; class Amphibia; order Anura; family Ranidae; genus Aquarana; species Aquarana catesbeiana. Next base: position 522,571,032 of record NC_133325.1, read on the forward strand.
ACAGAAGAGAATTTCCCTTCCTAGGGGTAGATTTCCTCTCACTTTCTGTTGTCTCCCTCTGTTTGTAAGTAGGAGTCGTTTGTAATTTCGATCTTTGAAAATAGAGGACTACCTGTATATACTATACAGCCTGCCCTATACACTCGTAACGGGCCCTGCTGTGAAATATTATATCAAGAATTGTAATTACATGCCCCTGTTAAACAGGGGCAGAAATATTGGGTCTTAAGTGGTGGTGGTGGCACAACACTGTAAAGCCTCACAGATACTCTTGTTGAGCGCAGGAACGGGCCCTGCTGTGAAATATTAGATCAAAAGTTTTAATTACACGCCAGTGTTAAACGGGCATAAAAATTGGGCCTTAGGCGGTGGTGGTGGTGGCACAACACGGTAACCCCTCACAGATACTCTTGTTGGGTACAGGAACAGGCCCTGCTGTGAAATATTAGAACAAAAATTGGAATTACACACCCCTGTTAAACAGGGGCAGAAAAAATGGGCCTTAGGGGGTGGTGGTGGTGGCAGAACACTGTAAAACTGCACAGATACTCTTGTTGAGTGCAGGAACGGGCCCTGCTGTGAAATATTAGAGCAAATATTGTAATTACACGCCCCTGTTAAACAGGGGCAGAAAAATTGGGCTTTAGGCACTGGTAGTGGTGCCACAACACTGCAACCCCTCACAGATACTCTAGTTGAGCACAAGAACAAGCCCTGCTGCAAAATATTACAGCAAAAATTGGAATTACACGCCCCTGTTAAACAGGGGCAGAAAATTGTGCCTTCGGCACTGGTGGTGGTGCCACAACACTGCAACCCCTCACAGATACTCTAGTTGAGTGCAAGAACGAGCCCTGCTGCGAAATATTAGAGCAAAAATTGGAATTACATGCCCCTGTTAAACAGGGGCAGAAAAATTGGGCCTTCGGCACTGGTGGTGGTGCCACAACACTGCAACCCCTCACAGATACTCTAGTTGAGCGCAAGAAAAAGCCCTGCTGCGAAATATTACAGCAAAAATTTATAATTATATGCCCCTGTGGGGCAGAAAAATTGGGCCTTAGGCACTGGCGGTGGTGCCCTGAAACAAAAATGTTCTTAGAAGATATCAAGATGAACATTGAGGAGGAATAGGATGGTCACTCAGCATAACAGGATAGTCACTCAGCATAGGCAGTCTTCAAGGGATCTCACATTCATAGAAAAATTAATCGGTTACATCAGCATCAGGGGCTTGGTAACTGGTGATCCAAGACTGATTCATTTTTATGAAGTTGAGCCGATCAACTAAGTCTGTGGACAGGCGCACTTTGTGATCGGTTACAAAGCCTCCAGCAGCACTGAATGTGTGTTCAGAAAGTATGCTGGATGCAGGACAGGCCAGTAGCTCAATTGCATATTGTGCAAGCTCTGGCCAGTGATCCATCCTCAAGACCCAGTAACCCAGTGGATTTTCGGATGGAAAGGTCTCCAAGTCTGATCTTGCCCCTAGGTATTCCTGCACCATGTAAATCAGACGCTAGTGATGGTTGCTGGAACCGATCAGCCTTGGGGCTGCGGACTAAAGAATTGTCTGAACACATCGGTCAGGTGACCACCTTCTCCACCGCTCCTTCTGTGACTGACCGAAGCCTCAGCAACACGTTGTACAGGAGGACCAGGAAATTGTAACCTCCCAGGCTCTGGAAATGCATTGCACAAACCTTTCTGCAAGGCCTCCTGAGGATGTTTCATCCTCTGCTCCCTCTGCAAAGGCTGGATACGTTCCGCAACCTTACCCTTGTAACGTGGATCAAGAAGGGTTGCCAGCCAGTAATGATCCCTCTCCTTGATACCACGAATCCGAGGGTCCTTTCGCAGGCTTTTCAGGATCAGGGAGGCCATGCGGTGAAGGTTTGCTGAGGCATTCGATCCGGAGTCCTCTGGGTCACTAAGGATGACATGATCCACAGCCACCTCCTCCCAGCCACGTACAAGTCCATGGGTTTCTGGGGACTGAAAACGATCCCTTGAAGACTGCGGCTGATGCTGAGTGCTAGGCTCCACCTCCATGCTGACACAATCCTCCTCCTCCTCCCCATTTTGTGTGATTGCGGGCCCGCAGGAATACTGTCAGGATAAAGGGAACCTTGAGAGGTAAGGAAGTCCTCCTCTTCCTCACTCTGTTCTGCCTCAAATGCCCTGTCCATTATTCCATGAAGCGTGTGCTCCAACAGGAAAACAAGAGGGACAGTATCACTGATGCATGCACTGTCACTGCTCACCATCCTCGTGGCATCCTCAAATGGTGACAGGACAGTGCATGCATCCTTGATCGGTAGCCACTGTTGTGGCGAAAAAAAGCAAAGCTCCCCTGACCCTGTCCTGGTGCCATACTCACACAGGTACTCATTGATGGCCCACTGCTGCGTGTGCCAACGTTGAGTTCTACCTGGTGGGCATGTCACAAATGAGGCGGTTCTTGGGCATGTTGCATTCCTTTTGAAGGTCAGCCATCCAAGTACTGGCATTATATGACCGGCGGAAATGCCCACAGACTTTCCTGGCCTGCCTCAGGGGATCCTGTAAGCCCGGGTACCTGCCCAAGAACTGCTGCACCACCAAATTAAGGACGTGAGCCAAACGGGGAACATGGGTCAAGTGTCCCTGTCGGATGGTGGAGAGGAGGTTGGTGCCATTGTCGCAAACCACAATTCCTGCCTGAAGCTGGCGTGGCGTCAACCACCTCTGAGTCTGCCCCTGCAGAGCTGACAGAATCTCTGCCCCAGTGTGGCTCCTGTGCCCTAAGCAGACCAACTCAAGCACCGCATCTTTTTGCCTGAGTGCTTGCGTAGCCCCTTGAACGCCTACGGAGCACTATTGGTTCAGAGGAGAAATCTGCAGAGGAAGAGGCCATAGAGGAAGAAGAAGAGGAGGGGGTGGAGGAGAGAGCTGTGGCAGAATCACCACTACTAGCATTTTGGAGGCGTGGTGGCGGAAAAAGCTCCAACATTACTGCACTCTGTCCTGCATCCTTCCCAGCTGCCAGCAGACTTGCCCAGTGCACCGTAAAAGAAAGGTAACATCCCTGTCCATGCCTGCTGGACCATGAGTCAGCGGTAATATGCACCTTACCACTGACCCCCCTGTCCAACGAGGCCAAGACATTGCCTTCCACATTGCGGTAGAGAGCCGGAATGGCCTTCTGTGAAAAAAATGGCATTTGGGAACCTGCCGCTGAGGTACTGCATATTCCACAAATTCACAAAAGGGGCAGAATCTACCAGCTGAAAAGGCAGCAGTTGGAGTGCTAGCAATTTAGCCAAGCTAGCATTCAGCCGCTGAGCATGTAGATGGCTGGGAATAGTAATGTGGAATAGGCCGCTTTGGCAGCTGCATTGGCAGGCAAACTGCTCTGAACCTGGGTGACAGTGGATGAGGAGGATGAGGACAGCTTAGTTATCCACTCTACCAACTCTTCTGCTTGTTGTAGATCAACACGGCCAGCTGCCGAAAAAAAGGACAAGCATGCCCCACGGCCACGTGCTGAGGATGCACCATGTCCACGACCAGCACTATTGGCTGTAGACGCAGAGCCTGCTTGCCCTCTTTTAGTGACCTGTGAGCGTCTGCCTCTCCTTGGTGGCCTTCCAGACATGCTGTAAAATTTTATTAGCAAAACACTGCCTGAAGTTTACTAGAAAAAGTACACCAGGAATGGCCTGCAGTCAGATTTTATGCACTGCAGATCACTGAATCACCTGCCTGCCTGAAAGTGTATTTGAATACGTACACCAGGAAAGGCCTGCAGTCACATATAGGCTTGGCTAGACTAGAATGCAGTGGATATATATATGTAGGACACTGTATATATATTTTATGCACTGCAGATCACTGAATCGCCTGCCTGCCTGAAAGTGTATTTGAAAACGTACACCAGGAACTACCTGCAGTCAGATATATGCTTGGCTAGACTAGAATGCAGTGGATATATATATATGTAGGAGACTGTATATATATATTTTATGCACTGCAGATCACTGAATCGCCTGCCTGCCTGAAAGTGTATTTGAAAACGTACACCAGGAACTACCTGCAGTCAGCTATAGGTTTGGCTAGACTAGAATGCAGTGGATATATATATGTAGGAGACTATATATATTTTATACACTGCAGATCACTGAATCACCTGCCTGAAGTATTTTATATTTTAGAAACACTACACCAGGAACGGACCGCAGTGAGATCTAGCTAAACTGTATGCAGTGGATATATATATGTATATGTATATGTATATATATATATATATATATATGTGTGTGTGTGTGTGTATATATATATATATATATATATGTGTGTATATATATGAAATACACTGCAGCTAACTGAATAATCTGCCTGCTCAATCTAAATGACACTCTCTCTCTGTCCACGCCGGCAACGACACACTACACGAGGCCGACGTGCAGTCAGTCTGTGGGCGTGCACTTAGTCCCCGTGAGCCATGATTGGCAAAAAATGCACCCTGTCTTTGGCCAATTATGGCTCTCTTAGCTGAGGGCGCTGTGATTGGCCAAAGCATGCAGGTCATGGTACATGCTCTGGCCAATCATCATACAGCTCCTGCAGTGCATTATGAGCCGTTACGCGCCGCTCAAATTTGGCGCGAACGGCCCAGAATGTTCGGTTTTCGACGAACGGGTGAACAGCCAATGTTCGAGTCGAACTCATGTTCAACCAGAACAGAAAGCTCATCCCTATTGGTCACTATTCTCCGAATACAGTCTTTTAGCCTGTTTTCTATGTATTTAAAACCTGAATTTTCTAAGCCTGTAGACTTTAACTTATACATTATCCGTGTGTGAGGAACTGTGTAAAACACTTTTCCAAAAAAGCATACTACTGTATATCCACAACCACTCCTTTGTATTTACTTATCTCCTCATAAAAAGAAATCAAGTTTGTTTGACAACTTCGGCCTCTTGAGAATCCATGCTGAGTATTTGTTTAAATATTATTTTCTAGCAAAAACTTCTCTATGTGGTCTATTAATTATACTCTTAAAGTGTTTGTTATCCTAAAGGAATAAAATAGATCCTGCTGCCTTAAAGCATGTTATACAGCAAGTGCATGTGCTGTGTAATTTGGCCCCCTGTATCACCTAAAAAAACCTTGCTGGCCTTTCCTGGTTCTGCCATTACTCCCTGTAAACTGACCATGGTTTATCATGGCTTCTGAGCCCTGACACGTAGTCAGTTTACGCGCCTCTGTCATCCGCAGCCCTGCTCTGTCCTTCTCTGTCCTCCTCTCCCCCTCCTGCCCTGCTTGTCAGCTTGAGACACTGCCCACCCCTCCCCTCCTGCTGCTTTAAAAACTATAATCTATTCATGCCATCCCCTCTTTTATATAACAATATGTGTCCCAGTGTCTGATCTATATAAAAAATACAGATTATACCTTATATCAGAGTGTCTCCTGGCACTCGGTGACTCCTCGGGTCTCTCTTTTCTCTCCTCCCCTCCTCCCTGGCTGACGTTAGCGAGGAGAGGAGAGAGCCAAGTCACGTGAGTGCCGGGCGATGCTCTGATATAAGGTATAATCTGCATTTATTTTTATAGATCAGACATTGGGACACATATTGTTATATAACAGAGGGGATGGCATGAATAGACTATAGTGGCTTAACAACCACTTTAAGTATCTGCCCAACTATAGAAGTTAAACTAACTGGTCTGTAGTTACTAAGTAAAGACTCTGATACTTTTTTAAATATAGGTACCACATTGGCCTTATGCCAATCCAGTGCTACTATGCCAGTCATTAAAGAGTCTCTAAAAATTAGAAACAAAAGCTTACAAATAGCAGAGCTCAACTCTTTGAGGACCCGTGGGTGTATGCCATCTGGTCCAGGTGCTTTATTCACCTTTATTTTGTCTAAGTGTTTCTGGACCATATCAGTTTTGAGCCATTGTGGATCATGTGGGTCATGTCAATACTATCCCCATTAAGGACTTGAGCTCCCCCATTCTCTTTAATATACACAAAGCTAAAAAGGTTATTCAATACATTTTCCTGCTCTTCTTCCCAGTCACCAACTCAGAATTATCGTGTAAAGGGCCTACATGCTCAGACCTAACTTTATTAGTATTATTATATTTGAAGAAGTGTTGGGGGTTTGTCCTACTATCTTTTGCAAACTGCCACTTCAAATTTTTGCAGCCTTGATTTCCTTTTTATATATTTTGTTATAATCTTAGTAACTTTTAAATTAAGATAGTGTACCTTAATTTTCATATTAGTTAAATGGTCATTTCTTATCATTTATATATATATTCTTTTATTATTATTTTAACTTTGGATGTGAGCTATATAGGTTTTACTTTTAGCCTTTTAAAGTTATTGCCCGTGGAAATATATTTAGCAGTGTGTTCGCATACAGCCTATTTTAAGCATTCTCATTTCTGTTCTCTATTCATTAATGACAACATTCTCTCTCAGTCTAAAACTTGGAGAGCAGCCCTCAGCCTTGGAAAAGGAAAGGAAGGGAGTCAGAATAGTGGCAACCATCATAGTAAAGGGTACTAGATCCTGCACAGATGTACTACAACTCCCAAGGGAGTTTAAGCCTGATCCTGAGCTACTGAGTCCATCTAACTCATTATATCTGTGCTTATGGTCCACCATGCCTGTGAACAAAATGTGCCCAGGGTGTAACTCAGGGCCTCTGAATGAGTGGAGCAGGAGGGGGATGCCTCAATACATGCATCTGTAGGGCGCTGTAACCCAGGATATGTGAGTGTAAACCGCTGTCATTGTGCCCTCAGATAGCAGAACCATAAGATGTTGGGCAGTAATCTCCCAGAGACGAGATGGTGCATGTGCAGGATTTTCCCACAGTGCAAAGCAACATTACAGGCTGGCCCTGCATTTTCCACCAAGTGGTGCTCTGCTATGATCCCCCAAGGCTCTGCCAAGGAATCCCTGATCATGGACAGCCAAGTGATAGTAATCATCTTGGAAAGAAACTATCTAGTGAAAGAGAAAGAAAAACCTCAATAGACAAAGGTAGGCTTTTCTCAGTAGAGAGAAGAGGTATATCACCAAAGGACACTAGCAAAAAAACTGAGGCTAGGTGGGAGTAGGAGTGGTTATATAAGGGAATGTCACTGCAGTTTAAATTTTTTTGTCATTGTCAAAACACCTGAAGGTAGCTACATATAACCCAGTCATAGTGATTTGAAGAAGCCTATGTCCTGTACTATACAATCAGGAAAGACTGGGACCTCCTGTTACCACAGTCCCACAGTGATGTGGCCTACTAGGTAACTAGCCCAGAAAGAGAACACAAATATACCATTTATAAGGAAATTAAGCCAGCTGTGCTTATTTTCATGGGCTTGTGCAGAGACATGCACATACTCATGAGCATACATGTGCAACTGGACTTGCATGTGGAGGCACGGGCACGCCCACAGATCCTGGCATCTGGCAGCCTATTTAAGCCTAAGGCCTGCCTAATATCACTGGATGGTCTTCAGCTTTACCCCTGTGGCTTGTGTTCCTGAAAGAATGCTTGGTCCTGTTACTTACCTGGCTCCGTCTGACTCTTCTCTGGATTCTCCTTGCCTGCTCATGTCTGCTGCTTCTCCACCTTGGCCTGGACTTTTGACTAAGATTCTGGCTTTCGACTTAGTACTTTACTGCCAGCACGTTTTTGACCACTGCCTGTGCCTGATCTGGACCCTGATCTTTATTCTGCACCTCTTTGCCTGGCTGTTACCAATCTCAGCTTATGACCTGACTTCTTACTTCTGCTCATCAGACCTCAGCACCTCCACATTTAATTTTGCTGAACTAACTTCCTGGAACCTAAATCCTTTTGCTGCCCTAGAAGTCCCTGTCTCCACCACCAGGGGTGCTTGTATGGGAATTGTGCAAGGGGCATTGTTCCCGTCCGCCAGAAAACAATAGCAACCGTATGTAGAAAAAGCCAATATGCTAGTTGTACCCTAGTTGATTGATAAATCAACCTGGGTACAATCAGCCTGCCCATGTATGGTTTCAATCTAGGCTGGTCCCTGCTAAACTGGACGAGATTCGTACTGTCTAAGGCTTTCTTTAGAGAGACAACACTCCTTTGTTCTAATGATTTTTTTTTTCGAATGTTTATAAACATATTTAGTTCTCATTACTGCGACTAAATCAGATTTTATAATAGTCACGTTTTGAGCATCTTGTAAATCTTAATACTTCATAAAAAAGTAATTAGCAGTTATAGAAAAAAGTTAAAATAGTAGATGAAAGCTAGATGGTTTATAGATTTTTGCTGAGAGTTTTTAAGGAAGAATCCGTTTCTTACAAAAATATTGCCATATGAATGATCTAAGCAAAATTACATCTCACCTTGTACTATCACACGTCCTTGGTGGGTGTCTCGCCCCTTAAAGTTTTCAGCTTCACATTCATAGGTCCCATCATCATCAAAACTGACACTTTGAATATGTAAAACTGGATCTGATGAAAACCACTGAGGATTTTGTGATGTATCTACTTTTCTCCATCGGATACGAGGCACAGGACTATAGAGGAATGGAAAGGACATGTGATGACACAAATTCAGGAACTGTCACATAAGCAGTAATGGTATTTGACAGCTCATTATCAAAACTGGAATATAGTTATGTAAACATGTATTATACTCTAATCCTTAAGAAAAGCTGTCTTCAAAGATTTCTGGCAGCACCAGGTCTATCTGACACCACAAAAAATTAGCAAAATGTATCCAGGTGCTTCTTCATGCTGTTGCAAGTGTGGCAGTGGAGATGCAGACTTTAGCCTCATGTTGTGGTCCAGTTCCCGGATACAATCATTCTTGGAAGAGGTCTTACCTTTTATAACCTCCCTTACTATGATTCCCATTCCAAAGACTGTCGGTCTGCTTGCTGGACCTGGTGGGCACCCTGGCTCACCGCCGACCAACTAAGACCCTTATAGGCCTTTTGCTGTTCTACGCAAAGAAAACTGATTCTAAAATGGAAGCAACCTGAAGTACCGTTGAAAAAATGATCTGCACTCTGGTTGTTGCTCTTAAAATTTCTTAATTTTATTAAATAGTCACAGTGAACAAACGCAGATTAAGTCGGTCGATGCATTTCAGCCTATAAGGCTTTAGTCATACACCCTCTTTAAACTTCTGGAAGGCCTTAATTAATTCTGCTACTCCACTATACAAAGCCACGTATTACTCCAGGGAATGCGTTTCAGCCTATAAGGCTTTAGTCATAAACCCTCTTTAAACTTCTGGAAGGCCTTAATTAATTCTGCCACTCCACTATACAAAGCCACGTATTAATCCAGGGGATGCTCAGACAAATTTGACAAAATGTGGAATATTTGGCATGAATCGCACACAACTAATGCCATTTAATAATTACTATGACGCCAGTTGGCTTCTTGCTGATTTCTACTAGTTTGTGCTTAAAAGCCTCCTAGCTCCTAGGCATTTTTATTAATTATCATCCTTTAGTGTTATAGACCCAGTACACATTACACCCTTCCATTTACTGTGTTTGTTGCATTTGATATGCTATACTTCTTATCCTGCTCATCTGGTGGATATGAGCAATGTAAAGTCTTTAAGTCTTTGTTTATAGTGTTTCTGATCTGAGGTAATAGCTGTCACTAGCCAGGGTATGCCCAGAGGCTCTGTTTTGTGAACCAATCTTTACCTCTGGAAAAAAAAAAAAAATTTACACAAAAAAAAAGATTTCTAGCAGTGCAATGTGCATGTAAATCCAAAACAATTTTTAAAGCTAAAGTTTAGGTATGATTGTATAGCATAGTTACATTGTTCCGGCATGAAAAAAATTAAGATCTGAAGTTTTTTTTTTTCTTTCTGGTGTGAAAATTAAAATTTGAAAAATAGTTTTCACTTCACTTTATGTACTGGAGATAATGGTCAACAGGACCAATAGTGAGGGTAAATTTACAGCAAACAGGGGTTCTTATTCTTCCACATTCCATCCAAAAACATAAAGCATGGCAACTTGAGAGGAGCAGGACTACTCATCATTACAGGCTGCTTTCTAGCATTAAATGCTATGCACATTAGACAGGTCAAGCTAACACTACACTTACCTGTCCATATCCCCTGCCTACAAACTGTCCACCTGCAAAAGAGATTGAAACACCCCAAGATTTACCCTGGTGCACCCACACTTCACTTCACCATTCCTGGGGACTGGCAGACACCCCCAGTGATTTAGCACAAAATCATCTAAATCTGCCAGAGGAACCACCCTCTAAAGCACTCACCCAGCATGATGAGCCCCGCTTCCTCAACTAATGACCACAGTATACTGTGTGACTGTGGATTACAAGCATTACGAGACCACTGTAATGCAAATAACAACATGTAACTGATACACACTTTAAGTCAACGTGACTTTTAAACACTATAATATACAGTGGGGGCCTGCAAGTCTTATGGGACTGTTTAGTGCTAGCGTAATAATAATAAAAACATTCGGCCACCATGGGAAATAATACACGTTGACCCCTAAATGTTGCCTATATACAGTACACTGTATTATATATGACTTTGGTGTTAAAATGGAATGTAAAGACTGTATATGTAGTACACAGGCACTTGAGTCATGGATAAATTAATATTTCTAATGTCACCACTGATAAATTGTGACCTCACTCCCTCAAGGCAGAGACTTTGTTTTTTTTCAGGTGCCCACACACTGACTATGGATTTCATTCCATGACAAGTATAACGTGTGTTATTTAAAAAAAAAAACAAGACTTTACAATCACTTTAACCACTTGGACTGGAAGATTTTCCCCCTTAATGACCAGGCCGTTTTTTTGCGATACGGCACTGTGTCGCTTTAACTGACAATTGCGCGGTCGTGCGACGCTGTACCCCAAAAAAATTGACTTCCTTATTTTCCCACAAATAGAGATTTCTTTTGGTGGTATTTGATCGCCTCTGCAATTTTTATTTTTTTGGGCTATAAACAAAAAAAGACCAACAATTTTGGAAAAAAAACAATATTTTTTACTTTTTGCTATAATAAATATCCCCATTTTTTTCTTAAAAAAAAAAACACATCTCTTCATCAAGAATAAATAAGAAATTTGAGGACAGATTCTAGTGACAGAATGTCATATCCACATCCCTGTTGGGTCAATAGAAAGAGATAACTCACTGTTGTCATATTTTATTCCTTCTTTTTTATTATTTATTATTTTTATTATTATTTTTGAGTCTTTATTATATTGTTTTCATTATGAGAGTCAGTTATTTCAGTAGTACTAACTATTTGGCTGGCTATTTGCGACTGTATTAGCATCATTGAGAGCAGGTTGTTTCCCTATCTATGATGGTTACTTGATGTGGCGTTCGGATGTCCCTTGTAGACGAGGAGGCTTTCTTCTCCTCAGTTCCCACCTGCTAATTACATTCTGGTGGGTGGCGCTTGCGCCCTGAGCCTTACACCAGCTGTCCATATTGTGGCTGGAGGCTTCTGGCGCATGCGCAATTCAAGGGGGACCCGCACGGGATGTGATGTCAGTGAGCAGTTTCTGGCTCATCACTTCCGGTGGGACTGTGTATATAAGGCAGCAGGGGATGAGCTCAGCCACCAGGACGCATATCACGGTGACGCTGAGGGATTAGCTGGATATCGAGGCGCAATTGCACCCTATCTATCCACAAACTATTTGCCGGCTTTCCCGTTCTACCCTCCTCTCCTGTTGAAAATTTTCAGGTAGCGAGCCATTTTTCTTACCTTGTCTTACATTTTATCTTAAAAGTGTTAATCGAATATATAGTAAGCTGGCTAAGTATGTTTGCAATCGGCAGTCTCATATTTAGTGGCCAGTTATTAAATAATAGCTTCAGTCTTGTTTATGCTCTATGCTATAGTCCCATATGCTACATTTTAATATTTGGGGACATTGAATGGCTATCTATGTGATGACCGCTCATGTCCCTTTGTGCTGCATGATATGATCTTATGTGCTAAGCACGTTAACCATTTGCCGACCACCGCACACACATATACATTGGCAGAATGGCACAAGCAGGCAAATGGGCATACCTGTACGTCCCTTTGAATCTGCCACCACGGGATCGTGCCCGTGGGTCCTGCAAACTCGATGTTTGCCGGCGGCCCGCGATTGTGGCGAGGAGAGGCAGAACGGGGAGATGCCTATGTAAACAAGGCATTTCCCTGTTCTACCTAGCAACATGACAGGGATCTACTGCTTCCTGTCATCGGGAGCAGTGATCTCTGTCATGTTGTAGTAAGCCCATCCCCCCACAGTTAGAATGACTCCCTAGAACACACTTAACCCCTCGATCGCCCCCTAGTGCTTAACCCCTTCCCTGCCAGTGTCATTTATACAGTAATCAGTGGCTATTTGTAGCTCTGATCACTGTATAAATGACAATGGTCCCAAAATAGTGTCAAAAGTGTCCTATGTGTCCGCCATAATATCGAAGTCCCAATAAAAATAGCCGATCTCCGCCATTACTAGTTAAAAAAAATGAATAAAAATGCCATAAATATATCACCTATTTTGTAAACTAAACTGTGATAGAAATTACTTTTTTTATATATCTTTTGGGGATATTTATTATAGCAAAAAGCAAAAAATATTGCTTTTTTCTCAAAATTGTCGCTCTTTTTTTGTTTTGTAGCGCAAAAAATCAAAACCACAGAGGTTATCAAATACCACCAAAAGAAAGCTCTATTTGTGGGAAAAAAGGACGTCAATTTTGTTTGGGTACAATGTCGCACGACCGTGCAATTGTCAGCCAAAGCGACGCAGTACAGAATCGCAAAAAATGCTCCGGTCAGGAAGGGGGTAAATCCTTCTGGGGCTCAAGTGGTTAATTTATCTGTTGGCTAACCCATATGGTTGTATGTCTAATCCATATTAATATGTGCCACTGCACTAACATGCTGCTAATACTTCTACTATATTCGTTCCTCATGTGTGGTGATGTGAAGTACTTTGCATCTGAACACGTTAGGTATTTTTAGATTACTATTGGTCAAGACGATTGTGCCTTTTATACGGTCCGATGCCCATCAGATCAAGCTGGTGATTCTGGCATCACCGCTTTCACTGGATGGTGACTCGCCTATGCTCTCTCTGATGTTGTGTTTGTTTTCTTTTCAGTACCAAAAAGTTTTGGTGAGCACCCATATTAATTGCATAATTATTCTTAATATTGTAAAGAAATGTAATTGATGTTGATACTAATGTTATTATTTTTTGCAACTTGGACATTGTTATGGATGCATGTTTATCCTCCCTGAAGAAGCAGATAATTAGTCTGCGAAACGCGTTGGCTATCCGCATACACAAGCATCTGTTCAAGCCTCTGGACTGAGTATCAACTGTGGTCAAATATGTATATGACCTAATTTTATTAATGTATCATGCGAAATGCGACATTGTGGCGGACAGATCGGACATTTTTGACACTTTTTTAGGACCACTGACATTTATACAGCGATCAGTGCTATAAAAATGCACTGATTACTGTATTAATGACACTGGCAGGGAAGGGGTTAATGCTAGTGGTGATCAAGGGGTTAAATGTGTTCCCTGGGAGGTGTTTCTAACTGTGGGGGAGTGGACTGACTGGAGGAGGAGAGAGATCACTGTTTCTGATCGCTAGGAACAGACGATCACTCTCTTCTCCCCTGTCAGAATGGGAATCTGTTTGTTTGGCTTTCTGTGGAGCGATCACGGGTGGCCGGCGGACATCGCAGCTGCCGGCCATGCGCATTGCTCCCCTGCCGTGCAGTAGGCGCGCCTGCTATAGAAAGAGCCAACGTACACCTACCGCGATTTTCGGTAATGAGCGGACCTGCTGCAGTATAATGACGGCATTCAGCATAAATCACAGAAATAGGAAACACAAGGGTAATACAAAGACACTGAATTTCAAAAGAGCCAGCTTCCCTAAACTACGCTCCTTGCTGGAAGATATTAAATGGGATAAAACCCTAAGGTACACAGAACACGGAGGAAAAATGGAAGTGCTTTAAGTGCATATTAAATAAAGGTATTGGCCAGTGCATCCCAATGGTAAATACATTTAAAAGAGCTAACAAAAGTCCTGGGTGGCTTAACTCCAACTTAAAAATGCATAAAAAAACAAAGTAGAAGGCCTTCAAAAAATACTAGGCTGAGGAGTCATCGTTAGCATTCCAACTTTACAAAGAATGCCATAAGAAATGTAAGGGTGCAATCAAGGCGGCTAAGATAGATCACGAAGGGTACACAGCGGAGGAGAGTAAAAAAAATCTCAAGAAATTCTTTAAGTATAAGGGAGGTCAGAACATATTGGTCCCATGAATGCCGCTGCAAGACTCATCCACCTTACCGACCATTCAGTGTCCTCCACCCCTCTCTGCCAATCCCTCCACTGGCTTCCACTCACCCAACAAATAAAATTCAAAGTACTAACAATAATTTACAAAGCCATCCATAACTCTGCCCCCAGCTACATCACTAACCTAGTCCCAAAATACCAACCAAGCCACTCTCTTCGGTCATCCCAAGACCTCCTGCTCTCTAGCTCTCTTGTCACCTCCTCCCATGCTTGCCTCCAGGATTTCTCCAGAGCTTCTCCCATCCTTTGGAACTCCCTACCCCAATCTGTCCGACTGTCCCCTAATCTATCCATCTTTAGGCGATCCCTGAAAACCCTTCTCTTCAAGGAAGCCTATCCTGCTTCTAACTAACACTGTTTTACTTCCTCCATCAGCTCATCCCCCCATAGCTATTACCTTTTGTATAAATTGACCCTTCCTTTTTAGATTGTAAGCTCTAACGAGCAGGGCCCTCTGATTTCTATTGTACCAAATTGTAATGTAACTGTAATGTCTGCCCTCATGTTGTAAAGCGCTGCCCAAACTGTTGGCGCTATATAAAACCTGTATAATAATAATAAAAAAAATAATAAAGGATGATGAAGGGAATTTGGTTATAAAGATGGAGAGATGGCGAAGGTTCTGAATGTATTCTTCTCCTCAGTGTTCACAAGGGAAACAGGGGGAATTTCGTAACCAAGTCTGCAATGTTTATCTTCATAACACATCACAGGAAGCACCCTCATGGCTAACAGAGGATAAAATTAGATGTAGACTTGAAAAAGTATCATTAATAAGTCACCAGGGCCAGATGGTTTGCACCTGAGGGTCCTTAAGGAACTCAGTAAGGTGATAGCCAGACCATTGTTCCTAATTTTTATGGACAGTCTACTGACTGGAATGGTACCAGCAGATTGTAGAATAGCCAAGGTAGCACCAATATTTAAAAAAAGGCCAATATATATCCCTGGGAACTACAGGCCAGTTACCCTAACATCAATAGTTTGTAAGTTCTTGGAGGGGATGTTAAGGGACAGTATACAAGATTTTAGTAATAAAAATTGTATTATTAGCAGTAATCTGCATGGATTCATGAAGAATTGTTCTTGCCAGACCAATCTATTAACCTTCTATGAAGAGGTGAGCTGCCATCTAGATAGGCCTGTAGATGTGGTGTATCTGTATTTTGCAAAGGCATTTGATACAATTGATAAAAAGAAAAAAAAAGAAAAATGACTGGGAACCAGCTCAGCGAAGCTGGCCCCCCTACAATCAGCACAAATAAAAACTCAAGGGTGTTTCTTTAGTGCTACATTTGTGCTGTTTTGTGCTGCTAAAATTTCTGTCCTACCTTTTATAATTTTTGCGTTATTAATGATTTATTAAAGGTCACCGAAGGTCACTCAGCCCCCCCTACAACACTCAAATGACACAAAACTGGTCTCGTTGGTTAGTGCCTCATTTGTGCTGGTTTGTGCTGCTAACATTTTTATTTGTGCTGTTATGGTTTTTTAGTTATAACAGCTTGTTTTTATATTTGTGCTTTTTTGTGTCATAATAAAAATTTGTGCTGCTTTTTTTTTTAAGATAATAGCAATTTGTTTTTTTCCAGATGATGACATCACCCTGCTCTCCTGTCACATACCTGGTTAGTGAGATCCTGGTTAGAAAGCAGCCATGGGAGCACAGTGAGGTATGAGTGCCTGTGATCAGTCCAGTAGACTGCGTGGTGGCAGCAGTCAGCAGGTGGATGTGGCGGCAGAACCAGCTGGTGGCAGATGAGCTGGCACTGAGCTTGGCTGGTGGCAGACTGTGGGTAAGCAGCTGGAAGCAGGAGACAGATGAGACCTTGCTGGGCTGAAGAGCTGTAGCAGGCTGGATGAGCAGGATGCAGGGTCAGATGAGCCGGGTCCATAATGGCCAGGCAGATCAGGCATAGACGGGACACAACAGGATAGTCGGGTCACAAACCAAGTCAGCAACAGGAGGTAGATCAGGCAAGAAGAGAAGGCAGAAGCAGAATCCAGAGACAAGCCAAGGTCAGGGCTGGTAGCAGTCAAACGGAGGTCAGGAGTAGGGATGAGCCGAACACCCCCCTGTTCGGTTCGCACCAGAACATGCGAACAGGAAAAAAGTTCGCTCGAACACGCGAACACCGTTAAAGTCTATATGCAAGTTATTGTCATAAAAAGTGTTTGGGGACCCGGGTCCTGCCCCAGGGGACATGGATCAATGCAAAAAAAAGTTTTAAAAACGGCCGTTTTTTCAGGAGCAGTGATTTTAATAATGCTTAAAGTCAAACAATAAAAGTGTAATATCCCTTTAAATTTCGTACCTGGGGGGTGTCTATAGTATGCCTGTAAAGAGGCGCATGTTTCCTGTGTTTAGAACAGTCTAACAGCAAAATGACGTTTCGAAGGAAAAAAAGCCATTTAAAACTACCCGCGGCTATTGCATTGCCGACAATACACATAGAAGTTCATTGATAAAAACGGCATGGGAATTCCCCACAGGGAAATCTCGAACCAAAATTTAAAAAAAAAAATGACGTGGGAGTCCCCCTAAATTCCATACCAGGCCCTTTAGGTCTGGTATGGATATTAAGGGGAACCCCGGCCAAAATTTTTTTAAAAAAATGACGTGGAGTTCCCCCTAAATTCCATACCAGACCATTCAGGTCTGGTATGGATTTTAAGGGGAACCCCGCGCCAAAAAAAAAAACAAAAACAAAAACAAAGGCCGCAGGAAAAGAGGGGGGGACGAGAGTGCGGCCCCCCCCCTCCTGAACCGTACCAGGCCACATGCCCTCAACATTGGGAGGGTGCTTTGGGGTAGCCCCCAAAACGCCTTGTCTCCATGTTGATGAGGACAAGGGCCTCATCCCCACAACCCTGGCCGGTGGCTGTGGGGGTCTGCAGGCGGGGGGCTTATCGGAATCTGGAAGCCCCCTTTAACAAGGGGACCCCCAGATCCCGGCCCCCCCCTGTGTGAAATGGTAAGGGGGTACTTACCCTTGCCATTTCACTAAAAAACTGTCAAAAATGTTAAAAATGACAAGAGACAGTTTTTGACAATTCCTTTATTTAAATGCTTCTTCTTTCTTCCTTCATCTTCTTCTGGTTCTTCTGGCTCTTCTGGTTCTTCCTCCAGCGTTATCGTTCAGCATCTCCTCCGCGGCGTCTTCTATCTTCTTCTCCTCGGGCCGCTCCGCACCCATGGCATGAGGGGAGGCTCCCGCTCTTCTCTTCATCTTCTTCTTCATCCTCTTCTCTTCTTCCTTCTTCTCTTCTTCATTTTCTTCTCCGGGCAGCTCCGCACCCATGCTGTCATGAAGGGAGGCTCCCGCTGTGTTACGGCGTCTCTTTGTCTGACGGCTCTTAAATAACGGGGGGCGGGGCCACCCGGTGACCCCGCCCCCCTCTGACGCACGGTGACTTGACGGGACTTCCCTGTGACGTCACGGGGAATGCCACAGGGAAGTCCCGTCATGTCCCGTGCGTCAGAGGGAGCGGGGCCACCCAGTTATTTAAGAGCCGTCAGACGAAGAGACGCCGTCACAGAATGGAAAGTAAATAGGCACAAATCAACACAAACGTGGCACTAACCAACCAGCCCGTTTTCATTTTGTTTGGCTGCTGTAGGGGGTGTCAGGGAAGGCTTCCGCATAGCACAAATGATGTCTCCCTGTACATACATATGCGCATGCGCAGACTGGCAACTGGCTGGGCAGATGAGCGTGAGCCTGTCACCAATGCTGGCACCAGACAGACTATTTAAACAGGCTGCAATTTGGTGTGCCGCTTCTGTGTGTTCATTCCTGATTCCTGTGTTTGACCTCTGATCCTAACCCAGCTTGCTCCTGACCTCCGTTTGACTGATACCTGCCCTGACCTTGGCTTGTCTCTGGATTCTGCTTCTGCCTTCTCTTCTTGCCTGATCTACCTCCTGTTGCTGACTTGGTTTGTGACCCGATTATCCTGTTGTGTGCCGTCTATGCCTGATCTGCCTGACCATTATGGATCCGGCTCATCTGACCCTGCATCCTGCTCATCCAGCCTGCTACAGCTCTTCAGCCCAGCAAGGTCTCATCTGTCTCCTGCTTCCAGCTGCTTACCCACAGTCTGCCACCAGCCAAGCTCAGTGCCAGCTCATCTGCCACCAGCTGGTTCTGCCGCCACATCCACCTGCTGACTGCTTCCACCACGCAGTCTACTGGACTGATCACAGGCACTCATATCTCACTGTGCTCCCATGGCTGCTTTCTAACCAGGAGCTCACTAACCAGGTATGTGACAGGAGAGCGGGGTGATGTCATCATCTGGAAAAAACAAATTGCTATTATCTTAAAAATAAAAGCAGCACAAATTTTTATTATTATGACACAAAAAAGCACAAATATAAAAACAAGCTGTTATAACTAAAAAACCATAACAGCACAAATAAAAATGTTAGCAGCACAAACCAGCACAAATGAGGCACTAACCAACGAGACCAGTTTTGTGTCATTTGGGTGTTGTAGGGGGGCTGACTGACTTTTGGTGACCTTTAATAAATCATTAATAACGCGAAAACGATAAAAGATAGAACGGACATTTTAGCAGCACAAAAGAGCACAAACATAGCACTAACCAACGAGACCAGTTTTGTGTCATTTGGGTGTTGTAGTGGGGGCTGACTGACCTTTGGTGACCTTTAATAAATCATTAATAACGCAAAAACGATAAAAGATAGAACAGAATTTTTAGCAGCACAAACGTAGCACTAACCAACGAGACCAGTTTTGTGTCATTTGGGTGTTGTAGGGGGGCTGACTGACTTTTGGTGACCTTTAATAAATCATTAATAACGCAAAAACGATAACAGGTAGAACAGAAATTTTAGCAGCACAAAACAGCACAAATGTAGCACTAAAGAAACACACTTGAGTTTTTATTTGTGCTGATTGTAGGGTGGGCAAAGTGAGTGGGGTTTGAAAAAAAAAACTGTTATAACTTAAAAACCATAACAGCACAAATAAAAATTTTAGCAGCACAAACCAGCACAAACGTAACACTAACCAACGAGACCAGTTTCGTCTCATTTGGGCGTTGTAGAGGGGCTGACTGACCTTTGGTGACCGTTAATAAATCATTAATAACACGAAAATGATAAAAAATAGAACGGAAATTTTAGCAGCACAAAACAGCACAAACGTAGCACTAACCAACGAGACCAGTTTTGTGTCATTTGGGCGTTGTAGGGGGGCTGACTGACCTTTGGTGACCTTTAATAAATCATTAATAACGCAAAAACGATAATAGATAGAACGGAATTTTTAGCAGCACAAAACAGCACAAACGTAGCACTAACCAACGAGACCAGTTTTGTGTCATTTGGGTGTTGTAGGGGGGCTAGGTGATGTCACAGTCTGGAAAAAACAATTGCTAATATCTTAAAAATAAAAGCAGCACAAATGTAAATTTTTACGGCACAAAACAGCACAAACGTAGCACTAAAGAAACACACTTGAGTTTTTATTTGTGCTGATTGTAGGGTGGGCAAAGTGAGTGGGGTTTGAAAAAAAAAAAAAAACTGTTATAACTTAAAAACCATAACAGCACAAATAAAAATTTTAGCAGCACAAAACAGCACAAGCGTAGCACTAACCAACGAGACCAGTTTTGTGTCATTTGGGCATTATAGGGGGGCTGAGTGACCTTTGGTGACCTTTTAATAAATCATTAATAACGCAAAAACGATAATAGATAGAACGGAAATGTTAGCAGCACAAAACAGCACAAACGTAGCACTAACCAAAGGAGACCAGTTTTGTGTCATTTGGGCGTTGTAGGGGGGCTGACTGACCTTTGGTGACCTTTAATAAATCATTAATAACACAAAAACGATAAAAGGTAGAATAGAAATTTTAGCAGCACAAAACAGCACAAATGTAGCACTAAAGAAACACACTTGAGTTTTTATTTGTGCTGATTGTAGGGTGGGCAAAGTGAGTGGGGTTTGAAAAAAAAAAAAAAAACTGTTATAACTTAAAAACCATAACAGCACAAATAAAAATTTTAGCAGCACAAACCAGCACAAACGTAGCACTAACCAACGAGACCAGTTTCGTGTCATTTGGGTGTTGTAGGGGGGCTGACTGACCTTTGGTGACCATTAATAAATCATTAATAACCCAAAAACAATAAAAGATAGAACGGAAATGTTAGCAGCACAAAACAGCACAAACGTAGCACTAACCAACGAGACCAGTTTTGCGTCATTTGGGCATTGTAGGGGGGCTGACTGACCTTTGGTGACCTTTAATAAATCATTAATAACGTAAAAACGATAAAAGATAGAACGGAATTTTTAGCAGCACAAAACAGCACAAACGTAGCACTAACCAACGAGACCAGTTTTGTGTCATTTGGGCATTGTAGGGGGGCTAGGTGATGTCATAGTCTGGAAAAAACAATTGCTGATATCTTAAAAATAAAAGCAGCACAAATGTAAATTTTTACGGCACAAAACAGCACAAACGTAGCACTAAAGAAACACACTTGAGTTTTTATTTGTGCTGATTGTAGGGGGGCCAGCTTCGCTGAGCTCTGGGAACCTGATATTGAGTTTGAATCGGGGTGCCGCCCATCAAAGGGGCAGGGTGTATTCACAGGCATATACCGTATAGAAAAAATGAAAAAAGAAAAACGTGAACACCCTTAGGCTATCTCCCAAAACTGTTTATTCATTTAATTGATAAAGATTTTATAGCATCGGAGGCATGCATGTGGAAGCAGGCAGTCAGAATGCACACACCCCCATGACCATCTACTACCCTCTAGAATCCACATCCCTACCCTCCCATGAAAACCCTTATCCACCCCTAGTATTTCCCTGACCCCTAATGATGTTAACTAAAGCCTCCCCTAGGAGCTGGGACAGTGCAGCTATGACCACTACTGTGAACAACTCCCCAGGTGTTAACCCTGATTTGCACCTGCACTCTACCAAACAATCCAAATTAGAAAACAATTCCTGTGACCTTCTGTATACCCATTTGGGGGGGGGGGGCTCTACACCTTATAGCCACAATGGGCAAATGTAGTAAGCACCCCAGCAGTGGGATTCCCTGAGAATTACATCCACATCACTATATCAGCTTAGTGGGTAACCATGTATATCTGTGTGCCCTAAGAGCAATAAGTTTGAGCTCATGTAGCCATTTACTGTAGATTAAGATGATGTTGTATTCACACTCTTAGCTGATAATTCAACAATGTAGCACTTCAGATCATAGGGTCGGTGAGGAGCTTTAGCTCTGAACCACAATAGATATTACACATGTAGCATAACCACAGTTCATTACATCTGATCCGGCCAGTGCAAAGCTGGATCCCAACACTGCGGGTATCCTTGGAGCAACTGCCAAATTGATCGGTCTGTAATATCTATGAATACTTACTGTCCCTCTTCCTCTGATTCCGCTCATGTAGATTGAAAACTTCCACTTCCAGGATCAAGTGTCTACTGGCTGTGTGAAGGTGAAGCCGCAAAGCTGTGCGTTAGGTACGTGATACAGCACAGCTGATTCCTCTGTGAGTGCCTAATCATGCACGACTCCCATGCTAAATGATAGTCCCATGGGAAAGAGGGAGGTCAATCCAGCAGACATGCAGAGTAGCAAGGAGTGGAATGAAGTTGTAGCAAAGCGGTAGGCATGTGATCAGAAAGGTCCCATTAAAAAGTTACACTGGGATAGTTTGGTTCAGCGTCACTATGAAACTCTATAGATGGCTATGTAGCCAGGGCATGCGGTGCTTTAGGTGATGGGGGAGAGTCCATTCCTATGTCTGGTCTATCTACATGTCCCGTTCAGAACTTCATCAGGATATGTGGGCTCCATTCATGTTGCTAGTATATAAAGCATCTAAGCTCCACCTATTATGTATCGTCCTCAAAGCAACAGTAGATTCATTGGGTCCTATTATCACTTATGCTGTTATTAGGGAGTATCAACCATTCTATTTTTTCAAAAATATTTCATTAAAAAAGTATATTGATATATTAAGTTTTATATCGCCTACAAACCCACACAAACATCATTATACACAAGAGGCCCTATTTCCTCACACACTATACACCCATATCTTATAACATCAAAGATACTAATACCATACTAGGTTTGAATAGAAGGTTATGTATAGATATATATGTGTATCCAGATTGAATTAGACACACATACATATATCATAGAGGCAATTTGTCCAGCATCAATTAAATAATGCCATTTGGTATTTGTCCAGATATCGTTAGAGATATAGATATCTATGCCAAGAAAAGGAGGGGGGGGGTATGCATGGGATATGCCTATCATACTACCATAGGCAATAAACTCCCTCTTATAGAAAGCTACGTAAAGAGAGATCATTATTGAGTCCCCTGGGTGACATTGTATCCATGAGAAAAATCCATTAGGCCTCCTTTTGCAACAATACTTTATCTCCCCTATCAGGCAGTACGAGTTTATATATAATTGCACTTCTAAATTCATCTGTGGAGGCCCCATGTATGTCCCTGAAGTGTATTGCAACTGGCGATTCATCATCTTTTGTGTTAATACTTGATATATGTTCTCCCATTCTTTTACGGAATTCTTATTTCGTCTTATATATACATCATGCCACAAGGGCAAGGTATATGGTATACCACATAGCTAGAGGAGCAGTTTACAAAAGACCTAACTTGATATGTCTTTTTGCTCTATGAGTCAGTGAAAGATTTTCTTTTATCTACAAACTTACATATGCTACAGTTACCACACGGGTACATTCCATTTAAAATGCCCGTGCCCCATATAGATCCGTCAGTTTGTTTTTTAGTCCTATATTTGTTTTGAACTAGGACATCTCCTATTGTCAGTGCTCTCTTTGCAATCAAGTTGGGTACTGGTCCCAGGATTTCCTTAAGCCTATGGTCAAGAAGAAGGATATGCCAGTGTTTGTTTAAGATTGTTCGTAGGTGGTTTCAATGTGTCTCATAGGTAGTTACAACATCTATTCTTTCGCATTTAGGTTCTAGAGTGGTAACTTTCATGTTTTGTTCAGTTCCAAGCGTTTGTTCTCTTCTTCTATGCAGTGCCTTTTTCATTCCTGATTTGATTACAGAGTTCGGGTATCCCTGTGCCCTAAATCTGTCTCAATTCTTGACTTTCCTGATGAAAGTCGCTAATATTAGAGCAGTTCCTGCAAATGCTCAGGAACTGCCCTGTCGGGATTCTTCTAATCAAAGGCCGCGGATGGTGGCTGGTGGCATGGAGAAGGGTATTGCCCGCTGTGGGCTTTCTGAATGTTTTTGTTTTTATTCTGGTACCATCTTTGATAATCTTGAGATTCAAAAATTAAATTTGGTGTGAATCAAGCTTGGATGTAAGAAAGATGTTTTTATCATTCTTATTAAGGTCCAGAATAAAATTCTTAAGTCCTTCTGAGGAGCCTCTCCACACCACCAGCACATCAATATATCGGACCCAGAGGATCACGTGTTGGTCAAAAGAGGGGTGGGTGTATACATCCTCCTGTTCCCACCATCCCAAATGCAGACATGTGTAGGAGGGGGCACACACGGCCCCCATGGCAACTCCCCTTATTTGGTAGTAGAACTTGCTGTTGAACCTGAAGAAATTATTATTCAGGACCATCTCCAGAAGCTCTAACAAATGTTGTTCACAAAGCACCCCATATTGACAGAAAAACACAGAATTGTTGATATTTTTGCAGATTTATTAAAAAAGAAAAACTGAACTATCACATCATCCTAAGTATTCAGACCCTTTGCTGTGACACTCATATATTTAACTCAGGTGTTGTCCATTTCTTCTGATCATCCTTGAGATGATTCTACACCTTCATTTGAGTCCAGCAGTGTTTGATTATACTGATTGGACTTGATTAGGAAAGCCACACACCTGTCTATATAAGACCTTACAGCTCACAGTGCATGTCAGAGCAAATGAGAATCATCAGGTCAAAGGAATTGCCTGAAGAGCTCAGAGACAGAATTGTGGCAAGGCACAGATCTGGCCAAGGTTACAAAAACATTTCTGCTGCACTTAAGATTCCTAAGAGCACAGTGGCCTTCATAATCCTTAAAGTGGATGTAAACCCCAAATTTTTATTTTTTTATTTTTTTGTGTCATAATGTAGAGTATAGGATTTCCTATCATTTGAGCCCAGTCTTGCCACACAGAGTTAATCCAGCTCTGAGCAATCCTCTTTTATTGTTCAGTGAGATAAATCTTGACAAACAGAGAAAAACTTTGTCAAATCCTCCCCCTTGCTGTGAGTGACAGGTGATTTACATATCTCGTGCACTAGCCTAAGACATGAATTATTTTTTAATTCCCACCCCTACTCCTTTCTTTAGCAGCTCTGCAAGGATTGGCTGTTCCACACCTCAGCATGATTTGGCATGCTGAAGTCATGTGGTTACCTTCCTGTATTTTCACTGGATGTTAGAGATCATAGCAGAGAAATACACAGGAGAAAATATTGACAAGGGGAATGTAGAGGTGGATGGGGAGTCTACTGAGATCATGACTCCACCCAGCGAGCTCCAGGCAAAAGACCCACCCACAGGATCTGCAGTTTTTCGGCTCTCATAACAGACAGAGGGGAGACATTTGGCAGGTAAAGATACATGCAGGAGGCATGTATATCCTTATAGATAACCCCTATGGCAGTAGTTTAGAAAGGATGACATTGGGTTTACATCCACTTTAAATGGAAGATGTTTGGGACGACCAGAACCCTTCCTAAAGCTGGCCGTCCGGCCAAACTGAGCTATCGGGGGAGAAGAGCCTTGGTGAGAGAGGTAAAGAAGAACCCAAAGATCACTGTGGCTGAGCTCTAGACATGCAGTCGGGAGATGGGAGAAAGTTGTAGAAAGTCAACCATCAGTGCAACCCTCCACCAGTCGGGGCTTTATGGCAGAGTATATATAAAAAAGTGCAGCGCTAAAGTCCCAAACATAAACTAGAAATATGAGTAAAACGTGTAAGTCTGTGAAAAATTGGGAAAATCCTAAAAAAATATTGTAAATTAACACAATATATAAACACGTGAGATATGGAAAAAAATATCTATAGTGCAATGTGATATGCTCTGAGGCCAGAGTCCTTAAACGTAGAATCAGTGGAAGTCTTCTCAAACGGAGGAGGAGTTTGAACACTGGACGGTGAATAGATACTTAGATGTAAGGCAACCACAGGTAACACGCCACAGACATCAAAAATGAAAGAGATTAGGTACTCTTACCAGATCCGTAGGACGTATCTGCCGTATAGCAGTACGTCTGTTTAGGCATGAGGAGGTAACCTCCCGTGGTATCCACCCGGATGTCATCCCTTAGGTCACGATCACCGATGAAGAGCGGTTGTCCTGGGTGGAAGTTAACCGCTATCACGCACACTCTCCAGTTCAGGAACAGAAAGATCAAGGGGAACCAGTTGAGAGTGGAGTCATGAAGGAAAAAAAAAAAACTCCACATGGTGTAGGTCAAAAAATGAGGGGTTTTAATGAATAAAAACCTTTACAGGATAAAAAGTGATCACAAACGTATAAAAAAATGGCAATGTGGGAAGCTGAAACGCCAGCCCAACATGAAAGCCTGCATGGAGTTTGCTAAAAAACACCTGAAGGACTCCAAGATGGTGAGAAATAAGATTCTCTGGTCTGATGAGACCAAGATAGAAATTTTTGGCCTTAATTCTAAGCGTGTGGAGAAAATCAGGCACTGCTCATCACCTGTCCAATACAGTCCCAACAGTGAAGCATGGTGGTAGCAGTATCATGCGATGAATGCGGCCAAGTACAGGGATATCCTGGACGAAAACCTTCTCCGGAGTGCTCAGGACCTCAGACTGGGACAAAGGTTTACCTTCCAACAAGACAATGACCCTAAGCACACAGCTAAAATAACGAAGGAGTGGTTTCACAACTCCGTGACTGTTCTTGAATGGTCTAGCCAGAGCCCTGACTTAAAGCCAATTGAGCATCTCTGGAGAGACCTAAAAATGGCTGTCCACCAGCGTTTACCATCCAACCTGACAGAACTGGAGAAGATCTGCAAGGAGGAATGGCAGAGGATCCCCAAATCCAGGTGTGAAAAACTTGTTGCATCTTTACCAAAAAGACTCATGGCTGTATTAGATCAAAAGGGTGCTTCTACTAAATACTGAGCAAAGGGTCTGACTACTTAGGACCATGTGATATTTCAGTTTTTCTTTTTTAATAAGTCTTCAAAAATGTCAACAATTCTGTGTTTTTCTGTCAATATGGGGTGCTGTGTGTACATTAATGAGGAAAAAAATTAACTTAAATGATTTTAGCAAGTGGCTGCAATATAACAAAGAGTGAAAAATTTAAAGGGGTCTGAATACTTTCTGTCCACACTGTATATCCATCTCTTGTTAATGCCTTGTTTTACAATGACTTATAGTCCACATATCCTAACTGTACCATTGATGTTCTTCTCTTTGCTGTAAAAGAGCTTCTCTTTTTTCAAGAAAAAAACCTTTTGAAAGATAACAAAAACATACACACAGGTGGACTTGTGTCTTTGTTCAACCCCACCAACTATGTAACTATGTAACACCCATACAAATAGATAAAGCTATAAGCTATAATAGTTCATAAAATAAACATTTTATTCTGCACACATGCAAGGTATTAAATACCCCCCCCCCCCAAAAAAAAAAAAAAAAAAAACGAAAAAAAACAACAACCTTTAACAACTCCAAAGCTGAACTTATTGGACCATTGAATTCAGCTGGTGGGTAGGTAAGAGTATTCAACATGTCAACCTGGGTCTTCATTTTTGAAATCACCACTTGCAATCCCAGGAACACCAAATCAATTTGTAAATAAACTCAGATAGTTTTCCTAATAAATTTATTGCACACAAAATAACTATTCGTATCTGTGTTTTAAGTGCAATCGTGCCCAGTCCAGAAACCAGAATGTGTGCATGAATTCAATATGTTCATGGGGGGAGTCAACTTCAATGATCAGATGATTCAGCCTTAACTTCCTACAAGAAGAACCCACCATTGGTACAAGAATGTGTGCATTTATCTTTTCAATTTGACTGTTTATAATTTATATGTGATCTACCGCAAATCCACTGACCCATATCCTTACTTACTAATCAGGAGGAAATTGTCACTGCCCTTTTCTACCCGGAAGACCCACCAGAAAGCATTCACTCAGATGCAGTGAGCAGACTCCACGAACACCATTTTACCAATAAAGTACCTCTTAAAGAAACAGGCCAAAGACATCAAAATAAAATGTTAGGTGTGCTCCAGAGGGGGAGTTAGACAAGACACCAGTTATTATTGTCCCCAGTGTCCTTCCCAACCAGGCCTCTGCATAGGTGATGTAATTCTGAATTCCTGACATTTTCCTTCACACTCCTCCTGCCTCTGCCTGCTCCTGAACTGACCCTAGCCTATTATGTGACCATGCCACTGCCTGCCGCCTAAGCTGCCCATGCCTCTGCCTGCTCCTGAACTGATCTTTCTGTCTGCTGCTGACTTACCCTGGCCTGTTAATTGATCATGCCTCTGCCTGCCACTTTCAATGTTTCTGAGCACGTCCCTGCCTGCTGCCAGGACCAATGCTTTGGCTGTGCTGACAATATCATTGCCTGCTGCCATCTGTACTGACTATGGACTGCATTTCTGCCTGCTGCCTGGACAATTGCTTTCACTGTCACTGACCATGTCCCTGCCTGCTGCCTGGACCAATGCTCACCTCTGTGGATAACTACACTACTGAAGCCAAAGGTAATCTTTTTTTATTGTTTGCTAAACAGAATGTATTTTGGGGTGTAATTCTTGGTATATACATGTTATGTGTTAGAAATACACCATGTTATCAAAAATATTGGGACACCTGCCTTTACACTCACATGAACTTTAATGGCATCCCAGTCTTAGTCCGTTGGGTTCAATATTGAGTTGGCCCACCCTTTGCAGCTATAACAGTTTCAACTCTTCTAGGAAGGCTGTCCACAAGGTTTAGGAGTGTGTCTATGGAAATATTTGACCCTTCTTCCAGAAGTGCATTTGCGAGGTCAGGCACTGATGTAGGACGAGAAGGCCTGGCTCACAGTCTCCGCTCTAACTCATCCAAAAGGTGTTCTACTGGGTTGAGGTCAGGACGCTGTGCAGGCCAGTCAAGTTCTTCCACCCCAAACTCGCTCATCCATGTCTTTATGGAGCTTGCTTTGTGCATTGGTCCAAATCATTTGGTGGAAGGGGGAATATGGTGTAGGGTTGCTTTTCAGGGGTTAGGCCCCTTAGTTCCAGTGAAGGGAACGTTTAAGGTGTCAGCATACCAAGACATTTTGTATAATTTCATGCTCCCAACTTTGTGTGAACAGTTCGGGGCTGACCCCTTCCTGTTCCAACATGACTGCGCACCAGTGCACAAGGCAAGGTCCATAAAGACATGGATGAGCGAGTTTGGGGTGGAGGAACTTAACTGGCTTGCACAAAGTCCTTCCCTCAACCTGATAGAACACTTTTGGGAGGAATTAGAACAGAGACTGCGAGCCAGGCCTTCTCGTCCAACATTACCGCCTGATCTTCTAAATGGGCTTCTGGAAGAATGGTCAAAGGTTCCCCCAGGAATACTCCTAAACCTTGTGGATAGCCTTCCCAGAAGAGTTGAACTGGTATAGCTGCTAAGGGTGGGATAACGCAATATTAAAACCTATGGACTAAGACTGGGATGCCATTAAAGTTCATGAGCATGTAAAGGGAGGCGGCTCAATACTTTTGACAAGATAATGTATGTAGGGCCTTCAAAAATGTGATAGGTTATCAGGAAAAAATGACATGCCTCATATTTATTTGCTTTCCAAAATGGGATCATTTTGTGGGCATTTCCACTGTCCTGGTGCTCCTAGGTCTTGAAAACGTAATAGGTTGTCAGAAAAATTTGTTGAACTAGATGGACTTGTGTCTTTTTTCAACCTAACTATGTAACTGCGTGTAATTTATACCCCTAGAAAGCCTAAAGTTGCTACTTGGATGTTAAAAAGACTTCAAATATTCTATAGATATTCTCATAGAATATATGTTGGGGTGTTTGCTTCTCAAAATAGGATCATTTTTTGGGTGTTTCCATAGTCCTGGTGCTCCAGGGCGTTCAAAAGTGTAATTAGATAGTCAAGAAATTAGATGTTTAATTTATGTCCCTAGAACACCTGATGATGCCCCTTGGATGTTGGGCCTAACTTTGTGAAAAGGCTGTGAAAAAGTCTCACACGTGGTATCACCATACCAGGAGTAGCAGAATGTATTTTGGGGTGTAATTCTTGGTATGCACATGCTATGTGTTAGAAATATCTTATAAATGCACAACTTGCTGTAAAAAAAAAAATCTGTTTTCATTTTCTTTCCAAATTTTCCAAAAACTTGTGGAAAAAAAGACACGTTCAAAAGACTTATAATGCCTCAAAAAATATATGTTGGGGTGTTTGCTTTCCAAAATGGGGCCATTTTGTGGGTAATTCCATTGTCCTGGTGCTCCAGGGCCTTCAAAAATGTGATAGGTAGTCAGAAAATTAGATATGTAATTTATGCCCCTAGAACGGTTGAAGATGCTCCTTGCATATTGTGCATCTCTATGTGGCCAGGTGTGGAAAAGACTCACACATGTGGTATTGCCATATTTATGAGGAGTAGTAGAATGCATTTGCCGTGTGTGAGAAATAACTTGTTGACTTGACAATTTTATGGACAATACCTTGGAATGTCTACTTTTCAAAGAGGGGTAATTTGGCTGGAATGTGTGCTGTCCTGGCATGTTAAGACCTCAAGAAATAAGATAAGCAGTCAGTCCATAAAAATTTATCAATTTTCAATGATCCGTAGCATGTAGACAAGAACTTTTACACCCAAACCAAATAATATACAATGATTTGGGTTATTTTTAGCAAAGAAATGTAGCAGTATAAATTTTGGGCAAAATTTATGAAGAAAAATTACTTATTTGCAAAATTTTATAACAGAAACTGAAAAAACATGTTTTTTTTTTTAAATTTTTGCCATTTTTTGTTTATAGCACAAAAAATAAAAAACCCAGTGGTGATTAAATACCACCAAAATAAAGCTCTATTTGTGTGAAAAAAATAAAAAAATTTCAGATGGGTACAGTGCTGCATGACTGGGTAGTTGCAATTCAAAGTGTGAGAGCACGGAAAGCTAAGGACCAACAGAAAGCCTCATAAGGAAGGAAAGATGGGGCAAAGCGTGACTTTTGTGAAACAGTCAACGTTTGCATAAATATAATGCTTGAGTTTTGATGCTCTTTCTGCCATACAGTCCTTAATAAAAGACAGTTAGGTTTCCATTAGGTTTCCATTGACAAAATGACCATTAGGAAGTCTTATGAGAAGGGAAGGGTTGGGAAAAGCTTGACTTTTATGGAAAAGTGAACATTTGTGTACAATTTCAACTGACATTTTGTATGGATCTAGTGATCTTTATGAAGTTACTTTCACCTCCTGTAGTCAAAAAAAAAAAAAAAAAAATTTAAACGGCCCCTTTAAGAACAAAAAGAAAAAAGAAAAAAAAAAAGTCCTTTAACAAAGTGCACTGTGGCGCCGGACGCAGTGCACTATGGGAAGCGCCACGTCAATGCAATCACGAGATTGCAGACGTGGCGCTTCATTTGCAGGCTTTTAACCCGCCTTGCGGCTCAATCAAAAACGCCGATTAGCTTCTGCCCGTAGAATCAGTGTGATTCTATGGGCGGGAGCATTGTTTTTCAAATCTCGAGGTCACTTCCAGCTTTTGTGAAACAGACGAAAACCGGAAGTGACATCGGCAGCTCCGTTCTTGGGCCCGAGCGGAGATGCAGGAGGAAGGTAAGAGAGCAGCATGAAAGATGGGTTCCAGTCTGGTCTATGTAGCGGCCGCAAGGAGGGTGAGCTCCAGCACAGCACAGCTACATCTGTCCCTCTCTTCCCCATCCCCCCCCTCCTATCTCACTAACACACGGATCAAAGACACCTCCGAATGCCTTCCTATACACAGACAGAGGGGGAGGGGGAGGAGAATGGACACATCAACAGGACGTGCTGATCTGAGGTCTGAATATGACACTTGCAGGGGAAGGGGGGCAGGTTATCAAAGAAAGATACTTACAGTGATTTAGGGGGCTGGAAGCGGATGCTGGATGTGCTAGGGGCCACTTTGGGAGCAAAGAGGATTTGTGCTAGAAGGGGGGTTGAATATAAAATTAGACCCCCCTTCTAGCACAAATCATCTCTGCTCCCAAAGTGGCCCCTAGTACATACAGCATCCTCTTCCAGTCCCCCAAATCACTGTGAGTATCCTTCTTTGATAACTTGCCCCCCTTCCCCCCTTGTTCAAAGAGATGCTGGCTGCTATTAAGGAGACAATCATGGTGTCTGGGATCAGTGGACACAGTACTTAGTAGGAACAAACAATATGTCTCCTCTCACCTGACAGCACAGGGATTTGTGTGTTTAGTTTACACACACAAATCCCCATGCTGACACTCGTGCACACAATCGAGCCCGCCGGCCACTAGTATCAGGTCCCCCTCTGGTGGCCACTAAAGGGAAGGATGTAACCATACAGGATTTTGCCCAGGAGAGCCATTCTGCCACAGTAAATCTGCGTGAGCCGTTCAGGAACCGGCTATTTGAGTGTTTTTTTCCACCATATGCTCAATTTAAATTGCCCAGCCTTTTGGGATGTTTACATATATTAATTCCATCTTTTTCTAATAGGTCCATGTTTGTAATATTAGCATGTCTTATCTATTGAAGGTAACTTACTTTCCAAAGGCAAAGCACTCCAATGTCACTGATTGCCTTACGAGGGTGTATGTCTCAACAGGGAAACGTACTTTAATACTTGGTGCATACAAACGTGGCTCAGCTACAAAACATAAAACATTAAACTGGTTAGTGATATTTTATGAGTTTGATTCCCAGCATTAAAACAAAGATTACTAATGTTAAGACATGTCATACCTTTTACCATTATTATATACTATATTTGATGATGTATTGACTTAAATGTATACTTTATTTTATTTTATTAACCCTAGTTATATATAATGATACCACCTACTGTATTTACCTGTACAAAGTTACCACTGGAAGCTAAATATTTGAAATGCTGCTAATTTTTGTTCTATGTTATATACCCTATCTGGTTTCAGTACATTTATGCACATGGTATCTTTCTGTAAATTACTATGGTGTGGCTTAAGAAATAAATCCCATCATGACATTACACACAAAAACATCTTAGTGTGTCACCTCTCAGTATCCTCACAGTATGTCTTCCTTTTTTCTTTTCACAAGAATTATACAAAGCAAATGTAAAAAAAAAAAAAAAAGCGATTTTTTTCGGCACCAATGCATTTGTGTGCACAGAACTAGTTTTTGCTTTTGTGTCAAATGGGCCCATTTGTGGACATAGACTATCCACAAAGTTGAGGCAAACTCTTTTGGAATTTTATGTTTAGGAAAAATTACATTTAATTTTTAATTTAATTTCTAATTTTTAATTTAATTTCTCAATGGGAATGGAGAAAAATTTCCAGTGTCAAACTTTGGTTTCAATAGTTTACAAACCAAAATATGCCACGGGATATCTGGCTAATTGGGAAAATGACATGCACCTTTTTTATATGGATGATCATAGGTTTTGTAGGATTCAAACTGTGAAGCTGCCAGCTTAGTGGACATTTGTGCATTATTTCTTTATTTTATGCATTCGGTCCCACCCAATAGAGTATATCACAAGCTTTGTTTATTTCTCAACTCCAATGTGTCTCTTGTGTATTTAATATATTAATTTGCTTTTTTTCATGGAATTGGAAAATACCAACCTTTCACCTCTGTAGATTGGATTATCAAAAGTAACCAATTCTTCAACAAAAGTTCTATGTGTTTACCCCTGTTGCAACTGATTTTTTCTGAAATATGAAAGCTAGACATGGTTAAATGCACTTGAATCTCAAATGCTTTACCCATAACGCTTGTCTTTAAATAGCAGTTTTTGGGAGGGTACCAGGTATCATAACTAGAAAGAGCTTCCTAGGCTTCTAGGTTCCTTCATTGTTAGGTTAATAGGGCCGAATATCATATTTGTAACCTAGCTTGGACAGCTGCAAGAATTTTTTTCAAGAATGTTTGTAAGTGTTTTGATTCCACAGTGTGCCGTTGACCTTATATTCTTTGACCGAAACAATTCCTTGAGGATATGAAATACCTCCCTTTCTGTTTGAGCATAGGTGAGCTCTGTCCCCATCTGTAACTTAGAGGCATACATTGCTGTTTTACTTTCTTTCAGCTTCATGACACCAAATCTTGTTTGGAGGCATCAGCATGAGTTCTTTTGAAATAAAACAGCATGCTAATGTTCCAGTGTGAAATTTTTATTTTATTTCATACAAATGCTAAAAACACCTTGATGGCCAAGTGTCAGTCTGGAGAAGTGGGCATTCCTATGAATGCTGTATTTGCCTGGAAAATACCCTAGTTAAGGCCAACATGTGATGCGGAGCCTTCATAACTGAAATTCAATGAATGACAGGGGAAGGCCATGGACACTAAGGTTGGGGAGGAATGGCTAGATGATGCTGGATTTCCCTTAGCCAGGAGGCAGGCTATATCTGACATGCTCCAGCCTTTAACACAGGGTGAAGGACACTGGGAGTTAGCAATTTCAGTACAAAAAAGGAGCCTGCAAAACTGAAGATGTGTGTGACGTGGGCAATCCGCGCTACTCCCAAAGGACAAGATACAAACAAATATAATAAAATAATAGATTTTGAACCTGTAGTGATATAGTTTTGGTGAAGGTGCTGCAAGCTAAAAAAAACTGAAAATTTGGTTTTAACAGTGTGTATAAATGGAATTAGGTGCGCAACCTATAACATACACACAAACTAACAAGTATACTAAAAATCAGTGTAAAAACCAAAGCTTGGCACCAAATTTAAATAAAAACTGGATTAGAAAATTTGTGGATTAGAAGAAAGTAAAAGGAAAAATATATAAGGTCCATCAGAGGGCTTGGGTAGCGTCCTTGTTAGATGGCACCCAAATATATAAAACTTCACTGGGAACAAGTCCTTCGATCACATAGGGGATGTTGCCTTCATCATATACTCCCACATGCCAGGCAATAACATTGATGTGCAAAAAGGCCGCCATCATGATGATCTTTTTGCACATCAATGTTATTGCCTGGCATGTGGGAGTATATGATGAAGACAACATCCCCTATGTGATTGAAGGACTTGTTCCCAGTCAAGTTTTATATATTTGGGTGCTATCTATCAAGGACGCTACCAAGCCCTCTGATGGA
Organism: Aquarana catesbeiana; assembly: GCF_042186555.1. Classification (NCBI taxonomy): domain Eukaryota; kingdom Metazoa; phylum Chordata; class Amphibia; order Anura; family Ranidae; genus Aquarana; species Aquarana catesbeiana. The sequence continues at coordinate 522,605,814 of NC_133325.1, forward strand.
CCTTATATATTTTTCCTTGTACTTTCTTCCAATCCACAAATTTTCTAATCCAGTTTTTATTTAAGTTTGGTGCCAATCTTTGGTTTTTACACTGATTTTTGGTATACTTGTTAGTTTGTTTGTATGTTATAGGTTGCACACCTAATTCCATTTATACAAAACTGAAGATGTGACTGGAGGTAAACCTGAACAATTTTTAAATACTGTTTAATGAAAATTATGCAAAAAATATTTACAGACATGGTATTACAAATTAACATAAGAAACAGTAAATATTAAAAGGCTTAAACGTAAAAAGTACTTTAGTAGAGCAGACCTGATCTTACAGTGCAGTTTGGATCACTAAACATTAAGTGCAACCTGATATTGCAAGAGTCACTGGGCCTCATAAAGTGACTCTCAATCAATCTTAGTAGTTCCGTTAGTAAAAAAAACAAAAGCCCCCAGCTGCTTTTCTGAGAGGGAAGTCTGAGGGGTCTGTTGTAGCTGTGCTGGAGTATTTCATAATGCCCAGTGAAAACACAATTAATGCAAATTATACTGGGTCTAAATTTTCATAAACCAGCAAATCATTTATGAAAATGAAATTATGTGTTGCTAGAGATCAAACATGACATGTACTGTATGTGATGCATGTTTCTTCTAAGGGGACTAACGTATCTTAATAGTCTTCTGGACTTTATACTATAGTTATATATCATAGCTAGAGTGCATTAAAAAAGTATTCATATCCCTTGGAAATGTCAACATTTTGTCATGTTACAAACAAAAACCTAAATGTATTTTATTGGGATTTTATGTGACAGACCAACACAAAGTGGCACATAATTGTGAAGTGAAAGGAACTTTATAAATGATTGTAAATAATTTTTACAAATAAATATCTGAAAAGTGTGGCGTGCATTTGTCTTCAACCCCCCTGAGTCAATACTTTGTAGAACCACCTTTCACTGCAATCACAGCTGCAAGTCTTGTTGGGTATGTCTCTACCAGCTTTGCACATCTAGAGAGTGAAATGTTTGCCCATTTGCAAAATAGCTCAAGCTCTGTCAGATTGGATGGAGAGCATCTGTAAACTGCAATTTTCAAGTCTTGCCACAGATTCTCAATTGGATTTAGGTCTGGACTGGGCCAATCTAAAGGTCCATACACACGATTGGACTTTTTGACAACAAATATGCAAATTAACTGTTTTAAGGCAACATCCGACCGTATGTATGCTCCATCGGACAAACTTTTTCAGTTTTCATTGGACAAATGTTGGCTGTGCGAACAGACAAACATGGCGGCAACAAAAGTCCTACGTCAGCAAGTCCAATCGTGTGTACACAAAACCATCGGACTTTAGTACAAAGTACAAACGTGCATGCTCAGAACCAATGCAAAAGATCAGACAACAATACAGAACTTGACTAAAGGGTGGCGTCGGAGAATTGAACGTCCTCTATTGAAGTGTCAGTACGTTGAAACGTCACTACATTCGTGTTTGTTGCCTAAAAAGTCCTGCTGTGTGTATGCATACCAAGTTTACGGCCAACGCCCTTTGGACAGAAATCCACAGAAAAGTTTGTTTAAAGTCCGATTGTGTGTATGAGGCTTAACACATGAATAAGCTTTGATCTAAACCATTCCATTGTAGTTCTGGCTGTATGTTTAGGGTCATTTTCCTGCTGGATGGAAAATCTCCACCCCAGTCTCAAGTCTTTTGCAGACTCTTAAGCCCCATACACACTATCTGCTGATTTTTTCCTTCAGATTTACTAAAATCATATAATATGAGGTCAAACCTTAGGAGTTTCAATTTGTATGCAATCAGGCAGGCCCTTGCACTACATGGTTTTGGTAAATCTGAAGACAGAAGTCAGCAGAAAATCTGATATGTGTGTATGGGGCTTAACAGGTTTTCTTCTAAGATTATCCTGCATTTGGCTCCATCCATCTTCCTATCAACTCTGACCAGCTTCCCTGTCCCTGCTGAAGAAAAGCATCCCCACAACATGATGCTGCCATCACCATGTTTCATGATGGTGATGGTATGTTCAGGGTGATGTGCAGCGTTAGTTTTCCGCCATACATAGTGTTTTGCTTTTAGGTCAAAAAGTAAAACATTGGTTTCATTTGACCAAAGCATCTTCTACATGTTCGCTGTGTCCCCCACATGGCTTTTCGCAAACTGCATAAAGGACTTATTTTGGCTTTCTTTCAAAAATGGCTTTCTTCTTGCCACTCTTCCATAAAGGCCAGATTTGTGGAGTCCATGACTAATAGTTGTTTAGTGGATAGATTCTCCCACCTGAGCTGTGGATCTCTGCAGCTCCTTCAGAGTTACCATGGGCCTCTTGGCTGCTTCTCCGATTAATGCTCTCCTTGCCCGGCCTGTCAGTTTAGGTGGATGGCCATGATATGTTCAAAGCTTGGAATATTTTTTTATAACCAAACCCTGCTTTTAACTTCTCCACAACTTTATCCCTGACCTGTCTGATGTGTTCTTTTGGCCTTCATGATGCTGTTTGTTCACTAAGGTTCTCTGATGCCGCGTACACACAAGCGGACTTTCCGGCAGACTTGGTCCGGCGGACCGGACCCCGTCGGACAATTCGATCGTGTGTGGGCTCCAGCTGACTTTTTTTTCTCAAACGTCCGACGGACCTAGAAATAAAACATGTTTCAAATCTTTCCGATGGACTTGAGTCCAGTCAAAAAATCCGCTCGTCTGTATGCTAGTCCGACGGACTAAAACCAACGCTAGGGCAGCTATTGGCTACTGGCTATCAACTTCCTTATTTTAGTCCGGTCGTACGTTATCACGTACGAATCCATCGGACTTTGGCGTGATCGTGTGTAGGCAAGTCCATTCGTTAGGAAAGTCCGTCGGAAGTCCGCTGAAAGTTCGTCGGATAGACCGTCAGACCAGTCCGATCGAAAAGTCAGCTCGTGTGTACGTGGCATAACAAACCTCTGAGGGCTTCACAGAACAGCTATATTTAAACTGAGATTAAATTACACACAGGTGGACTCTATTTACTAAATAGGTGACTTCTGAAGGCAAATGGTTCCAGTAGATTTTAGTTAGGGGTATCAGAGAAAAGAGGGCTGAATACAGATGCACGCCACACTTTTCAGATATTTATTTGTGAAACATTTTGAGATCTATTTATCATTTTCCTTCCACTTCACAATTAAGTGCCATTTTGTGTTGGTCTATCACATAAAATCCCAATAAAATACATTTATATTTTGTTTGTAACATGACAAAATGTGGAAAATTTTAAGGAGTATGAATACTTTTCAAGGCACTGTAACAGGATTGTATCTTCTTATACTTTATTGTAGAAGTTTTTAGCTCTGCAGAGCTCAGCTATATATCAATACTCTAGCCTTAGGCTCGGTTCACACGGGGGGCGACTTGTCAGGCGACCTAGCCGCCTGACAAGTCGCCTCCCGTTCTGTACAATGGAACCGTTCTAATCGGAGCGGCGCAAGTCGCTCCGACTTAGAAGAAAGGTTCCTGTACTACTTTGGGGGCGACTTGCATAGACTTCTATACAGAAGTCGTCTTGCAAGTCGCCCCGGCAGTCGTGTGCAGGTCGCCTCGGTGAGGCGACCTGCAAGTCGTGCCGCGTCTAGTGTGAACCGGCACTTATAGTTTTGTATTGCTAAACAGCAAACAAGACCATTTAAACATGTCCAGTTACTACATGGTTTCATCATAAGTCCTAATTAAGACTTATGAGCCTCTGCATTCTTTCTAAGTTGCTTTTTGCTATATGTTCTGACTTTTATGGCTCCACCGACAGGAGATTTTAGGCTTACCAACTTTAGACATTTTGGATAATTAGGCCAGCATTGTGTTCAACACCTTCCCCCCCCCCCCCCCCCCAAACACACACACATGTTAGCTGTGGCAGTTATGCCTTCTTTGGTAGTCATTTGGAAGTGCTACTGTCTGTTTGCAGCCTAATTAGAATCTCTTAGCTGTATATAGTTTTTCCATTCTGCCCATGGAATTTACTCATTTGGTGGGTACCTTTTGTCCATACTTTTAAGCCCATTTGAAAGTGTAAATATTCAGAGAATATTCAGAGATCAAATGATCGTACTGTACATTTTAAAAATCCTCTACAGAGAGAACCATTTACAGTATATTCATTTTTTCAATAAGTCCAGACAATCTCAGAGCCCTAGCACTAGGTAATCTATGTTGTTTGCAATGTATAAGTGCTCATGTCTTTATCAAAGTCATATACATAATATTGATAAAGCTTGTGTTTAGTAGAAAAGACTTGCCTCAAAAGTTTAAATTTATTTAAATACATTCAAAAGTATCAATTTATTTCTGCAACTGTGTAAAATACAGACTTTGATTTGCTTTGCACTTTTGCGATTATTAGCTGATATGCTATGATTCTGGTGGACTGTTCCAAATGCAATTCTGTTATCAATCAATTATTTATCTGTGAACACAACGTTTTTCGCTAATAGTATCAGGACTCTCACTTTGCTCTCTATTATAGAGACTTTAACGTGCAAAATTGGTTTTGTTTTTAGGGTCTTAAAGTAATATAATGTTAAGCTAATATATGTGTTTGCAAACTCCCTTACCCATTTTTCAATTCACTGCATTAATATACGATTTTTCTCCTATTTTTAGTTAACCACTTGCCAACTGCCTAACTGTAAATATACGTCATTACTTTGACATTAAATACCGGGGTTATGGCAGCAGCTAGCCGCCATCGGGGCCAGATTAACATATGAGCTATTGGAGCTGCAGCTCTAGGCCCCTTAACTTAAGATAGGCTCATTTGCCCAAAAAAAAAAATCACAAAAAAAAAAACTTTGAGTTTCGAGGGTCATAGAGACCCCAAATTTGGGGGTATGTAGCCAAAGACCTACCCCACCACTGGTCAAAATTTGGGGCTCTTATGGTTCCGGAGATACGGGGCTCCTTGTGCAGCCTGTCAGAAGCTACATACAGAACGGCCAATTTAAATACAAGCTGGCACACTCTGTTTGCAGCAGACTGAGACATAATCTTATCAGAGGCACTGAGCTCAATGGACAGCTTGGAGCCTTGGACCAATAGTGAAATACCATTGGCCCCAGCTGTCCAATAAAAATGCTGCAGTGGAGGCGCTCCTCTCACTGCAGTGTCATAGAAGGGGACATGTGTCTAAAAGACACATGCTCCCTTCCAGCCCAGCCCTCTTAATTAGAAGGAAATAACATGGGTTTATGGGTATAAGGTTTACCCATAATCTCGTGTTTTTCTCACACAGTTAAGAGGGAGAATGAGAATCTTCTGCTGCTGAAAAGGTACTGTTGTAATCAAGCTAAATCATATATTATTATGCTATATGGCATAACATAATAGCTTATTATTTATATATTAACTGTGAAATTACTGGTTTAAAGTTATAACTTCAAACTTCAGTATTTTGTCCGTTAAGCCACCTGTTCGAGTACAGTTATTGAAAATATAGTAAATTATCTTAAAAACAATATATAATAATTATTTGTATATTACTTACTTATGGTAATTAATCCCTTGCCATCCAGGCCAATTCTGACACTTCTCTCCTACATGTAAAAATCATAATTTTTTTGCTAGAAAATTACGCAGACCCCCCAAACATTATATATATTGTTTTACAGACACCCTAGGGCAGTGATGGTGAACCTTGGCACACTAGATGTTTTGGAACTACATTTCCAATGATGCTCATGGACTCTGCAGTGTAGATGAGCATCATGGGAAATGTAGTTCCAAAACATCTGTGTTGCCAAGGTTCACCATCACTGCTCTAGGGAATAAAATGGCTGTTGTTGCAACTTTTATGGTACACGGTATTTGTGCAGCAATTTTTCAAATGTGTTTTTTTTTTGGAAAGAAACTGTTTCATGAATAAAAAACTAAAAATAACTGAAGTTAGCCCAATTTTTTTGTATACCATGAAAGATGATGTTACGCCGAGTAAATACCTAACATGTCATGCTTTACAATTGCGCACACTTGTGGAATGGTGCCAAACTTCATTACTTAAAAATCTCCATAAGGCGACACTTTAACATTTTTTACAGGTTACATGTTTAGGGTTATAGAGAGGTCTAGTGCTGGAATTATTGTACTCGCTCTAACGTTCGCGGTGTATGTAACCTGTGTGTATCTGGCTCTGATACTAGCCAGTGCCTCGTCAGCCACTGACCTCACCGCACATCCCTGACCCAAATCTTAAAAATACAATTGGACAGGGCTGTACAAATGCCATAGCTGTGATGCTTTATTTCACACCTGCAACTTTTTTTTTTTTTTTGTAATTTCTTTAGCTGTACCATCTTTAACTCAGCCTGCAGAGTTTGACAGGCAACACTGCCTGTCAAACTCGCCTATTGATTTAAATGGGGCCACTCTGCAACTGCAAGCCAAAACTCGCTTGCAGTAGCAGCATAGTCCAACAATGTAAAAATACCATTCAGCAATGTATTGGGGGAATCACTCCCACAGTGTTATTGTATTCTGCCAGTGGGGAGCCTTCCCTACCCACAGAATACAATGATCAGTGTTGCTAACTATAGCTGGCAGCACTGATTGTTTTGGGAAAAGAAATTATATAAAAGGTGGATCTCAAACTACTAGTGTTATTTAGGCAACAGAGACCAATTCGTCTTTTGGGGGCGGGGTACCTCCACAACTTGGCTATTGGATCAATTAAATTATAAGGAAACAGATAGGGGAGGGGAAAGTAGTTGAAAGAAGGGCCAGACTATGGTATTCATATGCCAAGTAATCTTTAATTGTGCAAAAATGTAATTAATGAAAAAACACCCTCTAAGTACCACCATAAAATAGTTACAAAAATATATATCAAAGGGACAACGTTGTCACTTTAAAATAATTCACACACAGGACCTAGCTGCACAGAATCTGGAGTAACTGCATCAAACATGGGACACATGTATTCCAATATAGCTACGCCAGTATGGTCTTCTAAGTGGGTTATCTAGAGCAATACTTGTTCCATCCTGGCTGGTTGTATGCTGCATGTGTCATTGATTTCCAACAGGGATACGGACCAATGGATGGACCAATCGTCCTTGGCTTTAACGATAAAGAGGGGCTGAATACCACAATTGCTTGGGGCTAATTTAGTATAGCAGACTTATTGAATATAAAGTAAATGAATAAAGTCCTTGGAGAATATCACATACTGTATAGCACCGCAATTGTGTTTCACTATATTGGTGTCCCAAAATCTGGAGTAACCACAACAAACATGGAACACATATATTCCCATAAATCTAAGCCAGAATGGTCTTGTGAGTGGGTTATCTAGAGCACAGAGCAATACTTGTCCCCTCCGGGCTAATTGTATGCTACATGTGTCATTGATTCCCAATGGGGATACCGACCAATTGATGGACCAATCATCCTAGGCTTTAGCAATAGAGAGGGGAATAATACACCATTAAATACCACAATTGCTTGAAGCTAATTTAGTATAACAGGCCCGTCAAATATATAGCAGCTGAATAAAGTCCTTGGAAAATATCACATATAGCACCTCAGTTGTGTTACACTATATTGGTATCCCAGTTTAGATAATTCTAGTGGAATGGAGCATAGTAGCAATCAAAGCAGTTGAAAGTAATGTCCTCCTTGGATGTGTCCAGAGTAGCCAGAAAATAAATGAAGGGTATACTTTCTCAATGGCCCAAACTCATTAAATCCAGACCACACAGGGAGAGTCTATCTTGGGCTTTTGGGTCCTATTGTGTCAGATTCCTGATGTGACAGCTGATTTTTTGTTAGGTCATTGGTTATTGTTACACCCAGAGAAAACTGGCATCAAGAGAGCATCCATATAGATGATTCAGAGGGGACAATCAAGTGGAAGACCGCTGTACATACCATTTCCCGTTGGCTTGGCTAGGTAGTTAGGGATATCAGAGGCCGGTCAATTTAGACTTCAGTCACCTCTGAGACTCAGAAGAACTCTCCTCCTGTAGCTGCTTAGACTTTTTGTCCTCCATTAGAAAGGGTACAAATCACAGTCCTCACAGATCTGAGCCAGATTCCTTAGGAAAGACACCAGCGGTGTCACGTCTCCAGTGTAGTAGAGCCACACTCTGTGTTGCCTCGGCTCAGCAGTATACTGCATGCAGCTTGGCGTCCTGTGGTCTCCGCTCACGTCAATGCATTTCAGGAACCTTTACGTTTGCTTCATCAGGATGTTGAGACGTTAGCCAGACGTCTGTTTTAAAGTCTGGGGAATCCCCAATTACAGAGTATCTCTTCTGGAAATGCCTCTGTGGAGACATCTAGTGGCCACTTGGTAAATAACAAGGAAAAAAATCCTAGATACAGTGTTTCTAAGTGTTTTGACGAATCAGTTATTTTTTTTATATATTTTTATAGAAGACAGTGAGAAACCAGAAATCATCCCTTATTCTTTCAATTGAATGCCACTAGGACAGACAGACATCAGACGATGCAAGGAAATATAAAGGGGCGTGAAACATAACAGCCTCCATCTTGCTTTTAGAGGGATTCAATCGGCTGTAAATATTGTTTCATAGCCAAAGGATGGTCTTTATTGTTCAAGGAACACTTTTAAGCTTAATTCATTATTTAACCCCTTAGGGGTCATACTCCCTAATCTGAAGATCAAGGCTTTTTCCCTTCTCAGAAGAATGCTGTCAAAATCACCTGTGCTGGTCGAGAGATTAAGGGCAAAGATGCCCTTTACCTTTAGGCCTTCCAGACATGCATTGTGGTGCTCAGCAAAGTGCTGACCAATGGGGTTATCTTCTCTTTGATTAATACTCTTAATGTGTTCACCGATCCTGATGCATAATTGGCATTTTGTCTTACCCACATAAAGTTTCCCACATGGACATTTCAACAGGTAAAGAACTCTAGTGGTCGCGCAATTAATAAATTGTTTAATATTATATCTATTGATACCATCAGAATCAGTGAACACATCAGAGCGCTCCACATATCTACAGATGCCGCAGTGACCACACTGAAACATCCCCCTAAGTTGTGGCAGATCGGTTAGTCAGTTTCTACTTGTGGCTTTAATAAATTCAGATTGAACCAGGGTATCATTAAGATTGCTTGCTCGTTTGGCCACAAGATGGGGTCTGGATCCCACTATGTCACTGAGATCCTTTGATCGTGTGGATATGCCAATGTTCTTTTAGTAATTTATTTAGATTGTTCCATTGTGCAGCAAATTTGGTGATAATCCTTATAGGTCCCTCTGTTGTGGTATAGGGACTTAATTAGGTAGTTTCTACATTTACTGCTTGTTATCTTCTTGGCTCTTCTCAGGTTCTGATGTGAGTAGCCTCTCTCTCTCTAAATCTTTGATACATTTCTTTGGCTTCCCGTCTATAGTCCAGTTCATTTGAACATTTACGTCTAATTCTCTGGAACCAGCCCACCGGGATGCCTCGTATCAGGGATTTTGGATGATGACTGTTTGCATGGAGCAGTGTATTTGCCGCTGTACTTTCCCTAAATGTTTGGGTGCCCAGGTGACCATTTTCCAGATGGATCAATAGGTCCAGAAAGTAAATTTCTCGTGTATCCGCTGTGTAGGTTAACCTAATATTCCTGGAGTTGTTCTTGAGCTCATCCAGAAATAGAGAGATCTTCGTCAGGTCCCTCCCACAGCATCAACACATCATCTATGTACCTGAGCCATAACCGAACGTGGCCCAGGTACATAGGTGAGGTGTAGACCACCTCTTCTTCCCAGCAACCCAGGTGCAAACAGGCATAGGCGGGTGCCCATGGTGCTCCCATGACAGTTCCCCTTATCTGTTGGTAGTAAGAACCAGTAAATTGAAAGAAATTATTTTTCAATGCCAGTTCTAAAATGTCCAATATAAACTCATTCTGTGCACCTAGGGCTGGGAAGTTACAGTCCAAAAAGTGGAACACCGCCAATAATCCCTACTCATGGGGTACAGACGTGTATAATGATTCCACGTCTATACCCACAAGTGTGAGTTCTCCTGGGAAAAAGCAACCCTGGATTTTATTCAAGACATCTCCAGTGTCCCTGACATAGGATGGTAATTTTAGTACTAAGTCCTTGATAAAGGAAACAATGTATTTACCGATTCTCTCCATAGGGCCCCTGATAGCGGAGACTATGGGCCTTCCTGGAGGATTCCTCTTATCCTTGTGAATTTTTGAAATAATATAAAAAGTCGGGACATTAAAGTCCTCCACCCTTAGATATCCAAATTCCTCTTTGGTAATAAGGTCAGCATCTAGTGCAAAATACAGCTTGTCGTTAATCAGAGCGACAAGGGTAGGAAATGGACTATGGTCCAGTTTTTATAAGTATGTTTGTCTTTCAGCAGACATCTAGCTTCCTTTTCATAGTTCTCTTCTGATAACAACACTACATTTCCTCCCTTGACACTTTTCTTAACGACAAGACCCTCAGCTTCCTGTAGCTCACCTAGTGCTTTCCTTTCCTCAGGGGAGAGGTTATCTGGGAACTCCTTATGCCAACGCAGTTTGTTGAGGTCATCTTCCACCAGATCAAGAAATACATCAAGCCATGTATTTTTTCTAAAATATGGCATTGATGTAGATCTGATCTGGAGGTTAGCCTTTCATCTCAATTGTTCTACAGGGGAATCTCATCACCCTCTCAAGCTGTGTTACATTCCTCAAATAGAGAGATGAACTTTTCCACAGCTTCTTTATCATGTATGCTGTTCTCTTCAGCTGTAGTGATCTGTCTCTTTTTAGTGTAGATCTGTCTATAGTATACTTTTCTAAGGAACAGATTAAGGTCTTTGTAGATCTCAAAATGGTCAATTTTTTCAACCGTGGAAAAAGACAGACCTCTATTCAAGAGAGCAATGTGTCTATCCTCTAAATTAAAGTCTGAGAGGTTTATAACTTTTTGATTGTTCTTTGTGGCCATGCCCGGTACATCGACATGCAATATATCCGTTATGGCCAGCTGTCCTAGTATTTCTGACTCCTCATCCTTGTCCGGTCATTCCTCTTTTGATTCCCTAAGGCCCTGTATTTTCCCCTTCCTCTTCCTTTCTCTCCTTCTAATATTTCTACCTGATTTCCTTTTAGAATGCCTTTGGGTGCTTGGGATAATTTCTTGTCTAAAAAATCCAGGTTATTTAATTTGTCTTCCTCACTCCCTGATGTTGTAGGGTCTAATTTAGGTCCTGCCTGTGAAGGATTTCTATGTCTCCTTGACCTACTCCTCCCTCCTCTTGGTGTGAGTGTCAGGGCTGGGCTCAGCCCTTCCTTCTCTTAGCTGGCCGCTCAGTTGTCGGCTAATTGCCAGTTCTCCAGTTACTCAGCTGTTTATAATATCCTGCTCGTCAGTCCTGCCTACTTAAGTCGTCCAGTGCAGAGGAGCTCTGCTTTTGCCTTGGTCAACATCACAGAAACTAGACATGTGCGGGATGAAAAAATTTGTTTTGTTTCGTTTTGATTCGTTATTTAACTAAATTTGTTTAGTTAAATTTGTTGCATTCATTATGTTCGTTTTCAGGATTCTTTTTGTTTCGTATTCGAATTTGAAAAAATTCGATCGCGTTCAAAAAAAATCTACCGCATTCGAAAAAAATCTACCGAATTTGACAAAAACTATCAAATTCAAAATAATTCTACTGCATTCGAAAAAATTCAACCAAATTTGGAAAAGAAAACTATATATAACCATTTTCCGAAATTCGTATAGAATGAAATTGAATTTGAATAGAAAAGATTAGAATAGATTTGAAAATACTAGAAAAGAATAGCATAGAAAAACAATAGCACAAAACAGAAAAAAATATTATATATATATAGATATATATCTATATATCTATATAGATATATATCTATATATATAGATATATATCTATATATATATAATATTTTTTTCTGTTCTGTGCTATTGTTTTTCTATATTTTCTATAGATATATAGATATCTATATATCTATATATATAGATATATAGATATATATCTATATATATAAAACATCTTCTGAAATTCGAATTTCTTATACAATCAATCAATCGAATTCTAATAGAAAAAAAAAATATAATATATTCTATTCTAATCTTTTCTATTCGAATTAATTCTGTACCAAATTCGAATTTCGGAAGATGGTTATATGTATGTGTGTGTGTGTGTGTATATATATATATATATATATATATATATATATATTGACGGCAAGGTGAGATACATGATAATAGGTACATTTCACCTAGCATTTGTTCCATTGTAAGGGACTGAACCGGAATCCAGCACGGTTTTTCCAGCCTCTGGTGGCAGGCTGGGTTCCAGTCCGGATGTTCTGGTCCATTGGAGTCCACAGTTAGCTGGTCTTTAAATATCCAGGAAGAGCACAGCAGGTCGCTCTGGTTTTGAGACTCAGAAAGGAACCTGAGTGAGAGGAGCTCTGGGTGTTGGATTAAAAGGTTTGCTTTCCCGTATGTTTTTGGGTGACGGGGACCAGCCCTGCACTGTATAGTGAGGAGACTATTTGTTTAGTTAGCGCTGGATGGCAAGGATTTAAGTTACTGTTTGTTTGTTTTATTTTGCAAACCTCCTGCGAATAAACCTGGCATCCGCCAGATTTTTAAGAAAGTGCCCATTTGCTGACTGTCATTCAGAAAAAGGTGATCCCCACGAGCTAATTTCCCCACACATGGTGGATTCAGCAGGCAATTTCTGAAGATGGAGGAAATGATAAAGGCCCTGCTACAGGCCAATGCAGCTCAGCGGGAAACCAACTGCCAAGTCGCAGAGGCTGCTGCAGCACAACAGACGGCCGCTGCAGCAAAACTTGCAGCACAACAGGCAGCCCAGCAGGAGATGCACCGCCAACTTGCAGAGGCTGCTTCAGCACAACAGGCGGCCCAGCAGGAGATGAACCGGCAATTCGCAGAGGCTCTAGTGGAACTGAAAAAGGGTCCTCAGCTCCTGTGCCAGTGGAACCAAAGATGGTACGTGCCTCCTACCACCTACAGAAAATGACATCTGCCGATGATGTCGAGGCATACCTTGCGACTTTTGAGAGAGTTGCTGTCCACGAGGGATGGCCAAAAGAGCAGTGGGCGGGTCTGTTGGCCCCATTTCTAACAGGAGAACCCCAAAAGGCCTATTTTGATCTAGAACCAGATAAGGCCCAGGACTATGAGACGCTAAAGACAGAGATACTTGCACGCTTGGGTGTCACCATGGCAGTCCGGGCCCAGCGCGTGCATCAGTGGTCCTACTCCATCACAAATCACCCCATTCACAAATGTTGGACCTGGCCCACCTCACCAGGAAGTGGTTGCAGCCAGAGACCTTGACAAGCCCTCAGATCGTGGAGCATGTGGTAATGGACCGGTACCTGCGTCTGCTCCCTGCTGCCCTGAGGAAATGGGTCAGACAGGGGGACCCCAAAACTGCGGCCCAACTGGTGGACCTAGTGGAGAGGTAAAGTGCTACTGAGGACTTGGTGAACCCATCTACACCCCACTCCAGTGTGTCTAGGGGTGCAAGATCTCCCAGCGGTTCTGGTAAGACTGTTCCGGGGTTCAAGAGCTTGGGGAAATTTGATAAGACTGTTGTTACAGATGAAGAGACTATGGGTCCTAGACCTGGAGACTGGCCAAAGAAGCCAGGAAGGTCTCTGGGCCCGTTAAGAGGACTGGGGGTAGGCAACATACAGTGTTTTCGTTGCCATGCATTAGGGCATATTGCTGCAAACTGTCCTATAGATGATGAACCTATGCAACGTGATCATGCTTTTATGAAAAGACGCATTTCTCTGTTTGCACAGGTCGCATGTACTGCATCATGTCAGAATCGCATTGAAAAACAGATGTGTGTTATTTCAGTGGATGGAAAGCCACTCACAGCCTTGCTAGACTCTGGTATTGTGGTGACCCTAGTCAGGAATGATTGTGTGAACCCCACAAAACTACACCCCAGTACTATTGGGGTAATTTGCATCCATGGGGACACCGAGGACTACCAGACAGCGGTAGTTGAGGTTGATACCCCCTGGGGCAGTGTTCAGTGGGGGTGGTACCTTCACTGCTTCATGAAGCTTTAGTAGGGAGAGATTTTCCCCATTTTTGGAATTTATGGGAGAGCAAGGGGAGGCTGGTAAATAGAGCTCCCCCTGCTGGGGAAGCACGGGAACTCTCACCAGACCCCTTTTGCCAAAGGGAAGGGGATCCTGTTGTGAGATCGAGGAAGCCGGAGATCCTCTTCCTTTCCCTGTCATGGCTGGGGAGCCGGAGGACCTAGAAGCTAGCTCTCAGCCTGAGGGTAACGAACAGGAGACCCCCTCTGACCCTAACATTGAGAGTAGCCAAAATGTCGTACCTGACTTAGAGGTCAGGAGAGAGGATTTCTGTACTGAGCAACTGCGAGAGACCACCCTCATGAGAGCCAGGGAAAACGTTAAGATGTTGGATGGGGAACCGGTGGATCCTGATTGGGTGGTTACTTTCCCCTACATGGCCGTTAAAAACAATTGTATTGAGTGATAAAACATGGAGAGGATGAGGTAGAACAGCTACTGGTTCCCAAACCCTTCCGTAGGGTGGTGCTAGACTTGGCCCATGGTCATGTAATGGGGGGACATCTTGGGGTCGAAAAAAACAGGGAGAGAATCGCCTAGAGGTTTTTCTGGCCAGGGTTGGATGCGGATGTCAAGGAGTACTGCAAATCGTGCCCTGAGTGCCAAATGTCAGCACCGTCACCCCATTTTCGCAGCCCTCTTGTCCCTCTACCTATAATCGAGGTCCCCTTTGAGAGGATTGGCATGGATCACGTGGGTCCGGTTGTGAAATCTGCCCGGGGTCACCAGCATATTCTGGTGATCCTAGACTATGCCATGTGCTATCCTGAGGCCATACCCTTGCACAACACCTCCGCTAAGGCTATCGCCAAGGAATTGGTTCAGGTGTTTGGTCGAGTGGGGATCCCAAAAGAAGTCTTAACCGATCAGGGCACCCCATTTATGTCTAGGGTTACCAAGTAACTGTGTAGACTATACAAAATCTCCTATCTCTGTACCTCTGTCTACCACCCCCAAACAGATGGTCTGGTTGAAAGATTTAATAAAACTTTGAAAAGTATATTGAAAAAGGTGGTCGACAAAGATGGGAGAAACTGGGATTTTTTGCTATCTCATGTTTGCCATACGTGAGGTTCCGCAGGCATCCACAGGCTATTCCCCCTTTGAGCTTTTGTATGGTAGACATCCCAGGGGGCTGCTAGATGTCGCCAAAGAAACATGGGAAGGGGAGGCCACCCCATATAGAAGCATCATAGAGCATGTCTCCTTGATGCAAGATCGAATCGTAGCTGCCCTGCCCCTGGTGCGAGAACATATGGAGCGAGCCCAGGAGGCCCAGAGGAGGGTCTATGACTGGGGTGCCAAGGTCCATGCTTTCAGCCCCGGGGACAGAGTGTTAGTACTGGTTCCCATGGTGGAAAGTAAGCTCCTAGCCAAGTGGCAGGGTCCTTTTGAGGTTGTCGAAAGGGTGGGTGAGGTAAACTACAAAGTCTACCAGCCAGGGAAAAGGAAACCACACCAAATTTACCATGTGAATCTCTTAAAGCCCTGGAAGGACAGAGAGACTTTACTGGCCATGTCCACACCTCTGACAGACTGGGTACCGGTGACACCTGACATCCCCATAACAGATACCCTGTCCGTGGCACAACAAAGTGACGTTTGGGCGTTTGTGCATAAAAATAGAGACTTTTTCTCCCCCTTACCCAGACTGACCAACATGATCCAACATGACATAGTGACGGAACCAGGGGTTCGCGTAAATGTAAAACCGTATAGAATCCCAGAGGCCAGATGAGAGGCAGTCGCAAAGGAAATAAAAAGTATGTTGGAGTTGGACGTGATAGAAGAATCCCACAGTGAGTGGTCGAGTCCCATAGTGCTGGTCCCAAAGCCTGATGGTACTATCAGGTTTTGTAACGACTTCAGGAAACTCAACAGTGTGTCCAAGTTCGATGCGTACCGATGCCCCGGGTCGACGAACTCATGGACAGGTTAGGACAGGCTCGCTACATAACAACCCTAGACCCAACAAAAGGCTATTGGCAAATACCGCTAACCGAATCAGCCAAGGAGAAAACTGCCTTTTCCACTCCTGAGAGCTTGTTTCAGTATAAGCGGATGCCTTTTGGTCTGCACGGAGCCCCTGCTTCATTCCAGCGAATGATGGACTAAGCCTTGAGACCACATCGGCCGTATGCGGCTGCATATTTGGACGATGTGGTCATCCACAGCCCAGATTGGGAAGCGCACCTGCTCCATGTACAAGCGGTGATAGATTCCCCTAGGAAAGCAGGTCTTATGGCTAACCCAAAAAAATGTGCCATAGACCTGGAGGAGGCCAAATACCTTGGGTACATTATTGGCTGGGGAGTGGTCAAGCCGCAGACCAATAAGGTTGAGGCAATTCAAAAATGGCCCCAACTGATTAATAAAAAACAAGCGAGGGCCTTCTTGGGCATTACAGATGGTTCATACCCCACTTTTCCACCATGGCCACCCCTCTGACCGACCTGACGAAGGGTAGAGGGTCGGTCATGATCAAGTGGAATCCCGAAGCTGAGAAGGCATTTCATAATTTAAAGCAGGCCCTTTGTAGGTAACCAATACTAGTGGCCCCAGACTTCAGCAAGGAGTTTGTTGTACAGACGGAAGCTTCTGAGGTGGGCCTAGGGGCTGTACTGTCACAGAACAGGGATGGTGAGGAGCACCCAGTTGTATGCCTGAGCCGGAAGCTGAACAAGCACGAAAAGAACTATGCCATCGTAAAAAAGGAGTGTCTCGCCATTAAATGGGCCTTGGACTCCCTAAGGTATTACTTATGGGGGAGGTCATTTAAACTGGTCACCGACCATGCTCCCATGTGGATGTGTGACAACAGGGAGAAAAATAGCCCTGTGACAAGGTGGTTCCTGGCTTTACAGCCCTTTCGGTTTACGGTGAAGCACAGGCCGGGAAAATTCCAAAATAACTCAGATGCCCTCTCTCAAGTGCACTGTATGGTTGGGTCAAGTGCTCAGCCATAGGGGCTTGAGCAGAGGGGAGGATATCTGACGGTATGCGAGGTGAGATACACGATAATAGGTATATTTCACCACGCATTCGTTCCACTGTAAAGGAACTGAACCGGAATCCGGCCCGGTTTTTCCAGCCTCTGGTGGCAGGCTGGGTTCCAGCCCAGATGTTCTAGCCCACTGGAGTCCACAGTCAGCTGGTCTTTAAATATCCAGGAAGAGCACAGCAGGTCGCTCTGGTTTTGAGACTCAGAAAGGAAACTGAGTGAGAGGAGCTCTGGGTGTTGGATTAAAAGGTTTGCTTTCCCGTATGTTTTTGGGTGATGGGGACCAGCCCTGCACTGTATAGAGAGGAGACTATTTGTTTAGTTAGCGCCGGATGGCAAGGATTTAAGTTACTGTTTGTTTGTTTTATTTTGCAAACCTCCTGCAAATAAACCTGGCATCCGCCAGATTTTTAAGAAAGTGCCCGTTTGCTGACTGTCATTCAGAAAAAGGTGATCCCCACGAGCTAGAATTTGATTTCATTCTATATATCAATATATATGTATGTATATATATATATATATATATATATATATATATATATATATATATATATATATATATATATATATATATATATATATAACCATTTTCCGAAATTCGAATTTCGTATAGAGTGAATTTGAATAGAAAAGAATAGACTAGAAAAACAATAGAACAGAATAGAATAAAATATGATATATATTATATTTTATTCTATTCTGTTCTAGTGTTTTTCTATTTTATTATTTTCTATTCTTTTCTACTCTAACTCGAATTAATTCTATACGAAATTAGAATTTAAAAATTTCTGAAATTTCTAAAATTTGAATAGAAAAGATTAGAATAGAATAGAAAATAATAGAAAAGAATAACATAGAAAAACTATAGAACGGAATAGAAAAAATATAATATATATTATATTTTATTATATTCTGTTCTATTGTTTTTCTATGCTATTGTTTTCTATTATTTTCTATTCTAATCTTTTCTATTAAAATTCAAATTCATTCTATGCGAAATTTGAATTTCAGAAGCCATCTTCCGAAATTCGAATTTCGTATAGAATGAATTTGAATAGAAAAGTTTAGAATAGAATAAAAAAGAATAACATAGAAAAACAATGGAACAGAATAGAAAAAATATATATATATACATATAAAAACATCTTCCGAAATTCGAATTTCGTATACAATGAATTTGAATAGAAAAGATTAGAATAGAGTAGAAAAGAATAGATGAGAAAAACAATAGAACAGAATAGAATAAAATATAATATTTATACTATATTTTATTCTATTCTGTTCTATTGTTTTTCTTGTCTATTCTTTTCTATTATTTTCTGTTCTAATATTTCTATTCAAATTCATTCTATACGAAATTCGAATTTCAGAAGCCATCTTCCGAAATTTGAATTTCGTATAGACTGAAATCAAATTTGAATAGAAAAGATTAGAATAGAATAGAAAATAGAAAAGAATAGCACAGAAAAACAATAGAACAGAATAGAAAAAAATATAGTATATATTATATTTTATTCTATTCTGTTCTATTGTTTTTCTAGTCTATTCTTTTCTATTCTATTCTATTCTAATTCAATTTCATTCTATATATATTTTTCTATTCTGTTCTCTTGTTTTCTATGCTATTCTCTTCTATTATTTTCTATTTTGGAAGATGTTTCTCATTCTCTACCTTCAACACTCTAAACAACTCTTCTCTACCTTCAACACTCTACTCTGTCCACTGCCTCCACCCACCAACTCAATCACTGCCCAGGAGATTGCCAATCACTTCAAAACTAAGATTGATACAATTCATGAGGAGATCACCAATGCGCAAAAACCTCCCCCATGCAACACCCCATGTCCACAGATACAATCATTACTTCCCTCATTCAACCCTGCTACTATTACTGAGGTTGCTAAACTTTTATCTAACACTCATCTAACCACCTGCCCCCTGGATCCTGTTCCCTCGCAAATGCTACGCTCACCCTCTGACTCGATTCTACACTCTCTAACTCACATTTTCAACCTCTCCCTCTCTTGTGGCATCTTCCCAAACTCTCTAAAACATGCGCTAGTCACCCCCATACTTAAAAAGCCCTCACTGGACCCCACCAATCTCAACAACTTACGTCCCATCTCCTTACTCTCCTTCTCCTCCAAACTTCTTGGTCTATAACCGACTAAGCGACCATCTGAGCATGAATAAACTTCTTGATCCCCTTCAGTCCGGTTTTCGCCTTCAACACTCCACGGAAACTGCTCTCCTTAAACTCTCAAATGACCTACTAATGGCTAAAGCCAATGGACACTATTCTGTACTACTTCTCCTGGATCTCTCTGCTGCCTTTGACACAGTGGACCACCCCCTCCTCCTCAAAAAACTCCACTCCTTTGGTGTCCGTGACTGTACTCTTCGCTGGTTCTCATCCTACCTATCCCACCGCTCCTTCAGTGTCACTTACAACTCTACTTCCTCCTCTCCTCTTCCTTTCTCCGTTGGGGTCCCCCAAGGTTCTGTTCTTGGACCTCTCCTTTTCTCAATCTACACCACCTCCCTGGGTCAGTTGATTGCCTCCCACGGTTTTAAATATCATCTCTACGCTGATGACACCCAAATCTATCTCTCCACCCCCCAGTTTTCTCCATCTGTCTCCTCACGCATTACCAACTTACTAGCAGACATATCAGCCTGGATGTCACATCACTTCCTCAAACTCAACCTATCCAAAACCGAGCTCATGATATTTCCTCCCTCAGGTGCCACTTCCCCTGATTTCCCTGTCAATATTAACGGCTCAACTATCAACCCATCTCCCCACGCCAAGGTCTTAGGTGTAATCCTGGACTCTGAACTAACCTTTCGACCCCACATTCTATCACTATCCAAAACTTGCCGCCTCAATCTCCGCAACATCTCTAAGACACGCCCCTTCCTAACCAATGTCACCACAAAGCTTCTAATCCACTCCCTGGTCATCTCCCGCCTCAACTATTGCAACTCCCTCCTCATTGGTTTACCTCTAAATAGGCTATCCCCACTTCAGTCCGTCATGAACGCTGCTGCCAGGCTCATCCACCTCACAAACCGCTCAGCGTCTGCTACACCCCTCTGCCAATCCCTCCATTGGCTGCCACTCAGTCACCGAATTAAATTCAAGATACTAACTATAACTTACAAAGCCATCCACAACCTGGCCCCCAGCTACATCTCTAACCTAGTCACAAAATACCAACCTAATCGTTCTCTTCGCTCCTCCCAAGACCTCCTGCTCTCAAACGCCCTTGTCACCTTATCCCATGCTCGCCTTCAGGACTTCTCCAGAGCCTCCCCCATCCTCTGGAATGCTCTACCCCAATCCGTCCGATTTTCTCCTACTTTATCCACTTTCAGACGATCCCTGAAAACTCATCTCTTCAGAGAAGCCTATCTGGCCCCCACCTAACAACTGTACATTTATCTTCTCAATCAGCACATCACCCACAGTTATTACCTCTTGTATCTCTTGACCTTCCCTCTTAGATTGTAAGCTCTAAGGAGCAGGGCCCTCTGATTCCTACTGTATCAAAGTGTATTGTATTTGTACTGTCTACCCTCAAGTTGTAAAGCGCTACGTAAACTGTTGGCGCTATATTAATCCTGTATAATAATAATATTATTTTCTGTTCTTTTCTTTTCTATTCTATTGTAATCTTTTCTATTCTAATTCATTCTATACGAAATTCGAATTTCAGAAGATGGTTTCAAAAGTTCGAATTTCGTATATAATAGAAAAAAATAGAATAAAATATAATATATATTATTTTATTATTATATATTATTATATATTATATATTTTATTCTATTCTGTTTTATTGTTTTTCTATTCTTTTCTATTTTAGTTTCCATTGTTTTGAATTATATTCCAATCTATTCTCGAATTCTAATTTATACTATTCGGAATTCGAGTTTCGGAAGACGGTCATGTTCTATTTTATTACAGTCTATTAAATTCTATTCTATTCTTTAATTTTATTTTTATTACATTGCTTTATTGTTTTATATTCTATTTTATAGAAAATCGATTTCCATTTTTTCAAATGTGTTTTCGAATTTGATTCGATTCGAATTTTGTTAGCTTTTTTCCAATTTGAATCGTTATTTCGGATTCTCTCAAATTCGTTATTTTTGTAATTCGGAAATTCGGATGTATCCGAATTTCCAAATAATGAAAAATTTGTCCGAATTTCAATTCGGAATGAAACGCAATGCACATGTCTAACAGAAACTATCGACTGCGATCCTGTTCAAGACTTGCTTTGCTGACATCCCTTCTGGCTGCAGATCCTGCTTGCTGTTCCACTACGTTGATCCCTGACTTCTGGCTTGGCTGACTATCCGTTCCGATTACTGAAATTTGGCTATGTTTTGACTATGTTTGGAATATGCATGGAACAATTAGGCCCTCGTGGCTGCTTTTTCTCATGGTCTCTCGGATACCATCAAGGATGAGATAGCAGCCTGAGATATACCCACTGAGCTGGAGAAGTTGATCACGTTTGCCATACTCATTGACTCCAGACTCAGAGAAAGACTCTCTTTTAAGGACCGCTTGTGGAAGCCTCCTGTAAGTTTGTCTCCAAGCTTTGCAGTCCCACCCGTGCCTCCCATGCCTCCTGGTACCGGATCAGTCAGTGAAGGTGAACCCATGCACTTGGGTTTCACGCGTCTCTCTGCGGATGAGAGAACCTTTAGGAGGAGGGAGAGATTGTGCCTTTATTGTGGCCAGGCAGGTCACTTTTTGAAGTCTTGTCCTACCCCTCCGGGGAACGCCCTAACCTTGAGGTCCTGTCACGGACAGACCTTAGGTGGCGTTGTTTCATCCCCAGTTATCCAGAAGGATAAGCCCTGGTTTCGGTCACCCTTTCTTGGGCTGAGTCGTCCGTGGAGATACAGGCTCTAATCGACTCTGGGGCTGCAGGCCTGTTCATTGATGCTGCCTTTGTATCAAAGCACTCGATTCTGCTGCAGCTGCGTGACACTCCACTTGCCATTGAGGCTCTTGACGGGAGACCTCTACAGCCTGCCCATGTGACTCAAGAGACGGTTCCATTGTCCATGGCCATAGGGGCTCTTCACCATTAAATAATCCAATCCAAGTTATTTCCTCACAAGTTTCCGCTGGTTATTGGCTATCCTTGGTTACAGAGGCACAACCCCTCTTTTGATTGGCTCCATCCTGAGGATATCTCCTCACAATGCAGTGAGACATGCTTCCAGAAGGTAGCCAAGGTCCCGTGCACTTCTTCATGCTCCTCCCTGTCGGAGGAGTACCGCGATTTTAGCGTTGTCTTTGACAAAGCTCAAGCCAGTAGTTTGCCTCCATGCCGACCGTTTGATTGTGCAGTTGACCTTCAACCTGGTGTCATACCCCCTCATGGCCGGGTTTACCCTTTGTCTGTCTTGGGGGAGTATGTTGCAGACGCGCTTTCTCGAGGTTTCATCCGCAAATCCTTGTCTCCTGCTGGTGCTGGTTTTTCTTTGTGAAGAAGCAGAATGGTGAACTAAGACCTTGTATTGATTATAGGAGTCTCAATCGTTTCTCGATTAAGAATGCCTATCCGATTCCGTTGATTACGGAAATATTTGACCGCCTCCAAGGGAGCAACGGTTTTCACAAAGCTTAATTTGAGAGGGGCATACAATCTCGTGAGGATTAAGGAAGGCGACAAGTGGAAAACTGTGTTTAATACCAGAACGGGCCATTATGAGTACCCCGTAATGCCTTTTGGCCTTTGTAATGCCCTGGTAGTTTTGCAGGAATTTATTAACGATGTCCTCCGAGATTTGTTGCAGTTATGTGTGGTGGTTTATCTCGATGATATCCTCATATTTTCCAAGTCCCTGGAGAGCCACCACACAGATGTCTGTCGTGTGCTTCAGAAACTAAGAGAGGACAATCTCTGTTGTAAACTGGAGAAGTGCGAGTTCTATCGTGAACAGGTTAAATTCCTGGGTTATGTAATTTCCACTGCTGGTTTTTCGATGGACCCAGACAAACTTTCAGCAGTTCTACAGTGGCCCCCAACCCATTGGTTTACGTCCTCTGCAGCGTTTCCTGGGCTTTGCCAACTATTATCGGAGGTTTATTTGTAACTTCTCATCTCTGGTCAAGCCCCTGACTGATATGACCAGAAAGGACGGTAACCCACAGATTTGGTCTCCAGAGTCCATTAAGGCCTTTGAGAATCTCCAGGCTGCCTTTGTTTCTGCTCCTGTGTTGGCACATCCTGATCCTACCTTACCTTTTATCCTTGAGGTTGATGCTTCTGAGACTGGTGTTGGCGCCTTTCTGTCTCAACGTCCTACCTCAGAGCGCTATGCATCCTTGTGGCTACTTTTCCAAGAAATTATCACCTACGGCGTGCAATTACGAGATTGGTGACAGAGAGCTGTTGGCAATCATTTTGGTAGCTGCCTGTTCCGTGTGTGCTCAGAGTAAGACTCCATGACACCTTCCAGTGGGCCTCCTACAACCCATACCCAATGGAGAGAGGCCCTGGACCCACCTGTCTATGGATTTCATTGTGGAGTTACCCAACTCCCAGGACAACACAGTTATCCTTATGGTGGATGACCGGTTCTCGAAAATGTCTCATTGTATTCCACTTAAGAAGTTGCCCACATCTAAGGAACTGGCTTCCATTTTTGCTCGGGAGATCTTTTGCGTACATGGGCTACCCAAAGTGATTGTCTTGGACAGGGGTAGTCAGTTTGTGTCCTGGTTCTGGCGAGCCTTTTGTGCACAGTTGGGAATTCAGCTTGCTTTCTCCTCTGTGTATCACCCGCAGTCTAATGGGGCCGCAGAATGAGCCAATCAGTCCTCAGAGCAATTCCTACATTGCTATATTTCTGACCATCATAACAACTGGTCAGACCTATTACCATGGGCAGAGTTTGCTCACAACAGTGCCTTGAATTCTGCTTCCCGATTGTCCTTGTTTATGGCGAATTATGGTTTCCAACCTTCCATGTTGCCTGACTCGTTTGTTCCGCAGAATATTCCTGCGTTAGAGGAGCATCTCCGTGGTCTTCTTTCCCCTTGGGCACAGGTCCAGGAGGCTTTGCGACATGCTGGTGATAGGTACAGACTCCATGTTGACTGCAGACGCCTGCCTGCACCTTCCTACCAGGTTGGGGACAGGGTCTGGCTGTCAACTTGCAACCTCTGACTTCGTGTTCCCTCACTAAAGTTCGCAGCTCGGTTTATTGGGCCTTTCTGTATTCCTTGCAGGATTAACCCAGTGGCTTACATATTAGACCTTCGTTCTAATATGCGTATTTCAAATGTATTTAATGTCTACTTATTAAAACCTTTGATCTGCAACCGCTTTACCACCTTGGTGCCATGTCCTCACCTTGTACAAGTTGAGAACCATGAGGAGTATGAAGTACAGTCCATTGTTGACTCCCGTAGGTTCCGTGCATACAGTACCTGGTGCATTGTAAAGGGTATGGTCTGGAGGAACGCTCTTGGATCTCATCCTCAGATGTACATGCCCCTGTCCTCCTCCGTGATTTCCATAGACGTTTTCCCCTCAAGCCCGGTGGTCCTCCGAGGGGGGGGGGTTCATTGAGGAGGGGGTACTGTAAGGGCTGGGCTCAGCCCTTCCTTCTCTGAGCTGGCCACTCAGCTGTTGGCTAATTGCCAGCTTATATCTCTCCACAGGTACTCAGCTGTTGATGATATCCTGCTCATCAGTCCTGCCTACTTAAGCCATCAAGTCCAGAGGAGCTCTGCCTTCACCTTGGTCAACATCACAGAAACCCTGCGATCCTGCGATCCTGTTCAAGACTTGCTTTGCTGACATCCCTTCTGGCTCCAGATATTGCTTGCTGTACCACTACATTAATCCCTGATTCTGGCTTGGCTGACTATCCGTTCCGGTTACTGAACTTTGGCTATGTTTTGAATACTATGTTTTGACTTTGTTATTTTTACTTTTATTATTAAATAAGTGTGATTTAACTGTACTTCTGTCTCGGCCTGATTTCATGGTTTCTGATAGTGAGGTCAAAAATTTCCCCTTTTGCCCAGTCGTCAAGGTCATGTTTAAACTTGGACTGTTTAGTTTGTTTAAGATTTTTTTGTACTCTGCCCATATCTTTTTTGAGTAGTTCATTAAGCTTAATAAACTCTTCTTTATCCTTAAATGGTTCACGTTTGTCTCTACTTTTGGTAATCTGTTGCTAGAGGGTGGAAATTTGAAGTTTCTCTTTTCCTCAGTGATTAATTTCCTGACCTTAATACCGTGGTCAATACATTGTTGTTTCCACTTCTCCAGGAACCTCTCCGTGTGAAGATGAATGGCCAGGATGACACCTTCTCTTAAACCACGTGGTATAATTTTGTTTGTAATAGAGGACTCAAAAGAAAGGATGTCCCATTTCCTGTTGAGGGATTTTACAATTAATTTTTTGTGTTCCCTGAACAGGACCTAGAGCTCCTCATTCTCAGGTTGCCATTCTCTTTTGTCTGGTTTTCACAGACAAAAGAGGCCCTGATTTCGTCATCCAGTTCATCTGCTAGCGTAAACGCCATTCTAACAATTTAAACATGTATTGCAACAATAATCCAAGACCACCAGATGGCTAGGTACTTAGAGGGTAAATGGTAATAGTAGGAGGTCCATGAATAGAATCATATAGGATCCGGTAAACTTGATAAGAAATTTTATAAAAGGTAGATCTCAAACTACAAGTGTTATTTAGGCAACATTCGTCTTTTAGGGACGGGGTACCCCCACAACATGGCTATTAGATCAATGAAATTATAAGGAAACAGGGGAAGGGAAAGTAGTTGAAAGGAGGACCAGACCATGGTATTCATATGCCAAGTAATCTTTAATTGTGCAAAAATTTAATTAATGAAAAACCACCCTCTAAGTACCATAAAATAGTTAAAATATATATTAAAGGGACAACGTTGTCACTTTAAAATAATTGACACACAGGACCTAGCTGCACAGAATCTGGAGTAACTGCATCAAACATGGGACACATGTATTCTCATATATTTAAGCCAGGATTGTCTTATAAGTGGGTTAGCTAGAGCGCAGAGCAATACTGGTTGTATGCTGCATTTGTCATTGATTCCCAACAGGGATACCAACCAATGGATGGACCAATCGTCCTTGGCTTTCACGATAAAGATGGGGATAATATACAGCTGAATATTACAATTGCTTGGGGCTAATTTAGTATAGCAGACTTATTGAATATAAAGTAAATGAATAAAGTCCTTGGAGAATATCACATACTGTATAGCACCGCAATTGTGTTTCACTATATTGGTGTCCCAAAATCTAGAGTAACCGCAACAAACATGGGACACATATATTCCCATAAATCTAAGCCAGGATGGTCTTGTGAGTGGGTTATCTAAAGCACAGAGCAATACTTGTCCCCTCCGGGCTAATTGTATGCTACATGTGTCATTGATTCCCAATGGGGGTACCGACCAATTGATGGACCAATCATCCTAGGCTTTAGTGCTTGAGAGGGGAATAATACACCATTAAATACCACAGTTGCTTGGAGCTGATTTGGTATAACAGGCTTGTTAAATATATAGCAGCTGACTAAAGTCCTTGTAAAATATCACATATAGCACCTCAGTTGTGTTACACTATATTGGTATCCCAGTTTAGATAATTTTAGTGGAATGGAGCACAGTAGCAATCAAAGCAGTTGAAAGTAATGTCCTCCTTGTATGTGTCCCGAGTAGCCAGAAAATAAATGAAGGGTATACTTTCCCAATGGCCCAAACACATGTAGCATATAATAAGCCCGGACGGGACAAGTATTGCTCTGTGCTCTATATAACCCGCTCACAAGACCATTCTGGCTGAGATTTATGGGAATATATGTGTTCCATGTTTGTTGAGGTTACTCCAGATTTTCGGACACCAATATAGTAAAACACAATTGCGGTGCTATATGTGATATTCTCCAAGGACTTTATTCATTTACTTTATATTCAATAAGTCTTCTTTACTAAATTAGCCCCAAGCAATTATGGTATTCAGCGGTGTATTATTCCCCTCTTTATCAATAAAGCCAAGGACGATTGGTCCATCCATTGGTCGGTATCCCTGTTGGGAATCAATGACACATGCAGCATACAATCAGCCCGGATGGGTCAAGTATTGCTCTGTGCTCTAGATAACCCACTTACAAGACCATCCAGGCTTAGATATATGGGAATTTTGGCAAATTTCGATTTAGTTTTAGTCTTAGGACTAAAATGGCGTTTTCGTTTTAGTCCCATTTTAGTGTTCTGCAATTGTTTTCGTTTTAGTCGTATTTAGTCAACTAAATCTCCAGTACATTTTAGTCTACTAAAATGTCCTACATTTTAGTCAACTAAAATCTCCAGTACATTTTAGTCGTCTAAAACTCATTTTAGTCGTCTAAAATCGAATGAGTGTACTTAAATTGTAATGCATTAGTTAACATTTCTCTACAGTTTCCAAACTCATTATATACTGCTGGAGTGAAAAATCTAATATGTTATTTATTATGGTATTGAGGTATGAACATGCACTACAGACCAGACAAATTTCAATTTAGTTTTAGTCTTAGTCTTTTGACTAAAATGACATTTTAGTTTTAGTCCCATTTTAGTCTTTTGACTAAAATGCCATTTTAGTTTTAGTCGTATTTTAGTCATCTCAGTTGTTTTAGTTTTAGTCCTATTTTAGTCGACTAAAATAATATTCATTTAGTCAACTAAAATGCTTTAGTCGTTTTAGTCGACAAATTAACACTGCATGAGAGGCTCCTGGGATCCTGTGATGTTAAAGCAGTAGTAATCTTTTTTTTAATTTAGGCGGCTGGCTTTCAGATAAAAGTGGTCCCAGCGGCAGATTCGCCGCAAGATCTTTTATAGGCCTGCGGGAGAGGTTTCTGGAGGTTTCTGAGCTTCCTGGAGCCATCGGTAAGCCCAGAACCGATCCGGTGAAGCCTGAGTGAGAGCAAGATAACCCCCATTCGGCTCTATACCCTTGGAGGACCGGAGCGACGTCTGACATCACTTCCTGTTCTCGGGCATAAATAAATAATTTTTTTTGTTCCTTAAAGGCAAAATTAATTTTTTTTTTGCTTTTAAAGGTAAATGAGAGATCTGGGGTCTTTTTGACCTCAGATCTCTCAATAAAAAGGACCTGTCATGCTTATTTCTATTACAAGGGATGTTTACATTCCTTGTAATAGGAAAAAAAGTGATCAAATAAAAAAAAGAAAAAGGGGACAGTGTAAAAATAAAAAGTAAAATAAATAAGACATTTTTTTTAAAGTGACCTATTCCCCCGAGCTTGCGCGCAGAAGCAAACGCATGCGTAAGTCGTGCCCGCATATGTAAATGGTGTTCAAACCACACATGTGAGGTATCACTGCGATCGTTAGAGTGAGGGCAATAACTCCAGCCAGGTAACCTGTAAACATATTTTAAAAGCGCCGCCTATGGAGATTTTTAAGTACAGTCGTTTGTCGCCAAACCACAAGCGTGTGCAATTTTAAAGCATGACATGTTAGGTATCTATTTACTCGGCGTAACATCATCTTTCACATTATACAAAATAATTGGGCTAACTTTACTTTTTAAATTTATTTAAACAATTGTGTTTGAAAGACAGTGTGCAAATACAGTGTGACATTTTTTTTCTTTTTCTTCATTTTCTTTTCTCAAGGGTCTCTGCAAAAAAAATGTAAATAATGTTTGGGGGTTTGAAGTAATTTTCCAGCAAAAAATACTGATTTTTAATTGTAAACAACAAATGTCAGAAAAAGACCTGGTCTTATAGTGTCATTTGAAGATTACAACTTAGATTAGCATGTTATTTACATCTCTTTATTCCTCCAAAAGTTTTACAATGGACAAGAGATGCGTGCCGCATCGGACTGCAAATTCATATTTAAAAAGAACTGACATAGTGCTATCACAAACAAGTCCCAATATAACATTACACACATGTACAAAAAAGACAAAATGGAAGGCACGCACACCTAGTGCATTACCAATGACAATTTAATGATATGTCAGTGGCAATGCACTAGGTGTGCGCTCCTTCCATTTTGTCTTTTTTGTAGTTTCCATCGGATCACCCCATGTGAGGAAGGCAGCTTCCACCCAGTCTTGGGATACCGATGTCCCTGTTGCCCTTCACTTCAGAAGACCCCTTAGCCCTGGAAGTGACTATGTTTTTTCGTATTACACACATGCACCCCTTGGGCCAGCTCTGAGCTAAAGTACAGTGGTATGCCACTGCTCAAAGTGGAAAATGTGTTATTCTACAATAGGAGTTGCTAAAAACATTATTACATCACTAAGCCACTAACCTCCTGGAGTGACGAAAAGTGGAGTAAAACTACTATAAACACTTTTGGTTGTAAATGCGATGTGACTGGTGACAAAACAGGAATATTTTCCTACATCTTCTGCTTCTGTGCGTGCAATGTACAAATTTCCTGTCACTTGGGACACAAAGTGTCTGCTGCTATTGGCCAAGAAATTAGGAAACTCATTCAACAGCCATCGGTAGGATAAACCTGCAAGAAACAGATAACAATAAATAAAAAAAGAGTCCATAAACAAAAACAGTCAATCCATTATATGCAATTTCAATTGAATAAATATGTTAGAGAAGGCTTGGAAAAGGAAACAAGGATTCCAAAAACTGCCCTTCCCCACACACTATTTTGATCCTGAGTCTACACTGTGCATAATGCACACTCCTCTTCTGCTGTATCACCTCCCATGTGTCCAGTTATCTCATGAGTTTGAGTTCATGCGTTTTCCCACTGATAAGCACTGCATCCTCCTACCTGACATTGATGGTTGTCTGGAGAAGTTATTTGCTTCCAGACATCTTGTAGGTTTGTTAAGGCTACTTTCACACTGAGGCGCTTTACAGGCAATACAGCACTAAAAATAGCGCCTGCATAGCACCTGTAAAGAGGCTCACCTGTCTCTCCAGTGTGAAAGCCCGAGGGCTTTCACACTGGAGCGGTGCGCTTGCAGGATGGTCAAAAAAGTCCTGCAAGCCGCATCTTTGCAGCGCTGTAGGAGCGGTATATTCACTGCTCCTAAAGCGCCCCTGCCCATTGAAAACAATGGGGCAGCGCTGCCAAACCGACGATTTGTGGGCGGTTTTAACCCTTTTTCGGCCACTAGCAGGGGTTAAAACCACCCCAGTAGCAGCCAAATAGCGCCGCTAAAACGACGGTAAAGCGGCGCTAAAAATAGCAGCACTTTACTGCCGACTTCTGCCCGCCCCAGTGTGAAAGTAGCCTAAATGATAGAGCTGGGGTACGGGGGTGGGCTGTGAGAAAGAAAGAAGCTTTCCTGCACTTTTCTACTAGTAAGGCTACTTTCACACTGAGGCGCTTTACAGGCGCTAAAGTGCTAAAAATAGCGCCTGTATAGCGCCTGTAAAGAGCCACTCCTGTGTCTCTAGTGTGAAAGCCTGAGGGCTTTCACACTGGGGCGGTGCGCTTGCAGGACGGGAAAAAAAGTCCTGAAAGCCGCATCTTTGCAGCGCTATAGGAGCAGTGTATTCACCGCTCCTAAAGCGCCCCTTCCCATTGAAAACAATGGTGCAGCACCGCAAACCCGCCGGCAAAGTGCCGCTGCAGCGGCGCTTTGCCGGCGGTTTTAACCCTTTTTCCCCTGCTAGCGGGCAAATAGCGCTGCTAGAACAACGGTAAAGCGGCACTAAATATAGCGCCGCTTTACCGCCGACGCCCTCAACGCCCCAGTCTGAAAGTGAAAGATGTTGGTGCCCAGATGCACCATAGGACAGTCTCTCTCCAACAAGGGAATCTCTGACATGAAATGCTTAAACAGCACAGCCTCTCTAAACATGCTCAAATCTCAAATTAGGCAATCCCCAGACCTGTGAAATCACCTTTATGTCCCACAATGTCATAGTGATCTCTTTGAGCATTTGTACAACCTAAGCCTGAAGCCAACAGATTATTTTTTCTTTCTTTTCTAGGTTATTTGCAACTATTGGAAGTCCATTAAACAAATCTAGCTGCAAATTTTGATCTAAAAAGCCAATACAAACAAGGCAGTGGGAGTTCAGCAGTTAGATATCTTATCCATAAAAATCCTGGAACCAGACTGCTCTGATCAGTATTGGATACTGCTCACAAACAAACAGAAATTGTAAGGAAATATACTTTATTGCAACAATGAACTAATAATAGATCAGGATATGAAAGTTAACAAAGATTATAGGGAGTGCCATTTCAACAAGTCCAGATCCTCCACAGTCCCTATCATGAACTTTGACTGATAAAATCCTTACATTTAAGAATAATTATATATCCTTAATGCCGCCCCGTGGGAGGGGCAAAACACGTTGACGCAATTTCCTGGTTCTGAGATCGTAGACATCACTTCCGCCCTCCATGGAACGCACGTCGAGTTGCGGCGAACCCGGAAGAACCTCACTATTTTCTTCTTATTGTTATTATTATTTAAGGTACTTATATATCTTGATGCCTATTGTTTTCAGCGATTCTCCTGGTGAATATTTTTAAGTGCTTATAACAGCAGCATTCTGGATACCTATTAAAGAAGTCTTTGACACCTGGCATTCCCTAAGACAAGATATTAAGTGTGTCTGACTCCCAGACTGAAAAGCTGAGGGTTTATTCTATCTGGTGAGTGGGGCTATGAGAGGGGAGTTTGGAACTTTGCACGGCTTGTTAACTTGAAGCACTTCAGCACCTTTTTTTGAGGACTTTGGCGCACCAAGCACTTTATACAAGATTTTGGACTATATGTTATGTGTTTATGTATCACTGTTAGTCATTTTTATGTAATCCTGACTGAAGTGGTGTTTTACCTAAAGCACTTCAGCATTTTTTTGGAGCACAGAGCACTTTATGCAAGATTTTGAACTATATGTTATGTGTTTTATGCATTACTATTAGTCACTGTTATGCAATTTGGACTGTAAGCGCTGTATTATCATTTTATTTAAGAATAATTAAACTTCAAATGAGAAGGACCTGATGAAAGATTTCAGTTCAGTGATCATGATATTCCTTAAAGATGAACTAAACTTTGGAAGTTGTGCTCAAAAAAGGCAGTTAAGAGGACAACTGACTAATAACCAGTATAGCCTGTGCTCCCCCTGCTGATGATCTTTCCCTATTACTAGCTTACCATGACCTGACCTTTATTTTGTCTCTGTGTTGAAGTCGCTATCTTACTACAGGCAGGGTTTTGCTTCCTTCTTTCAGGTCCTCCAGCAAGGAGCACAGTGAGCAGCACAGTAGCTATATCCACAAACCTCACTCCAAATTTTGCTAGAATGGCAGACATAGGCCTCAGAACCAAAATCTAACACTACAGTTACAGTATAAGACTGTAGGTACAGGAGTGCCTAGGCACTATCACAAACCAGGAAGTGCACTGCTATTGCTCACAAACCGGTATGCGCAATGCTATTTTCAGAAGAAATTCAACATATTTTTCAGGGCACAATTAACATATAAAATTTTTTAAATACAAAGGCAAAAAGGCAAAGCCGGAGCATATTGACACAATAAAGTATAGTCAGGAGAATTTGGTTTCAAGTGACAGGGAGAAAGCAACAATTCTTCTCAGTTTTTACTAAGGTAAAGGATAGGTGTAATAGACAATATATTGTTATCAACACAGCACGGAGTGTTCCCTTATGGTTAATGAAACCTATTGCGAATAAATCACCAGGACCAGATGGCTTACACCCGAGGGTCCTCAAATAACTTGCAACTCTTCAAATAAACTATACATTTCACAAAATTATCAATATGCAATACAAGAAAGAAATCAATTTGTTCTGAATAAATGAATGAGTCCCAATATTCAAACTCCAACTTCAATTAAAGTGACAGTGCTTCTATGGACCTCCCATGATATAATAAAATGTTGGTGCTCATATTTATTTGACCAACTATCTCTAGTGTGGTCAGAAAGTACTTATGGGGCAGCCCCCCAGCAGATCTGTGCCGCTTGTGTTTCACCAACTGTTTGTCTATTTTACTCGACCATAGTACTCAATAGGAAGTATGCTAAGGAAAGAGGCTCATAGTGTAAAACCGTTATGCTAAATTTACTGAAGTACTGAGGTATACAGAATTGCACTCACTTGCTGCTGTGCCCTATAACCTGGCACCCGGTATATACAGCATTATGTGTGTGTGAGGATGATTGCCACCCCTCGCTTTGTTACCGGAAGTTGGTTGCGGGTCATCCCCCCCGAAGTGACGTCAGCAAAAGTTGTGTCATGCTCATGTGACCAAAGCTCCAGTTATTCCTAATCTATAAGGAAAGCTCACTGACCATAATGGTACCAGCTGACTGGCGAAAAGCTAACGTGGTACCAGTATTCAAAAAAAGGCCAAAATACATACCTGGAAAAACCACAGACCAGTCAGCCTAACATCAATAGTATTTAAACTATTGGAGGAGACTATATCCTAGAGGGACTATAGCCAAGAATTTGCTGATAAAAGTAGTAATATTATTATCAAGCACTGATTTATGAAGGATCATTCTTGCCAACCTTTTAACATTTTTTGAGGAGGTAAGCTGGACAAAAGAATGCCTGTGGACATGGTGTATCTGGACTTTACCAAAGCATTTGATCCAGGTCAGCATAAATGCTTAATTTACAAATTGAGGTCTATTGGCATTGCTGATAGTGTATGTACTTGGATAGGAAATTGGTTACAGGAAGGCATCCAGAGGGTGGTGATAAATAGCGTATCTCCTGAATGGTCTAGAGTTGTGAGTGGGGTGCTTCAGGGCTCTGTCCTGGGACCAATTATGTTTAACTTTTACATAAATGACATAGAGAATGGAATAAATAGTTCAGTCTCAGTGTTTGTTTACTATACAAAGCTAAGCAAGGTAACAACAGGATTTGGCAACCTCAAAAAAGTAGAGGGATGGACATTTCCATGGCAAACAAGGTTTAATATTGATGAATGTAAAGTAATGCACTTGGAGACTAAAGTATGAATGCAAGTCACACGCTGGGGGAGAACCTCTGGGGGAATCTAGGGTGGAAAAGGATCTGGGGGCCCTAGTAGACAACAGGCTTAGCAATAGCATGCAATGCCAAACTTAGGCAAGCAAAGCTAGCAGACCATTAGCATGCATTAAAAAGGGTATTTACTCAAGAGATAAGACTATAATTCTACCACTGCACATACAGTATCTCACAAAAGTGAGTACACCCTCACATTTTTGTAAATATTTTTTTATTATAGCTATTCATGTGAAAACATTGAAGAAATTACACTTTGCTACAATGTAAAGTAGTGAGTGTACAGTTTGTACAACAGTGTAAATTTGCTGTCCCCTCAAAATAACTCAACACACAGCCATTAATGTCTATACCGCTGGCAACAAAAGTAGGCCCAAAGTTTCAATATTGTGTGTGGCCACCATTATTTTCCAGCACTGCCTTAACCCTCCTGGGCATGAAGTTCAGCAGAGCTTCACAGGTTGTCACTGGAGTCCTCTTCCTCTCCTCTATGACAACATCACGGAGTTGGTGGATGTCAGAGACCTTGCGCTCCTCTACCTTCCATTTGAGGATGCCCTACAGATGCTCAATAGGATTAAGGTCTGGAGACATGCTTGGACAGTCCATCCCCTTTACCCTCAGCTTCTTCAGCAAGGCAATGGTCGTCTTGGAGGTGTGTTTGGGGTCGTTATCATGTTGGAATACTGCCCTGAGGCCCAGTCTCCGAAGGGAGGGGATCGTGCTCTGCTTCAGTATGACACAGTACATGTTGGCATTCATGGTTCCCATAAGGAACTGTAGCTCCCCAGTGCCAGCAGCACTCATGCAGCCCCAGACCATGACACTTCCACCACCATGCTTGACTGTAGGCAAGACACGCTTGTCTTTGTACTCTCACCTGGTTGCTGTCACACATGCTTGACACCATCTGAACCAAATAAGTTTATCTTGGTCTCATCAGACCACAGGACATGGTTCCCTTAATCCATGTCCTTAGTCTGCTTGTCTTCAGCAAACTGTTTGCGGGCTTACTTGTGCATCATCTTTAGAAGAGGACTGGGACGATAGCCATGCAGACCAATTTGATGCAGCGTGCGGTGTATGGTCTAAGCACTGACAGGCTGACCCCCCATCCCTTCAACCTCTGCATAAATGTTGGCAGCACTCTTACGTCTATTTCCCAAAGACAACCTATGGATATGACGCTGAGCACCTGCACTCAACTTCTTTGGTCAACCATGGCGAGGCCTATTCTGAGTGGAACCTGCCCTGTTAAACCACTGTATGGTCTTGGCCATGGTGCTGCAGCTCAATTTCAGGGTCTTGGCAATCTTTTTATAGCCTAGGCTATCTTTATATAGATCAACAATTCTTTTTATCAGACCCTCAGAGAGTTCTTTGCCATGAGGTGCCATGTTGAACTTCCAGTGACCAGTATGAGAGAGTGAGAGCGATAACACCAAAACACACCTGCTCCCCATTCACATCTGAGACCTTGTAACACTAATGAGTCACAGGACACCAGCCAATTGGGCCCAATTTGGACATTTTCACTTAGGGGTGTACTCACTTTTGTTGCCAGCGGTTTAGACATTAATGGCTGTGTGTTGAGTTATTTTAAGGGGACAACAAATTTACACTGTTATACAAGCTGTACACTCACAGCCATGTTTATCAATGGAATTTTACCAACCCCATCAAAGGTTACTTATTCTATGCTACATTGTTTTGCAATAAATACCATTAGGCATTGTCAGTTTATCCCACAATGCACAGTTTACAATTTGCAGCAACATCCTATACGTATCTTATACACATATTCTTTATACATTTATAACATGTGCTCTATTTAATGGCCTCCCCAGTTGCCGGGTTTTACTATGGACCCCTGTGTGACCATTTTCCTTACTGGGGCCTGCCCTTTGTGATCATTATAATTGGTTGGAATGTGCCTTAGTTTGTATGAACCTTATTTTTGAAATATGTATTTTCTTTCTTTGTGTATATATATATTCATGGTGATCTTTTTATGTGTATCTAGCAGAACTACCTCAAGCTCTTGAAGAAGCGTTATAAACGCGCAACATGTCGAGCAATTAAAGAGAACACCTACCTGACCTGCAATTCAACCCATACTGCTTCCTACATTCATAACTGCAATTTCACATTTGGGAAGTTGTTTCTTCTTCTCTAATTTTTGAATGTTGGGATATACACATCAAATGATCGGGTTTAATTAGCACGCAGGATAGGACCTATTTATGTATAATTCCTTTCTATATGTAAATTGTATATTTGATAATCCTCAATTATATATATCATTTAAAAATAAAATGTAAACATAATAAAAGAAAACTATTTTTTATACTCTTCATAGTTTAAATTACTTGTGTGCCCTTAAAGTCCAAATTTATTAGCTTTTATATGTGACACATTAATACCGGGACGTTGGCACACCATTCTTTGTTGTACCTACAGTGTCACCCTGTTTTTAGATACATTCTTATGTGGGATCTTGAGATCTTGATTGAATTACAGTACTGGATACTGACACAAGGCTGTTTTAAGCTCCTGGAAAGCCTTCTCAGCCTTGTCAACCCATTTCATCATGACTGACTTTTTTCCCTTTGTCAGGTCTGTGAGAGGTGCAGCAATAGTGGCGAAGTTGGGGACAAACCTCCGATAGTACCCCATGATGCCCAAAAAGGCTTGCACCTGTTTCTTTGTGACTGGGCGGGGCCAGGCCTGGATAGCCTCTACTTTGTTCATCTGTGGTTTCACTAACCCTCTAACCACAATGTACCCTACGTACTTGGTCTCTTCCATAGCAGTGGCACACTTTTCTGGTTTCAGAGTAAATCCTTCTTTAGAGAGTCTGATGCCGCATACACATGGTCGGATTTTCCGCCGGGAAATTTTGGATGTGAGCTTGTTGGCTGAAAGTCTGACCGTGTGTATGCTCCATTGAACATTTGCTGTCGGACTTTTCGCCAACAAATGTTGGCTAGCAAGTTCTCAAATTTTCCGCCAACAAAACTTTGTTGTCAGAAAGTCCGATTATGTGCGCACAAAAGTTCACGCATGCTCGGAATCCAGTACGAGCCGGAAGCGCTCGGTCTTGTAAAACTAGCGTTCGTAATGGAGATATCACATTCGTCACGCGGCAAATTATGAAATCTCTCAATGCAGCGCATTCTCTTCTTCTTTATAATGTTATAATAATGAAGTTGCTTTGCTGCTGATATTCACAGAGTTCTGACAAACTAATTTTTTATTCTTTAAAGTGATCTCCTGAATAATATTTGTTTTTGTTGTTTTTTTTACTCGTGATCTCCAGAAAAATCTTTTTTTTTCTAGTGTCTCCATAGTTTTTTTTTTCGTTTTGTGTGTCAAGTTACCACAACACCATTATAATCTTGTATTTTTTAACCTCAAGGATACAACTATGTTGGTGTCCCTTGTTAATTTGTCATTGTATTTTTGAAATGTATCTGCCTACTCACAAACAAACTGTCCTTTTTGAAGTAAAAAACAAACAAAAATTCAGGAGATCACTTTAAAGAATAAAAAATTAGTTTGTCAGAAGTCTGTGAATATCAGCAGCAAAGCAACTTCATTATTCATGAAATTTAATAGGGAGCACAAGGTCATAACAAAATAAAGAGGAAGGCAACACTGGAGAAACAGTTGGAATTGGTGAAGCCTTTGTACCCCAGCGCAGACATCAATTATTTGACTGTCAAAATTAGTAACCTGAGGAGTCCATTTAATAGGGAGCACAATATGGTCCAGGACTACGAGAGATTGGGAGGAGCAGCAGATGACATATATGTCCCGAGGCTGTGGTCTTACAACAGCCTGCGTTTTTTGCCAGGCCACACCAAACCCAGGCCATCACTCTCAACACTTCCTTCCAAGCTACTGTGGTGGGTTGGGTGGCTGTGGTGTTGGTGGTGTTTCTGGAGGTGTTGGGGGAGTATGGTCCAACTCACACAGGTGGGTTTGAGTTGTGAGTTTGCTCCTCATCCCCTTGTTTAGGGCCTTCAAATTTTTCTTTATCGTACATCATGGGACACAGAGCACCATAGTAATCAGTATGTGGGTGTATAGGCACCTTCAGGTGATGGACACTGGTATACCCAATACAGGAAGTTCACTCCCAATATAACCCCCCCTCCTACCAGGAGTACCTCAGTTTTCTCGCCAGTGTCTAAGGTGTTGGTCACGAGTGAATATGTGCTCTGAGGAGCTCCAGGAGGGATCCTTGCTGGATTTAAATAGCCTCCACAGACCGGATCCATCCAAAGTGCCACTGAGACCAAGGTGGATGGTACCCGGGCCTCGTATACGAAGCACAAGGTTTTGGCTGTAACGCCTCTCCTTGCAGGGCTGGACCTTGGGACCCAGGGCTTTGGTCATGCTTACATTACCTAAAAGATTTTCCTGGCGGGGTGCTATTACAGGTCCAAGGGAGTCGAACCCCGATAAAAAGGGACTCGGTCCTTGAAGGTCTGCTAACGCAGCCCGCCGTGATGGGTGAAAGTTGGATCTGTCTGTTAATTCAGCAGAATCCTGCGGCGGGGATAAGGTAAGGGAAGAAGCCTAGGAACTATAAAAGTCCACCTATGGTTTTCTTCTTTAGGGAAAAATGTTATCATGCCTTAATTCTCCACTAGAGGGAGTATATGCACATACCTTAATCTGTTGTCTTCACTTCAGCTCAGTGTCAGTCCGTGTGTGGCAGCAGCAGCTTGCACAGTGGGGATTCCTCTTGAAGTAAGAGATCTACCATCCTGCATTTCTCCCCCTGGAGGGACCAAGAGGGTTAGGGAATCAACAATGTTGTTACCCCCCTTGCAATACCCCCCCCCACGGGGGGGTGCGGAGGTCCCGGTTTTCGGCTCCACATATTTTTTTTCTTTCTGCTTGGCGTCATTAGGCTCGTGGGAATGTTTTTTGAATTCTCAAATGAAAGGGGGTGGGTTAACGGAGGGGGCAGGGCCTAGGCACAGCGCCGTGTGTAGGACATAGCGTCCATGAAGATGCATGGCACAAGCGCAGGCTTAAGAGATTAACTGGAGCAGTTTCTCCTCGGCTGTATAGCGAGGAGAAGCAAGCCTGGCTACACTCGGGACACAGGAGTGGTGGGGCACATAAGGGCTGCAAAGGGCATTCCTAATATGGAAAGGACATTTTTCCCAGCGCTAGGCTGAACTTGTATAGCGGAATTACACTGTCAGACTATGTTCAGCGATTAGTGCATTTAAATAGTGGCTCTGCTTTTTGTACTTAGGACTATGCCTGCCAAAAAAGACACCACAAAGACCAAAAAGGTACCAAAGATTTCACCCCCAGGCGCTAGGCACTCCAGTCATGCCTCCACACTGTCATTCTCACCTGAAATACCAAATATGGCAAGCCAGGGTGAGTCATTGGAACAAATTGGTGGTGCAGCAGCTTCTCACATCTCATCCACTGTATACATGACTGAAGATGCCTTTTCCTCCGCCCTGCTGGGTCTAGAGGGAAGATTAGCGGCTTTAATCGCATCCTCCATCCAAAAGAATAGGAAGAGTGTTAGATCCCCCTCCCTCACCTTAGACCCTTTGCCAAGGGGACAGTGGATAGAGAATGAGATGTTACCCTCAGGCAATCAGGAGGAAAGACAAACCGATTACTCCTCTGTAGAGGAAACAACAGTGGATGAACCTTTTTCAGCCTCGCAAACTGAGAAATTGCTGGTACAGTCGCTTACAGAAATGGTTCGTTCCACTTTCAAGCTACCCCTAACAGAGACAGCTGAAAGTTAATTTCTTCCTTGGGTTTCTTAGTCTTCACAGTCTTTGTATGCGTTTCCTGTCCATGCATTACTAGAACAGCTTATTTATGCTGAATGGGATCACCCAGATAAGCATCTTCTCCCTCCAAAGAGATTCTCAGTTCTCTATCCCATGGAGGAGAAATTCACCCAAAAATGGAATGTACCAGCAGTTGACGCTGCGATTTCCAGTGTGATTAAAAGCCTAACTTGTCCAGTAGACAATGCTTAAATGCTTAAGGATCCAACAGAAAAAAGGTTGCAATTCCTGTTAAGATCCTCTTTTTCTTTAGCAGGTGCCGTTACTCAACCTGCAGTCGCTGCAATAGGCATCTATCAATCCCTAAAGGACCAGTTTAGACAGGCCCTTAAAGAGGTTCCTGTACAGCAAGACCGGGATTTGGCCAGGAGCATTATGCTTTGCCATAGACGCCATTAAAGATTCTATGCACCAGGCATCCCGCCCTGCGATTGTGCTAGTACACATGCGTAGAATCCTGTGGTTAAAAAATTGGTCAGCCGAAGCACCATGCAAAAAGCTCCTGACTGGTTTTCCTTTTCATGGGGATCGGCTATTTGGGGATGATTTGGACAAAATACATCCAAACAATTTCAAGTGGGAAAAGTACTCTTTTGCCAGTTAGGAGAAGGAATAAACGCCCTTCATTCAAGCGGACTCTTTCTCCTGTGCCAGGGGCATTCGCCTCTAGGCAGTGGCGACGGTTTCCGCCGTCAGACTCTAGAGGAAAGCCTCAGGGTCAGGCCCAGGCACAAAAGAAGTCCTGGGGGCGGAAACCTGCAAAACAGAATTCTAAAGCCTCATTATAAAGGGGCGCCCCCCCTCACCAGAGTGGGGGGAAGACTTCTGCAATACTCAGAAGTCTGGCAAGAGGAAATTCAGGACAGATGGGTCATTTCCACTGTGTCTCAATGGTACAAACTAGAATTTCGGGACTTTCCACCATCTCGTTTTCTGAGGTCAAACGTTCCAAAAGATCCAGGGAAAAGGCAATCTCTGTTTCAGGCACTAGACCGATTACTGGCTCAAGGGGTGATCATACAAATCCCCACAGAAGAGCAAGGTTTGGGGTTTTATTCAAACCTCTTCACGGTACCAAAACCAAATGGAGATGTCAGACCCATTCTAGATATAAAGAATCGAAATCAGTTCCTGAAGATCTGCTCCTTTCGCATGGAGTTGATCAGGCCAGTGGTTTCTATCCTACAAGGAGGAGAACTTCTAGCGTCTATCGACATCAAGGATGCATATCTGCATGTCCCTATAATTCCCGCTCACCAAAGGTTTCTGCGGTTCGAGATAGAACAGCACCATTTTCAGTTTGTAGCCTTGCCCTTCGGGCTAGCTACAGCACCTCGGGTGTTTACAAAAGTTCTGGCCCCACCTCTAGCCAGGTTAAGGGCACAGGCCATAACAGTCCTGGCGTACCTAGACGATCTATTGCTAATAGATCAGTCAGTGGCTCGTTTGGAGCAAAGAGTGCGCATTACAACCAGTTACCTGGAAAGTCTAGGTTGGATTCTCAACCTAGAGAAGTCTTCCTTAAAACTGCTAAAAAGGCTGGAGTACTTGGGTCTGATCATAGACACAGCTCAGAAAAAAGGTGTTCTTGCCTCAAGCAAAGATCAACTCCATAAGAGAGCTGGTGCAGATGGTCAGGTCGAAAGGAGATCCCTCCATTCACCTTTGCATGAGGTTGTTAGGAAAGATGGTGGCTTCATTTGAAGCGGTTCCCTATGCCCAGTTCTAATCGAGACTGTTGCAAAACAGTATCCTATCTGCTTGGAACAATACGATTCAAGCTTTAGACTTGCCAATGCGGCTGTCCCTAAGGGTGTCCCAAAGCATCAGTTGGTGGTTACTAACCCAGAATATGCTGAAAGGAAAATCCTTCAGACCAGTTGTCTGGAAGGTGGTAACGACAGATGCCAGCCTTTCAGGCTGGGGAGAAGTGCTAGAAAAGACAACCGTCCAGGGACAGTGGTTAAGGACAGAAAGGACCTTGCCCATTAACATCCATCCGGCAGCAGGTCTGGCTCTAAAGGCCTGGACATTCAGGTTACAGGGTTGTCCTGTCAGGATCCAATCCGACAATGCCACAGCTGTGGCTTACATCAATCACCAAGGGGGCACCAGGAGTCTCGCAGCACAGAGAGAGGTGAACCATATCCTAACTTGGGCAGAAAGGAATGTTCCATGCCTATCAGCAGTTTTCATTCTGGGAGTAGAGAATTGGCAGGCGGACTTCTTGAGTCGCAAGCAGTTGCTCCCGGGGAATGGTCTCTTCACCCTGACATTTTTCGGGCTGTTTGCCAGAAATGGGGGACTCCGGACATAGATCTTCTGGTGTCCAGGTTCAACACAATGTTGGTCAAATTCATGTCCAGGATGAGGGATCCACACGCATGCGGAACAGATGCGTTGGTGACCCCGTGGGATCAGTCCTCACTGATTTATGCATTTCCCCCTATTCAGTTGCTGCCACGACTTCTTTGCAGGATCAGACTGGAAAGAAAGCCAGTAATTCCAGTAGCCTCAGTGTGGCCCAGAAGGTCCTGGTATGCAGAAATCGTAAAGATGGCGGTGGAGATCCATGGTCCCTTCCACTACTGCCAGACCTACTCTCACAGGGGCCGATATTCCATCCTACCTTACGAACTCTAAATTTAGCGGCTTGCCTATTAAAACCCACATTCTGAAGAAACGTGGGCTTTCTGGGTCAGTTATCAATACCTTGATTAATGCAAGGAAGCCAGCTTCCAGAACCATATATTATAGAGTCTGGAGGGCTTATGTTTCCTGGAGTGAATCCAAGGGTTGGCACCCTCGGAGGTATATCATAGGCAGAATTCTTGCCTTTCTACAATTAGGGCTAGAGATGAAGTTGGCCTTGAGTACTATTAAGGGCCAAGTCTCAGCTTTATCGGTCTTATTTCAAAGACCGCTTGCTACACATTCTGTAGTCTGGGGTTTTATGCAAGGGGTGATGCGGCTTAATCCACCAGTTAGATCACCTTTGAACCCTTGTGACTTGAACTTAGTTTTGTCAGTGTTACAAAAACAGCCATTTGAACCGATACAGCATATTCCCTTAGTCCTTCTGACAAGGAAGTTAATGTTCTTGGTTTCTATATCCTCAGCAAGGAGGGTTTCAGAATTGGCTGCTCTTTCTTGTAAAGAGCCATACTCGATTACTTGATTATTCACAAGGACAGAGTGGTGCTGCACCCTCGCCCAGGTTTTCTGCTAAAAGTGGTCTCAGGTTTTCACCTGAACCAAGATATTGTCCTGCCATTGTTTTTTCCAAAACCAGGTTCCAGGGAAGAGAAGTTTACTACATTGCCTTGATGTGGTGAGAGCATTCAAGGTCTATTTAAAGACGACTGCTCGGATCCGGAAGACTGATGTCTTATTTATACTGCCAGAAGGTCCTAAGAAAGGAAAGGCAGCGTCAAAATCCACTGTCACTAAGTGGATTCGGCAAGTTATAATTCAGGCTTATGATTTAAGGGGTAAGATTCCACCTTTTCAAGTCAAAGGGCACTCTACCAGGGCGGTTAGTGCTTCTTGGGCAGTGTGTCACCAGGCCTCCATGGCTCAGATCTGTAAGGCCGCAACTTGGTCTTCAGTACATATATTCACCAAGTTTTATCAGGTGGATGGAAGAAGGCATGAGGATATCGCCTTTGGGCGCAGTGTGCTGCAGGCAGCAGTATAGGTCCTCAAGTCTGGGGGTGCCCTATGGGTTGTGTCTCCCTCCTCTCAAATAGCATTGCTATGGGTGATTACTATGGTGCTCTGTGTCCCGTGATGTACGATAAAGAAAATAGGATTTTTATAACAGCTTACCTGTA
This sequence comes from Aquarana catesbeiana, assembly GCF_042186555.1. Lineage (NCBI taxonomy): Eukaryota > Metazoa > Chordata > Amphibia > Anura > Ranidae > Aquarana > Aquarana catesbeiana. The sequence continues at coordinate 522,649,689 of NC_133325.1, forward strand.
AAATCCTTTTCATGGAGTACATCACAGGACACAGAGGTCCCTCCCATCTTTCTGGGGTTTAGGTATATTGCTTTGCTACAAAAACTGAGGTACTCCTGGTAGCAGGAGGGGTTATATAGGGAGTGAACTTCCTGTATTGTGTATACCAGTGTCCATCACCTGAAGGTGCCTATATACCCACATAGTGATTACTATGGTGCTCTTTGTCCCATGATGTACTCCAAGAAAAGGATTTTACAGATAAGCTGTTATAAAAATCCTATTATTTCTTCACAGATTGTGCGATGACCCTCCTCCATGTGTTCTAGTTTGCTTGCAGTGACACATCCAAATGCTTCGTGGCCATCAGGGGTCATGTTAAGTGCCACATTAGCCTGTTTTAAGAAAGAAGCTTGCAGACTCAAGATTCCTTGCCTTCCTGGTCCTTTTGGTTGGAGGGTGGAGGGGAGGAACCTGGGATTCCGTCAGACTGCTTACCACGGCCTCCTCCTGGCTGAGACTTTCCTGTGTATGAAAATGGTACATAGTTTTAGGTTTTTGGTCATCAATCACTCACGATTTTGAGCTCATCACTATTGAAAATTGAATGTTAACAAATAGAAAAGACTATGATTCTGACCCTAGCATTTTTCTTTCTTGTCCCAATCATTTTTGGCTACTACTGTCTATTGATATGTAAACCACTTTGTTAAACCAGAAATTAGTGATCAGTAACATCTAGTTAACATCATTCAATTTGTGACAAGAAATATGTTCAACAATGCTTTACCTGGGTCAAGCTGGGCTCCTCCACATCTTCTTCCTGGGTGGAAGGCCCAGGTTGGACTTCAGAAGCCTCAGCTGATGTGGAAGGAAGTGTTGAAGGAAGTGTTGATAGTGATGGCCTGGGTTCCGTCTGGCCTGACAAAAAACGCAGTCTGTTGTAGTACCACAGCCTGGAGACATATACGTCATCTGCTGCTGCTCCAGATCTCATGGAATCCTGGACCTTCTTGCGCTCCCTATTATATGTGCTCCTCAGGCTACCAATTTTGGCCTTCAAATAGTTGATGTCTGCCATGGGATACAGAGGCTTCGCCAATTCCAACAGTTTATCCAGCGCTGCCTTCCTCTTTTGCTTGTTCGAATAGTCCCTGCATTGGACTTGCCAGAGACATGGCAGCTCCCTGTAATTGTCTATAAAGTTGGGCAGGAAGTCAGGGTCTGTGAATTCATCCACCAAGATAAATGCAAGACACAACACAAGACAAACCCTAATGTCAGGCTAAACTCTCCTAATCTTGTCCCAATATAGGCCTCAAACTTTAAGCAGTATAGACCACTAACCACTGATGCCCCAAGTTACAATTGTAACTTAGTTTGAACGATCAGTGCTAACGATCCTCCGTCCTCCACTCACAGATCGTACGTACGTCGCCCGCATGTTATGCTTTATATACACTGCGCATGCGTGAAACTTTGCCCCTGTCCTTCTTTCTAGTGTATTCCCCGCCTCTTCTCTTTCGAGGCAGTGGGAGAGCACATGGTGGAGACACAGCAGGTGTGTGCTGTTCTCAGCAAGGACGAGGAAAGCCCAGAGCAAGGCAGTTCCAGATCCAGGAGGAGATATAAGGCCTCAAATATGTCCTTTGAAGAGATGGTGGAGATGGTGGACATCTTGAAGAGGACAGACTATGATGGGAATCATGGAGCGTACAGAAACCCAAATGGGAGAAAAGTCAAGATCATGACTAAAGTTGTGAGAAGTCTGCACAGGACTTTTGGGGTATGACGATCCAAGGAGATATTGAGTTAATGCTGGTCAGACCTAAAATTGAGGGAGCAGGATCAGTACTGAAGGATCAAGAAAGTGCTGCAAAAAAAGTATTTGTCATGTGTTCCTATTATTATTATTACTTTCGTGCTGGTACATGTGCTTTTCTTTACTGTTGTACAGTTTAAAATGCCAAGTTTGAGGTTCGTGGGCACAGGAATCATTCGTATTAAACATCGTTCGTTCAACCACTAATACAACGTTTTTGGCAGATGCAGGTTAACTACATTTGTTCATGCCTATTTTGATTAACAGAAGTTTATTACATTGTTTTCTAGATGTGTTTGAAACTAGAATGAAATGACAACTTGATTCAGTGTAAGGAGAGGACACTCAGTAGCTGTTTACACATCTGGACGCAGGAGCACCAGTGTGGGACACCATAACAACCTTTTTATGGTTTATCCATGCAGGTGCTCCAGTGGATACTAGGGGTCTCTCCATGTGTCAAACTTGAACAAAACAGGTATTTCAGCTTTTGAAAGGGAAAAAATCATGCCTTCAGTTTGGAACTCTGCCAAAACAGACAATTGGACGACACTTCCAAGCAATGTTTCATATTACTATTTCTAGCCTCAAATATCTGTCTGCTAAGTATACCATTTTTGTATTCACATAGGGGAGAAAAGAATCATGACATCTGAGGACACCAGGAACCCCACACCTCCTGAAGAAGGGGAACTCAGCACACAACCTGAAGACGTGGATGCAAAACCTGAGGATGTGGATGCAGAGGTTCAGGAAGTGGTCAAAATGGTGTCCACAACAGGTCAGTGTCTCAGACCACAGCTTCAGGTAATATATGTATGCCTGCATATTTATAATACATGGTGTGTTTTTTTATTTTTAGGTGATGTGGATGTTGTGGAAGAAGAAACTCGCTTCAACAGTGCACAAGTACTCATCAGTGAGATCATGGTGTGTAATCGGGATTAAGGAAAGGTCAAGCAAAATATCAATGATGTTCAAAAAAGACTGACCAACATCATTGATGTTTTAGGCAAAATCTAAAACCCCCCAAAAATTTAAATTTTGTCATTATTGTTATTCTACGTTTTTTTTTAAGTTTTAAAGTAATTGCAAAGCCAATTTTTGAAGATGCACACAGTGTGTCAACATGTGCTATCTGCCATCATGGGATATCAATGTACGCGTTTTATGGTTACATCCCCTTCCTCAAAACTAAAGTAGGTGAGAGGAAGGGGTTGCACCCCCAAAACACGTCCATTGATCCCTCATGATGGGATCTAGCACATGTTGACACACTGTGGCTTATTTAAAAAAGCAAAACCACTTTGCACTACAAGTGCAATGCAAGTGCAGTTGAAAGTGCACTTGTAGGGCAAAGTGGATTGTCCTTTCTGTATTAAGGCCCAGTGTGTCAACATGTGCTAGCTCCCATCATGGGGGATCAATGGATGTGTTTCCAGGGTGCAACCCCTTCCTCTCACCTACTTTAGTTTTGAGGAAGGGGTTGCACCCACAAAACGCGTACATTGATATCCCATCATGGCAGATAGCACATGTTGACACACTGTGTGTTTTGTGGCTTTAGAAAAATAGATGTAGGGAAAAGACACACATTTTAGGCATGGGATCATGAGGGAAATGCAAATTTTGAGTCACGATTTGTGTGCATCTTCAAAATGTGGCTTTTACAGGGGTGAGATCACCCCATCTGATGAAGGCCAAATCAACACAGTTTTGACATACTAATGTCTCATATGGCCTTCACTTTAAGCAAAGTTGAACTTTGTAAGTTCCTGAGTTGGGGATGTGTATGTTCTGGTTTTAAACATGCCTGTTTAGCCACCAAAAAGGCTATATACTGTCAAACGTACATGTTATACACCAAAGATATTGGTTTGTTAAAAAACCCTTTTATAAAACACATGTGAATATGCTTGGAGTAAAATGTTTTATACTCAACAATGTGTGGCTTTTTCTTTCAATGCTCAAAACGAGTTTTTTTAGTAAGTTGGTGTAGTTACAGTGACAATGGGGGGTATTTTACTAATCCACTTTGCACTACAAGTGCACTTGCAATGCACTTGTAGTGCAAAGTGGATTTGCCTTTAGTAAAAAAGACCCCACTGTGCTGTAAAATTTGCCAAAATCAGGTCATTTTAGGGACTACAAGCAATTATTTTATGGAGTTGAAAAGGATGATTATTTTTATCATTAATGCATTATATACAATAACAATGAAAACATTGTGTGTGTGTGTAGCAGACCCACAGCACAACATAATAGTTCGCTGAAGAAGAGATTGTCACCTCACGTATCAAATACGTTACGTTTGCACTATTGAAGAAAATGGGCAAGAATAAAAGGCCATTGGAGAACCTAGGAGACAGATAAGAAACACAAGCAGTAAATCAAATGAAATATGAGTTTAGTTTTACAAAAAAAAATTATTTTAAAGAGCTTCTGGTAAATCAATTGCCCCCCTACCCACAAAGCACTCCACATAGCTTTGCTGTAATTCGCGGGCGCTTTGGGGGCCAAGCCAGGATGGCCAGTTTCAAGCACCATCATTGTTTGTGTCGGTGAGTCATCCTCATTTGCAACTGAGGCCAGATAGTTGGCTGCATTCTTCTGTAGGAAATTATGAAGAATGCAGCAGCTCATAATGATATGGTTGAGTTTGTATTTGGCCATATTGATGGCTGTTTGGAAAATCCGGAAACGGCTGGCCATTATGTCAAAGGCATTTTCGACCACTCTTTTGGCTCTGGCCAGCCGGTAATTAAAAACCCTCTGCTCCGGGGTCAGGGTCCTTATGGGGAACGTCCTCAACAGATGGTCCCCCAGCGCAAAGGCCTCACCTGCCACAAAAACAAACGGGAGGCCCATCCAGTTATCCGCTGGAGGTGGCAAGCCCAAGCTGTCATTCTGGAGACGCCTGTAAAATTCCATCTGTGCGATCACTCCACCATCTGACATACGGCCATTCTTCCCGACGTCCAGATATAAGAACTCATAATTTGCCGTCACCACCGCCAACATCACAATACTGCTGTACCCCTTGTAATTAAAGTAGTATCGTCAGGGGAGGGATGATCCGGACGTGCTTCCCATCTATCGCACCACCGCAGTTGGGAAAGTCTCACTGCTGGTCGAATTGGGAGGTCACAGTCTGCTATTAGTGTGGGTTTGAAGGAAACTGTGGAGTCAAACAAGAAAAAAAATTAGTACTTTTGCACATAACATTGCAAGCAGATTAGACACAAACATTCTTGGCCAACATAAGTAGAACATTTATTGAAATGAGTATTTAAAGACAAAAGTATAAGGTCTACTTATCAGATTCCTCACCCCCTCTGATGGCCCATTGTAAAAATTTTATGGTGGGGGGAAGGAGATGTTTTGGACAGGTAACCCTCTCCACTTCATTCAGAGCTGAATGCATAAATAATATGTGTTACTTTGGCCAGCCCCTCCTTACTTACACTATTGGCAGCCCACTGGACAGGTAAGAAGTGTCATAATCCAAAAATATGAATACACACTGTCCAAATTGAAGCACATTTTACATTCTGCAATTACCTATCAAGATAATAGGAGAACAAAACTTTAAACAGTATCATTTGAAATGTGTATGGGTTTGGCAAAGTCAGCAGACAGAGTATTGGTATTGGTTGACTTAGCGGTTGGGGGGAGGGAGGGTTCCAAATGAGTTTTGCCCCCCCCAAAAAAAAATCCTCTTGCACTCTGCCTGAATTTAAGGACAACAATAATATCCGGACACATTTTAGGGGGTGTTTAGGGTAAGCACTACAATGGAGCTGACAAAATACATTGTTAAGTGACTAGGCTAGGTGTGTATGGGCCCAGAATAGCATGCTGGTGAGGTTAGTGAAGGCAAATATGCATGAAGGACAAAAAAGGAGCATTAAAAGCTTACAGCATGCATGAGGACAAAGAGGACATTCACAGCATATTACAATCATGGTAATTATGGAATGATGAGTAAATACAATACATTAGCAAACATTAAATACATAGAATGTGATGTTAAAGGATAAAATTTACCTTAATATAGTCCTTCTGCAGGACCTGAATGATGGCAGAACAGGTCTCTGGAATAATGATTCCCAGAGCCTGGGGGGAGATCACAGTCATGAACTAGATATCCTGGAGACTTCTCCCCGTTGCCAAGTACCGCAAGGTGGCGACGAGCCTTTGTTCAGGAGTGATGGCTTGCCGCAAGGAGGTGTCCTGCTTTGTAATATAAGGGGACAGCAAAGCCAACAGACGGTGAAAGACGGGGTCCGTCATCCGGAGATAATTCCTGAAATCATCAGGATTATTCTCCTGGAGCTCCCGGAACAAAGGCATATGAGAGAATTGGTCACGATTAAGCAACCAATTCTTGGTCCAAGAAATCATCCTCCCCCTGTTCAGGGACTGGACTTGGGTCAAAGCAATAACTCCAACACCAAGCCCAACAACAGCACGAACTCTACGACGAGTACGTAATGGAAACATGGCTAGAACTGACAGAACGCAATGAAAATCAGAAAGGACCTGAGAAGAACGAGCTGAAAATCAGAAATGAGCAGACAAGAACGCACTGAAAATCAGAAGCGAACTACAAATAGAACGCACTGAAAGACGGGAACAAACTGACAACACGCACTGAAGAACAGATACGAACTGACAAGCCCAAACTGAAAAGCACGAGGTTGAAAAGCGCGAATCGTCTCTCACCAAACTTCTACTAACACGAGATACATGAGATAAACACGAGATTAGCAGAAGGAGCCCAAAGGGTGGCACACTGGCTACTGAACTTCCTTTTTATCTGCTCGTCGTACGTGTTGTACGTCACCACGTTCCCACGATCGTAATTGTTGGCCAACATTTGTGTGAACATGTGTATCTGGATTCCCAGTCTGTACTAAAGATGACTGAAGTTTATTTCCGATGTGGGCGTAAGGTTCTATTCATAGCTCTATGAAAAGTAGCTGGAGCGGAATGCAAGCCGAATGGCATTCTTTTGTACTGGAAATGGCCATCTGGGGTAGAAAAGGCCGTATTTAGTTAAAGGTATTTAGTTAAAGGCTTCCTTAGTTAAAGGTATTTGCCAGTAGCCTTTGGTGGGGTCTAAGGTGGTAATGTACCAGGCTGGTCCCAACCTCTCTATCAGTTCGTCTACTCGGGGTATTGTGTATGCATCGAACTTCGATACCGCCATTGAGTTTTATGAAATAATTACAAAATCGCAGAGTCCCGTTGGGCTTCGGTACCAACACAATCAGGCTCGACCACACGCTCTGTGATTCCTCAATGATATCAAGTTCGAGCATTTTCCGGACTTCTTCCGACACTGCTTTCCTATGTGCCTCTGGGATGCGATAGGGTTTCACTCAAACCGTCACATTAGGTTCCGTGACAATATCATGTTCAATAACTCTGGTAAGACCCGAAAGTCCTGAGAACTTCTCTCTATTCCTCTGTAAGAATTTCTTTACCTGCTGCGTTTGAGGCTTGGATAGGGAGGTGGAACCTGGGACCGAGTTCTCCCCTACCGGGGGCTTAGAACTAATCTCAGCTAGGGCAACTTCCTGCTCACGGTCCTTCCAAGGCTTCAGGAGATTAATGTGGTATATCTGATAGGGCTTCCTCTTCCCAGGTTGGTGTATCTTATAGTTACCCTCCCCAACCTTTTCTACCACCTCAAATGGCCCCTGCTACCTGGCCAGGAACTTACTTTCTACTGTAGGTATAAGCACAGACACCCGATCCCTGACCTGGAGCTGTCTAAGTTTGGCAGACCAGTTGTAGACCCTTCTTTGTGCCTCTTGCATTTTCTGCATGTGCTCCTGACCAGAGGCATTACCTTAGCAATCCTCTCTCTCATCTGAGTTATATGTTCTACAGCTGTCTTATAGGGAGAGGCTTCACTTTCCCATGTTTCCTTCACTAAATCACCATACACCAATTTGAGCGGGGAAAAACCTGTGGATACCTGAGACACTTCCCTAATAGCAAACATTAGTGCTGGGAGTAGACAGCCCCAGTCTTTACCATCTTGTTGCACCCTTTTAAGTATTGACTTGAGAGTTTTATTGACCCACTCTACCAGTCCATCTGTCTGTGGATGATAGACAGATGTGCACAGCTGTTGTATTTGGAGCAACTTGCACAGATCTGCCATCACCCGAGACATGAATGGGGTGCCCTGGTCTGTAAAGATCTCCTTTGGGAATCCTGTCCTAGAAAACATATTAAACAATTTCCTGGCAATTGCTTTTGACTTAGTCTTTCTTAGGGGAACTGCCTCTGGATACCTGGTGGCATAATCAAGTAACACAAGGATTGGTGGCCCTGAGCTGATTTCACCAAAGGGTCCACCAAATCCATCGCAATGCGCTCAATTTATACCTTGCTAATTGGCAACGGCACCAACGGGTTCCTCAAGTGGGGCATCGGTACGGTCAGCTTGCAGATGGGACATGAACTGCAATAACGTCTCACCTCTGCTGTTACTCCCGGCCAGTAGAACCGGTCCGTTATTCGTGCCTCGGTCTTGTCAGCCCCCAGGTGACCCCTTGTGCGTCTGAGGGGCTGAGGAACCAGTAACTGGTTGACCACTTCTCCCCTAACCTTGGTAACCCAATATAGCAGCTCACCAATGACCACAAAGCGGGGAAACCCTTTTTCAGCCTCAGGCACATGTGAAACTCCATTAATTATGGTAACCTGTTGCCAGGCATTTTTCAGTGTAGGATCCCTCTTTTGGGCAGAAGAGAATGCACCCCATGACACCTCAAGATCAGGGTGGGCAGGACAAGAGGAGATTTCTCCCTCATCCTCCTTGGTCATAACCTGCAGAGGGGAGACTTCCTTTATGTTCTCCTCAGCCATGACCTCCATAAGAGTGGATCCCCCCTCTAAGGGATCCCCTTAACTGGTGGACCGTCTGCCCCAAATGCAACTCTATCAATGTTCTCTAGAGTGTTGGGGTCCAGCCCCTTAGAGGGAACAGAGCAGTTCAGCTGTCCCGATAGTTCTTGGCTCACATACAGTAGTTCCAATGTTCAACAAATAAAAGGCAGTCCCTTCCTATAACAGCATTATGGATGAGGACACGTAGCACCCCAACCTCCCGGACAATTGTGCCGCAGGCCGTGGTGAGTGTCACTGATACCAGGGAGTATTCCTTTGTGTCCCCATGTATGCACTCCACCCACAGGGTTCTTTCTACTGTAACCAACTCCCCAGCTACCCCTGTACCCACAAATGTTACCATACTTCTGGAGTCCGACAGCACTCAGGTGTGAAGCTGGTTCACCCAAAGGTTACATTCAAACCGGCCCTCAGTCAGGTCCAGGTGGGCAGCACAGACATTCTGGGCATACAAGGATATACTCTGTAGAGCGCCACACTCCATGGGTTCCTCCTGCAGGGGCCAGTGGGCCTGGATATGGCTCCGGCAGTGACACCGCTAGCACAGGCCTTTATTCTTTTGTGCCGGAGCAGAGCTCTGGAACGCTGGGGTGGGTGCTCCTGGACTGTCCTGAATGCTGACTCCCTGGTTTATGGATGGCTTGGCCTTCCTCCCTGGCAAGGATCCTCGAGGTTTGACAGATCCCAGTAGATCCTCCACCACAGCATATCTCTCCACCATTTCCTTTAGTTCATCTGCTGTCTTGGGGTCCCCATGACTCACCCAGCACTGAAGGTCATTTGGCAGTGACCTTAGGTAACGGTCTAACACGACCCGCTCCACCATCTGGAGACCTGTTAACTTCTCCGGCTGCAGCCATTTTTGACAAGCTAACTCATGCCATGCATCTTAGCCCTTGGCGGATAGTCCAGGTGGTACCTTCAATGGTGTACCCTTTGGGCCCGCATAGCAGTAGTCATCCCAAGGCAGCCCAGGATTTCAGCCTTCAGCTGTTTGTAATCTTTGGCATCAGCAGCTGACAAATTGAAATATGCCTTCTGGGGATTCCCAGTGAGAAAAGTAGCAATAATACCAGCCCACTGGTCTGGGGGCCACCCTTCTCTTTCTGCTGTTCTCTCAAAAGTAACCATGAATGCCTCCACATCATTACTAGGCGTCAACTAGGCGTCGCAGGTAATGACTGGCCCTAACGGCTACCTGGTTGCTAGAGGCATCAACGGTGTGTTCTCATCCCTGTGCAAGACACTGCACTGCCTGTTGTAAAGCAGCAACCTGTGCTTGAGTAGTTTCTTGCTGGACTGTGAACTGGGCGACCAGCAAGCGTGTGGTTTCCTGTTGCTGGGCCATTGCCCTCTCATAACGATGGTTGACTTCTGCGGCGGCCTGCTGCTGGGCTATCGTGCTGGGCTATTGTGCTCTGAGCCAGGGCTTTTATCACCTCCTCCATGACACCTTGTGAGGTTTTCAGAGCTTATGCTGTCCTGACCCAGGACATGCAAATGTGGGAACTGGCCTTTAAAATGCTTCCAAATGGCTTTTGCAGCTATACTTTGCCCCGCACTCCTCCACCAAATGTATCCTGGGGGTAGCTCTGTAATAACCGCCAGTCAGTTTAATGAAAGCAAACAGTTCTTTTATTTTAATCACGGCTAAACAAAATAACAGCTTACTTCAGCCAAAGTAAATAGTCCAAATCCTGGTAGTGGTAATTAACCACTTCACCCCTGAAAGGATTTGCCCCCTTAGTGACCAGGCCATTTTTTGCGATATGGAACTGCATCGCTTTAACTGATGTGCGAAGATGTACCCAAATAAAATTGACGTTCTTTTTTTCACACAAATAGAGCTTTCTTTTGGTGGAATTTGATCACCTCCGCGGTTTTTATTTTTTGCGCTATAGACAAACAAAGAGCGACAATTTTGAAAAAAAAAAAAAAAAAATTGTACTTTTTGCTTTAATACATATAAAAAAAAAAAAAAAAATATATATATATATATCTATATATATATCTATATATATATAGATATATATATATATAGATAGATAAAAAAACGAATTAATTCATCAGTTTAGGCGATATATATTCTTCTACATATTTTTGGTAAAAAAAATCGCAATAGGCGTACATTGATTGGTTTGCGCAAAACTTATCGCGTCTACAAACTATAGATAGGTATTAGGGGTTATTTATTTATTTATTTATTGTTTTTTACTAGTAATGCCAGTGATCTGCGATTTTTTTTTGTGGGACTGCGATATTGCGGCGGACAAATCTGACCCCAAATGACACTTTTTGAGGACCAGTGACATTATTACATTGATCAGTGCTATAAAAATGCACTGATCAATGTAAAAATGAAACTGGCAGAAAGGGGTTAACACTAGGGGGCGATTAAGGGGTTAACTGTGTTCCCTAGGTGTGTTCTAACTGTAGGGGGGATGGGCTGGCAGGGACATGACAGAGATCACTGTTCCTGATCACTGGGAACAGTAGATCTCTGTCATGTCTCCTGTCAGAATGGGGATCCAGCTTGTTTACAAGGGCAGATCCCCATTCTGCCTCTGTACTAGGCGATTGCAGGTCGCTGACGGACATCGAGTCTGCCCGACCCGTGAGCATGCTCCCGCTGTAGCACCTGTGCGAGCAGCCATACAGCTATGGTGATTTGTGCAGGAGAGCTGACCTGCTGCCGTATAACGATGCGGCTGGTCGGCAAGTGGGTAAACAGCAGGCTCACTGCTAGTCTTTGGTCCCATGCAGGGGCTAGCCTCTTCCAAGTAGGGGTGCAAGGCAGGCCACACAGGGGGTTAGCAATCCGTGGCTCCATTTGGCTGAGAGCTCACACTTACTGCACAGCTTCTGAGTCTCTCTCTTTTACGCTCACTTCCTTGACACAGGTACTGATTTCCCTCTGCTGCCTTTCAAGCCTCCCTCACCTGGAACTTAATCCCTTCGGGACCAAAGTCCTGGTAATCAGGGTTTGAAGTCTCTTTGAACCTTCGAAATCCCAGGGTCCCTAATATAAATGTAGCAATCCAGAGAGTCCTGGAAGTCAGTCCTCTCCAGCCAAACTTAACCACAGATCCCTGCAACTGTCCCCCTTAAAGGGACCACAACTCAAATATTGGGGAATGTACCTGCCATCCAGGACACATTCCCAGTGTCCTGTACAAAATATATATATATACCGTGTAAATATATATATATATATATATATATATATATATATATATATATATATACATACACACACACACACGTCCTTAACTTCAAGTAGTTAAAACAAGCTCATGAACTTAAAAACAAGCATAACTTGGTATCAGTTTTTTCAGCCAGTGATCAGCTTTTCAGTAAAATTGATTCAAGCAGCCATATAGTCATCAGATCACTTTTATTGCACTGTAAAGGTCCACTCCTCCCTCCCCATCTGTGCTTGTATAACTGCAGAGGAGGGCAGAGATGACATTAGAGGTCTAGACCATCGATGGCTCTATCAAGAGAACCTGTCACCTGCCCATGCTATCACATATTGGGGCTTGTTATTCCCCCTGTGATAGTAAAAATGTTGAATAAAAAAGTAATAAAGAAAATTAAATTCTATGTAAAATAAATACAAAATTTAAAAAAAAGCATTAAAAGCAACCCCGTCGCCCCACGCACACATCTAACGCTAACTCTACTCTAACTCTAACTCTCAACTCGCTCTTCTGAGGCCTCAGACCAGCCGACAGTTTTGAAGCCATGTTGCGGGTACGTACTCATCGTAAAGTTCGTGCTGTGCAGGGGCTTGGTGTTGGGGTTCTTACTTTGACCCAAGCCCAGTCCATTAACAGGGCGGGGAGGAGTTCATGGACCAAGAACTGGTTGCTCCAGCGTTACCAATTCTCTCATATGCCTATGTTGCAGGAGATCCGTGAGAATAATCCTGATGATTTCAGGAATTATCTCTGGATGACGGACCCCGTTTTTCACCGTTTGTTGGCTTTGCTGTCCCCTTATATTACGAAGCAAGACACCTGAATGCGGCAAGCCATCACTCCTGAACAGCGGCTAGTTGCCACCTTGCGGTACTTTGCGACAGGGAGAAGTCTGCAGTACATCAAGTTCTCGACTGGCATCTCCCCCCAGGCTCTGGGGATCATTATTCCAGAGACCTGTTCTGCCATCATACAGGTCCTGCAGAAGGACTATATTAAGGTAAGTTTTCTCCTTTAACATCACATTCTATGTATTTAATGTTTGCTAATGTATTGTATTTTTTTCATCATTCCCTAATTACCATGATTGTAATATGCTGTTAATATCCTCTTTATCCTCATGCATGCTGGAAGTTTTGAAAGTTCCTTTTTTGTCCTTCATACATATTTGCCTTCACTAACCTCCCCAGCTGACTATCCTGGGCCCATACACACCTAGCCTAGTCACTTTACAATGTATTTTGTCAGCTCCATAGTGCTTTACCCTAAACACCCCCTAAAATGTTAAATGTGTCCTTAAATTCAGGCACAGAGCCAGAGGCTTTTTTTTGAGGTCCCAAAATCATTTGGAACCCTCCCTCCCCCCCAACCACTAAGTCAAACGATACCAATCCTCTGTCTGCTGACTTTGCCAAACCCATACACACTATACCTACCTCTTTTGTGTTCATATTGATAGATGAATTCACCAAAGCATGTAGTGAAAGGGCCTTCCTGAATACTTTCAAATGGTACTGTTTAAAGTTTTGTTCTCCTATTATCTTGATAGGTAATTGCAGAATATATTGGACAGTGTGTATTCATATTTTTGGGTTTATGACACTTCTTACCTGTCCAGTTGGCTGCCAATAGTGTAAGTAAGGAGGGGCTGGCCAAAGTAACACACAATATTTATGCATTCAGCTCTCAATGAAGTGGAGAGGGTTACTTGTCCAAAACATCCCCCCCCCCCCTAAAATTTGTACAATGGGCCATCAGAGGGGGGGAGGAATCTGATCAGTGGACCTTAGCTTTTTTTCTTTAAATACTCCTTAAAATCAATGTTATAGTGATGTTGGCCAAGAATGTTTGTGTCTAATCTGCTTGCAATGTTATGTGCAAAAGTACTTATTTTTATTTTTCTTGTTTCCTTCAACGCCACAGGAATGGCAGACCGTGCCTTCCCAATTTGCCCAGCGGTGGGACGTTCCCAAATGCGGAGGGATAATAGATGGGAAACACGTCCACATAGTCCCACCCCCCAACTCGGGGTCATACTATTACAACTATAAGGGGTTTATTAATATAGTGATGTTGGCGGTGGTGTCAGCGACATATGAGTTTCTCTATGTGGACGTGGGGAAGAATGGCCAGATGTTGGATGGTGGAGCCATCGCCCAGACCGAGTTTTATGGACGGCTCCAGAGTGATGGCTTGGGATTGCCACCTCCAGAAGACAACGTGGCTGGTCTGCCGTTCGTCTTTGTCGCTGATGAAGCATTTGGGCTAGGTGATCCCCTGATGCGGCCGTTCCCCATGAGGACCCTCACCCCGGACCAGAGGGTTTTTAACTACCGGCTAGCCAGAGCCAGAAGAGTGGTGGAGAATGCTCTTGGGATAATGTCCAGCCGGTTCAGCTTATTCCTTACGCCAATCAACATGGCAGAATATAAACTTAACCATATAATCCTTGCATGCTGCATTCTCCACAACTTTTTAAGGAGAAGTTCTATGAACTGTGGCCTCAGTTGGGCCACATAGACCAAACCCTGATGGCGCTTGAAGCTGGCCGTCCTGGCTTGCCCCCCCAAAGCGCCCGCGAGGTCCATCTAAAGTATATGGAGTACTTTGCATGTAGGGGGGCCATCGATATGCCAAGAAATGTATTAGAAACATTTTTTAAATAATTGTGTATTTTAAACAGTAAAATATTTCCTTTGATTTACTACTTGTGTTTCTTTTAGCTGTCTCCTAGGTTATCCAATGGGCTTTTCTTTTTGGCCATTTTGTTCAATAGTGCAAACTTAATTTATTTGATACATAATCTCTTCTTCAGCTTACTATTATGTTGTGGGTCTGCTACACACACACCTTGTTTTTTTTTGTTAATGTATGTAATGCATTAAGGATCATCATTTTCAGCACCATGAATTAATTTTTTGGAGTGACGAAAATAGCCTGATTGTTGCAAATTATAAAGCACAGTGGGTGTTATTTACTACATGAAAATCCACTTTGCAATACAAGTGCACTGCAAAAGTGCACTTGAAAGTGCACTGAAACTGCACTGAACGTGCACTTGTAGAGCAAAGTGGATTTACCTTTAGTAAATAACCCCCATTGTTACTGTAAACACCAACTTAAGGAAAAACCTGCTATTGAGCATTGAAAGAAGAAGCCACACATTGTTGATTAGAAAACATTTTACTCTGTGCACATTTACATGTGCATTTAGAAAATGGTTTTTGAACAAGCCAACATATTTTTGGATTTTTTTTTTTTTTGGTCAGTAGAAATATCCTTTTTTGTGGTAAACAGGCATGTTTTTAAAAACATAAAACAATACACAACTCAGGAACTTACAAAGTTCAACTTTGATAAATTGAAGGCGATATCAAACATTAGTATGTCCAAACTGTGTTGATCTTGCCTTCATCAGATGGAGTGATGTCACCCCTGTGAAAGCCAAATTTTGAAGATGCACACAAATTGAGAGTCAAAATGGGGATTTCCCTCCTGATCCCATGCCTAATGTCAACAGCGCAGCTTTTCTGTTCCATATTTGTTTTGTGTATATCCCACAATAAGCTGCTGCTTATTAGATTTTTCCAAGCGCATTTTTTTCTCCTTTCTATGTCAACATGTGCTAGCTTCCATCATGGGGGATCAATGGACGTGTTTTGGGGGTGCAACCCCTTCCTCTCATCTACTTTAGTTGCAAGGAAGGGGTTGCACCCACAAAACACGTACATTGATATTCCGTGATGGCAGATATATAACATTTTGACACACTGAGTGCATCTTCAAAATATGGCTTTCAAATTTTTAAAGAAAATTGTAAAAATACAAACAATTTGCTAAATTTTGACGTGTTTTATATTCTGCCTAAAACATCAATGATGTTTTTGAGTCTTTTTTCCACATCATTGATGTCTTCTTTGATCTGTAAATCACGATTGCACACCATGATCTCCCCGATGAGGACGTGTGCACTTCTTCTTCCACAACATCCACATCACCTAAAATTAAAAAACACACCATGTATTATAAATATGCAGGCATACATCTATTACCTGAAGCTGTGGTCTCCGACACACTGTGGTCTCAGACACACCACCTGTTGTGGTCACTATTTCGCCCACTTCATAAACCTCTCCTTACTCCACATCCTCTGGTTGTGGTGTGGGAATTTCCCCTTCTTTAGGAGGTTGGGGTCCCTGGTGTCCTCTGATGTCCCAAATCTTTTCTCCCCTATGTGAATAAAAAAAGGTATACTTAGCACACAGATATTTGAGGGCAGAAATAGTAATATGAAATATTGCTTGGAAGTGTCGTACAATTGTCTGTTTTGGCAGAGTTCCAAGCTGAAGACATGATTTTTTCCCTTTCTTCAAGCTGGAATACTTACCTTTTTTGGTCAAGTTTCACACATGGAGACACCCCTAGTATCCACTGGAGCACCTGTGTGGGACACCCTAAAAGGTTTGTTACGGTGTCCCACACTAGTGCTCCTGCGTCCAGATGTGTAAACGGCTGCTGAGTGTCCTCTCCTTACACTGATTCAAGTTTGCATTTCATTCTAGTTACAAACCCATCTAGACAACAATGTACTAAACTTCTTTTAAGACAAATATGCCTGAACAAATGTAGTTAACCTGCATCTGCCAAAAACATCATATTAGTGGGCGAACTAACGATGTTTACTATGAACGATTACTGTGCCCATAAACCTGAAAGTTGCCATTTTAAACAGTACAACAGTAAAGTAAAGCACATGGAGCAGCATGCAAGTAATAAGAATAATAGGAACACACGACAAATACTTACTTTTTTGAAGAACTCTCTTGATCCTTCTGTACTGATCCCACTCCCTCAATTTCAGGTCTGACCAGTGTTTCCTCAATTGATCCTTGGATCGTCGTTCACCAAAATTCCTGTGCAGATACACGACACAACTTTAGTCATGATCTTGGCCTTTTTCACATTTGGGTTTGGGTAAGGTCCATGCTTCCCATCAGAGTCGGCCCCCTTCAAGATGTCCACCATCTTCACCATCTCTACAAAGGACATATTTGAGGCCTTAAATCTCCGCCGGGATCAGGACGTTCGTGGATCCAGGCTTTCCTCGTTGCTGATGTTTTCATGCACTTGTTCTTTCTCCGCCATGTGCTCTCCCACTGCACCGAAAAAGAGAAGGGGCGGGGAATAGACTAGGAAGAAGGTCAGGGGCGGGCGGTGTTTAACGCATGCGCAGTGTATATAAAGCGGAACACGCATGCGTTGTACGTACAATCTGTGAGCGGCGGAAGGAGTAACGGAAGCGCCGATCATTCTAATGAAGGTACAATTTTAACTTGGGGCATCAGTGTGCTTATAGATTGAGGCCTATATTGGGACAAGACTAGGAGAGTTTAGCCTGACATTAGGGTTTGTCTTGTATTGTGTCTTGCAGATAAAATGGATTGATTCAACGATCATGATTTCCTCCCCCAATTAATTGATTTGTACAGAGAGCTGCCCTGTTTGTGGCAGACAAAACACCCCTTTTATACAAATCGACTAAAGAGGAAGGCAGCGCTGGATACATTTCTGTAATTTGTGAAGCCGCAGATCCCCATGGCAGACATCAACTATTTGAAGTGCAAAATTGGTGGCCCGAGGAGCACTTATAATAGGGAAAGCAAGAAGGTCCAGGACTCCCAGAGATCAGGAGCTGCAGCAGATGACATTTATGTACCCAGGCTGTGGTACTACGACAGACTGCGATTTCTGTCAGACCAGGCTGAAATCAGGCCATCACTCTCAACCCTTCCTTCCACCCCAGCTGAAGCTTCTGACGTCCAACCTGAGCCTTCCACCCAGGAAGATGATGTGGAGGAGCCCAGCTTGAGTCAGGTATAGCATTGTTAAACAGATTTCTCAAAATTGTGTGTGATTGATGAACAATAAACTAAAACTATGTCCCTTTTTCATACACAGGAAAGCCTCATCCAGGAGGAGGCTGTGGAATGTGGCAGCCAGGAGGTGGCAGGGTAAAGTGGCAGCTAGGATGTGGCAGGGGAAAGTGGCAGCCAGGAGGTGGCAGGGGGAAGAGGCAGCCAGGAGGTGGTGGGGGTAAGTGGCAGCCAGGAGGTGGCTGAGCCCAGTAACCTGACCGAATCCCAGGTCCCTCCCTTCCCCTTCAACAAAAAAGGCCCAGGAAGGGGAGGAGTGTGGAGGAGTCAGCACTTGGGTTAATTTGGCAGGCTTCTGCGGCCCTCAGAACACCCCCCAGTCTTCTTGAGGCCTATGCCTGCATGGCTGCCAACAAATGCAGGAAATGGAGGTGGGCCAACACCTCTTTTGTGAGGAAGTGATATATATGGCCCTAAATAAGGGGTTGAGGGGTGAACTCACAAGCAAAACCCACCTGTGTGAGTTGGACCATCCTCCTCCTCCTCCACCTCCTGCCACAACTCCAACACCAGAGTCACAGCCTGGAAGCAAGCGTGGAAGGAAGCGTGTAAGAAAGACAAGAGAGTGATGGCCTGGGTTCAGTCTGGTCTGGCAAAAAACGCAGGCTGTGGTATGACCACAGCCTGGGGGCATATATGTCACCTGCTGCTGTTTCTGATCTCTCGGAGTCCTGGACTGGATTGTGCTCCCTATTAAATGGACTCCTCCTAACAATTTTGCATGTCAAATAGTTGATGTGTGGCCTGGGGTACAAAGGCTTCACTAATTTCCCAAGTTTATCAGGCATTGCCTTCCGCTTTATTTTGTTAGGACCCCTTAATAAATGTCTATTATTTTACAAAAATCATTGGCTATGTGTTTTAATTAAAAAATGCAGTTTGTTTGTGAGTAGGCAGCTACATTTCAAAAATACAATGTCAAATTAACAAGGGACACCAACCAATCTCCTTGAGGTTAAAAAATACAAGATAATAATGGTGTTGTGGTAACTTGACACACAAAATGACAAAAAATATTATGGAGATCACTAGAAAAAAAAATAGATCTTGATAAAAAAATAATTAAAAAAAGAACACTATAAAAATAAAATAGAAACATTATTATGAAGATCTGATGAAAAAAATAAAAAAAATTATTCAGGCGATCACGAGAAATAATAAAGAAACCAGTTTGTGAGAACTCTGTGTGAATATGAGCAGCAAAACAACTTCATTATTCTAGCATTATAAAGAAGAAGAGAATGTGCTGCATTAAAAGATTATTAAATTTGCAGCGTGACGAATGTGCTCCATTAATCTCCATTAAGAACGCTAGTTTTACCAGAGCGAGCGCTTCCGTCTCATACTTGATTCAGAGCATGCCGAGGCCTCAGGTCACGTGTTTCTACACGTGACCTGAGGAAGAGGTTAATCCCCGAAAAGTAGTCTCTGCACTGTTCAAGATCTCGGCAACTTCTCCTGGATAATCTCTCCCCTTTGGTTTTTGACCATGGGACATTTTTGGAGCCCGTTGGAGCCCGCTGGAGCCTGTTATTGCATGGAGGATTGAAGCGGCCAGTCTGGTGACCACAGCCTCCGAAACCCGGAAGTCAAGGTTTTCACCACTCTTCCTGGTTCACTCTAGAGATGCCCATGCTGTGGCTCTCCTCTCCCGGATACCTGCGTTACTCAGCCGACCCTCCTCATTCCTTCTCCTGTGCTGTGAGGCTTGGGGCTGGTGGACAGTGCCTCCCCTCTGGAACTCTTGTCCATTGTTATTTCCCTGAGCATCCTACAGGCTCCGCTCCACCACTGGCGGTTTTTCCATCCTTGGAGGTGGGACACTCTCCTTTCCACCTCTCCTGGCTCTTGAATTTTCCTGCAGTCCTTGTGATGTTACATGTTGCTCCTCTTTTTCTTTAAAAAAGCAATATATTCTTGTTTTAAGAACCCTTGGGGTGGGTGGCCCTTCGGCAGCTCGCTTCGCTGTGGATCTGAATCCCTGAAGTAACCTGTGGACCAGGACGCCGGCTAGGCGTATAGGGAGACACAAGGCTCCATTATATCCAGACTGCTGAGATCGCATGTGGCTCTACTGGATTCCCCTGCACCTAGGAACAGTTTCCTGTATGTGAGTGTTTTAATGCAATTTGTCATTAAATCTATACGTTCTTACTAAGAGGTGCCTGTTGTTTTGTTTTTCTGTCTTCTATATCTGGAGTGGCTTCAACTCCCCACACAAGGCTGCCCTACCAAAAAGACTGTAAAACTTCACAAAGAGCAGAATTTGCTCAAAGGACTTTTTTATGAACTTGTACTTGCTTATTACTTTACTCTGACCTGCACCGCTATCCACTGTTGTTTTTCTCCTGTATAACATGTTGCAGGCGGATGCGCAGCATTTTAAAGGCTCCAATGATGGTACCCAGGTTGAGGAAGGCAGAAACGTGAGCCCAGAGAGAGGGGGTGCCCAAGAAGGACAAGAAACTGGCAGTCATGTTCCTCCGGCTGCAGTATACTGCCAGGTTTGCTCCAGTGACGAGGAGAGAGGGGATGATGAGGTCACTGACTCTACGTGGGTGCCTGATAGAAGAGAGGAGGAGGCGGAACATCTCCAATGAGGCAGGATGCCCTCCAAGGGCCAGCTTAAGGGCAGCCACCCAACTGCATCACACCGCAGAGCTCCGCATGTGCAGGGCGCTGCTGACTCCCAGTGTATTTTGAAAAGTCCTTTGGTGTGGGCCTTCTTTGATACATGTGTAGCAGATCGCACCATCAGCTGGAATCTCCAACCCCACTATACCTTCAGTCCTCTCAGAAACCTGCACTGAGAGGAATGAAGGTGTAGAATTAGGTGTGTCAAGTACTTGCGGGCAATCTGCTATCGCTACACCAATATCCGATTGTAGCAGGCAAATTTCCCTACCCCAGTTGCTAAACCATCAAAAGAAATTCGGTTCCAGCCATCTACATGCTCAGCGGCTGAATGCTAGCTTGGCTAAATTGCTAGCACTCCAACTGCTGCCTTTTCAGCTGGTAGACTCTGCCCCCTTTCATGAATTTGTGGAATGTGTGGTGCCTCAGTGGCAGGTTTACAAACGCGATTTCTTTTCACGGAAGGCCATTCCGGGTCTCTACCGGCATGTGGAAGGCAATGTCTTGGCCTCGTTGGACAGGGCGATCAGCTTTAAGGTGCATATTACCGCTGACTCATGGTCCAGCAGGCATTTACAGGGACGTTACCTTTCTTTCACAGCACACTGGGTAACTCTGCTGGCAGCTGGGAAGGATGCAGGACAGGGTGCGATATTGTTGGAGCTTTTTCCGCCACCACGCCTCCAAATTGCTAGTAGTGGTGATTCTGTCACACTTCTCTCCTCCACCCCTCCTCTTCTTCTTCCTCTATGGCCTCTTCCTCTGCAGATTTGTCCTCCGTAGGCATTCAAGGGGCTACGCAAGTACTCAGGCAAAAAGATGCCATGCGGTGCTTGAGTTGGTCTGCTTAGGGGACAGGAGCCACACTGGGGCAGAGATTCTGTCAGCTCTGCAGGGGCAGACTCAGAGGTGGTTGACACCACGCCAACTTCAGCCAGGAATGGTGGTTTGCGACAATGGCACCAACCCCCTCTCCGCCCTCCAACAGGGACACTTGACCCATGTTCCCTGTTTGGCTCATGTCCTTAATTTGGTGGTGCAGCAGTTCTTGTGCAGGTACCTGGGCTTACAGGATCTACTGAGGCAGGCCAGGAAAGTCTGTGGGCATTTCCGCCGGTCATATAATGCCAGTGCTCGGCTGGCTGACCTTCAAAAGAAATGCAACCTGCCCAAGAACCGCCTCATTTCTGACATGCCCACACGCAGCAGAGGGCCATCAATAAGTACCTGTGTGAGTATGGCACCAGGACAGGGTCAGGGGAGCTTGGCTTTTTTTCGCCACGCCAGTGGCTACTGATCAAGGATGCAGGCACTGTCCTGTCACCATCTGAGGAGGCCACGAGGCTGGTAAGCAGTGACAGTGCATGCTTCAGTGATACTGTCCCTCTTGTCTTCCTGTTGGAGCACACGCTTCGTGGAATAATGGACAGGGCACTTGAGGCAGAACAGAGGGAGGAAGAGGAGGACTTCCTTACCTATCAAGGCCCCCTTTATCCAGACAGTATTCCTGCGGGCCCGCCGATCACACAGGAAGAGGCGGAGGAGGAGGATTGTGTCAGCATGGAGGTGGAGCCTAGCACTCAGCATCAGCAGCAGTCTTCAAGGGATTGTTTTCAGTCCCCAGAAACCCATGGACTTGTACGTGGCTGGGAGGAGGTGGCTGTGGATCATGTGATCCTTAGTGACCCAGAGGACACCCGAAATGAATGCCTCAGCAAATCTTCACTGCATGGCCTCCCTGGTCCTGCAAAGCCTGCGAAAGGACCCTCGGATTTGTGTTATCAAGGAGAGGGATAATTACTGGCTGGCAACCCTTCTTGAGCCACGTTACAAGGGTAAGGTTGCGGAATTTATCCAGCCTTTGTAGAGGGAGCAGAGGATGAAACATCCTCAGGAAGCCTTGCAGAAAGGTTTGTGCAATGCGTTTCCAGAGCCTGGGAGGTTACAATTTCCTGGTCCTCCTGGACAACGTGTTGCTGAAGCTTCGGTCAGTCACAGAAGGAGCAGTGGAGAAGGTGGCCGTCTGACTGATGCGTTCAGACGATTCTGTAGTCAGCAGCCCCAAGGTCTGATCGGTTCCAGCAACCATCGCCAGCCTCTGATTTACATGGTGCAGGAATACCTAGGGGCAAGATCAGACTTGGAGACCTTTCCAACCGAAAATCCACTGGGTTACTGGGTCTTGAGGATGGATCACTGGCCAGAGCTTGCACAATATGCAACTGAGCTACTGGCCTGTCCTGCATTCAGCATTCTTTCTGAATGCACATTCAGTGCTGCTGGAGGTTTTGTAACCAATCACAGAGTGCGCTTGTCCACAGACTCAGTTAATTGGCTCACCTTCATAAAAATGAATCAGTCTTGGATCACCAGCTACCAAGCACCTGATGCTGATGTAACCGATTAATTTTTCTATGCATGTGAGATCCCTTGAAGACTGCCTATGCTGAGTGACTATCCTGTTATGCTGAGTGACTATCCTATTCCTCCTCAATGTGCATGTTGATAGCTTCTAAGAACATTTTTGTTTTAGGGCACCACCACCAGTGCCTAAGGCCCAATTTTTCTGCCCCTGTTTAAGAGGGGCGTATAATTACAATTTTTGCTGTAATATTTTGCAGCAAGGCTCATTCTTGCACTCAACTAGAGTATCTGTGAGGGGTTGCAATGTTGTGGCACCACCACCAGTGCCTAAGGCCCAATTTTTCTGCCCCTGTTTAACAGGGGCGTGTAATTACAATATTTGCTCTAATATTTCACAGCAGGGCCCGTTCCTGCACCCACCAAGAGTAACTGTGAGGGCTTACAGTGTTGTGGCACCACCACCACCAAAGGCCCAATTTTTTCTGCCCCTGTTGAACAGTGGCATGTAATTACAATTCCTGATATAATATTTCACAGCAGGGCCCTTTCCTGCGCCCACCAAGAGTAACTGTGAGGGCTTACAGTGTTGTGGCACCACCACCACCACCAAAGGCCCATTTTTTCTGCCCCTAACAGTGGCATGTAATTACAATTCTTGATATAATATTTCACAGCAGGGCCCGTTCCAGCGCCCACCAAGAGTAACTGTGAGGGCTTACAGTGTTCTGGCACCACCAACATCTAAGGCCCAATTATCTGCAGAGCATATAGGGCAGGCCGTATAGTATATACAGGCGGTCCCCTACTTTCAAACATCCGACTTACAAACGACTCCTACTTACAAATGGAGGAAGACAACAGGAAGTGAGAGGAAATCTACCCATAGGAAGGAAAATTCTCTCCTGTAAGAGTTAATATGGGAAAAAGGTGTCTGCACTGATGCTTTATCACCAATCCTTGTTTCCCTAGTAACCCCAAATTTTCACAATCCAACTGTCATTGGGACAGAAAGTGAGGTGAAATCTTCTGAACAGGGGCACAGAAAGCAAAACAAATGTTACAGGGGTGATAACCCTTCCCTATGTTATCCAAAAAACTGAAAAATAGATTTTTTGGCTGGAGCTACACTTACAAAATGTACCTGTTCCAAATTACAAACAGATTATACTTAAGAACAAACCTACAGTCCCTGTCTTGTTTGGACCGCCTGTATACTGCAGTTCAGAGTATATAGGGCCTGGGGGCCCCACGCCTTTTCTTTTTTTAATTTGTGTGCGGGGTTCCTCTTAATATCCATACAAGACCCAAAGGGCTGGTAATGGGCTGGGGCGGTACCCTTGCCGTTTTTTTCAATAATTTTCATCCATATTGCCGGGACCGGACATTACATTACAGCCGCAAGCAGTTTTAAATGACTTTTAATCCTTTAGAAATGTTATTTTGTGCAGGCACTGTTCTAAACATGGGAAACATGCACCACTTTACAGGCATACTATAGTCACCCTCCAGGTAAGATATTTAAAGGAATATTTCACTTTTATTTTTTCACCGTTCACCGGCCGTTTTTAAAACTTTTTTTGCATTGATACATGTCCCCTGGGGCAGGACCCGGGTCCCCAAACACTTTTTAGGACAATAACTTACATATTAGCCTTTAAAATTCGCACTTTTGATTTTTCACGTTCGGGTCCCATAGACTTTAACGGTGTTCGAATGTTAGCGCAAACTTTCGGTCCATTCGCATGTTCTGCCGCAAACCGAACCGGGGGGTGTTCAGCTCACCCTTAGTGCTATGTTAAGCATTAAAGCTTAACTATCTATCACACTCTCCAGGTCCACTGAGAGTGGTGAACTACTCATCTGGTAGCATGCTGATAAAACAAAGCGACACCCACACTAGGCATTTCATCACCAAATCAATTCCAAATATGTAGCATGGCAGACATCTGCCATAGCTATTACATATACTATGCTGATTTACTGTTCTTCTCCCCTATGCACTTCCCTTAATTATTGTAGAGGATGTTATTGAACACGAATGCTCACAATTTTAACTGCCACCACATCCCATATAGTAGAAATAGTAGATAAAGAGATTGTGGTATTTTTAAGGCGCAGAAAAAGGAGATTGTCAATTGTGTAAAAAATACATTTATTTGAAAAATAGAAATTCATCCAATAAAAACACAAAATAGGAAATAATTATGGCAAGTACAATTCAGTATATTAACAGTGATACAGCAATACAGGATGGACTTCCCTACATGTTTCGCCCCTATATCGGGCTTCTTCAGGGGATTCTGGTCACATGCACAGTACAGTGCCTTCTGACAGGAAATAGACAATTAAATAGATTAGAATAATTCAAAGGTCTATACATGTGATTCACATTTTACAAATCTTACAAAAGTATCTATGCATGTGTGTCTCCCAAGAATATGGCACTGCTGCTTACCCCTATCTCCTATAGGTAGGGGATTTGTTGCTACTGCCAGGATGACTAGTGGTTTCTGCTATGTCAAAATGCCCATGTGCTACAGGCGACCATAGACGGTAAAAAAGACCAACAAAAAACAAAAAATGATACAATACTAACCCCTACTGACTGAAGGAAAGATGGAATATCCTCTCAGACATAGGAGCAAACAGCGTAAAAAATCAAAAGAAACTTACAAGGGCAGATGTAGCAGCTAGCTTGATGCTAGGGGCCAACACACCATCAGATAATAAATCACTAGGCGAGCATATCTGGTGAAAAGAGAATGGGGCAATAGTAAATAATAACCCGCTGTGTAACACCAGCGGGACAGAGACATAGTCTTCAACACAAAAAAGGGGGAAAGAGGATGTTGCAGATAGCTTCTATAGTAGCATAAAAAAGTCTGGATAAAATAGCTTAGGATAGTTACCTGAATAAAACATAATGGTGTGCATGGGTCCCACGAGTCCTGCAGCGTCTCCATGCTGCTAATGGTGGCTATTTATACCGTCCATCTGGTCCGTAGGACCGGATGCAGACGTAACGGCTGCACTGCGCATGCGCGCGCATCACCATGACAATGGACGCCTTCACCTCCACCGAGTACTAAGACTCATTCAGGAAGGTGGAGGAAAGAGTCCCTCTGGTGGTAGGAGGAGAAAAACCAGCTTGTCAAAAGACAAACAGAGATTTCTAAAGCACCTCTGTGTTTTGAATAGACTGCCAATACACCAAACTCTCCCATCTGTGTATTGTGGTGCTCTGAAATGCATGTGTCCTGGCGTACAATTTAAAATGAATAGCATTGCACTGCCAATTGTTCATTACCAAGTGCTGCAGTAATGTATGAAAAAAGTGTATATTTTGCAGTTACTGAAAAGCAAAAATGTAAAGCCAGCCTGGGGGCAGAGTGGTAAAAACATGCAGTTGAGCTGCATTTTCACGGCCTCCCTCAAACTACCCCCTTAAGCTGCAAAGGCTAAAGGTGGACCATTCAAGTGAATGGGGTTGCGCCTCAATCGCCCCAGTGCAGTGGTGCGGCATTTCTCATTAGTAATAAGTTGTAAATATGATCTCTTTATTGAATAGGGTAGGTAGTAGCGAGTGTACTGTACATTACCAGACTTGCATCTAATCATGTTAAAGTTTGTCTCTTAAGTCTGTTAAGATTTCAGTCTGAGTTTTGGTACAATTTTGGCATAAGGAATACCTGGATAATGCTGTGGAGGGTTACATGCCAACATAATTCCTTGTCCTTCTGTTGTCTTTACTTGATTTCTCGCTTCTGGTGAAAACTCATGTAAATCTGTGGAAAACAAATAATGTAGTTAAAAAAAGTGTAGCATGCTAACTGAGTTTTAAAGCTGAACTGTAAGCCTTTAATAAATATTGTATAAGGACACTATCATGGAATTTGCATGTTCTCCTTGCATTGTTTTGGGTTTTCTCTGGGTACACTGGTTTCCTCCCACACTCCAAAAACATGTTGGCAGGTTGATTGAATCCTGTCTAACTGACCCTTGTGTGGGTGTGTGTGTGTATGTACAGTATGTGTGATAGTGGCCTTAGATTGTAAGCTCATTGAGGGCAGGGACTGATAGGAAAGTACAATATATAAAGTGTTGTGCTGCTGTACATGTGCGGGGGGCCTGGGGGTGTTAGACAACACTTATTTTTAAACACTAACTGAATTTTATTTCAGCAAGTCCAAAAAAATTCTCATGCCTTTTTATTTATTAGCCCAGTACCCCCTAATTTTGATTTGCAACTGAATTTTGTTTCCTGCCCTCTTACTCAAGTGTTATATGCTAGCAGAATTGCATTATAGCCACACCACTCAGAAAAGGTGTCATCACCAAGACTTGAAATGCAGAGCAAAAGCAGAGCTGTCAGTTTAGTTGTATTTCTGAGTGCCGATTGTTGAGAGCAGGAGGTCTAAGTTTCCTATTGGACTACATAGTCATACGAAGACTTCCTGCAGAACTGCTGTAACAGGAAGGTGGAGTTAAAATTATGAAAACAGTAGTTGCCAGTATAATGTTTGTGTAACTGCATATCATTTCTGTGACTTCAAATTGTCTTTAATGCTTTGTTCTTGGTATTCTGCTTACATCCAAATCGTAGTGAGGCTTCATTGCTGAGCACAGTACCCAAAGTGTTAGAGGCAACACACTGATAGGTCCCCGCATGTTTAGACTGAGTAGGGTTAGAGATGGCCAGGTTCCCTCCTAATAAGCGGTAACTAGAGTTTTCAGCAAGGTTCAGGTCGGTGCCATTCAGCTTCCATCTGCAAGCAGAACCAATAAAAGGTCATGTCAATGACAGAGCATTTCCATTTTCTTAAATACATTGTGGTTCTCCATATTGTTTTTCTCCTTTCAAGTTGGATATAACTAGTTTCTTACTAAAAGTGTTTTTTTTATTTTGTTTTTTTTTTCAGGTAATACATTTTAAACTGCTGGAGTTGTATTTTATGTATAATGTTATATAATTAATACAATGAGCACTCATGACACCGCTGTCACAGAGCTCTATGACTTCTCTGAAGAGACAGCTTAGCAGCAGCTGTTTACTTTCAAACTGCCTCTTTCTAATTGAAAGTTTGTACAGAGCAGAGAGAGAGAAGGTTAGGAAGGGGGCATGGGTCACTTCTCTGAAAATTTAGCTGTATTTCAATTTAGAGCTTAGAACTGTGCCAAATATTTAAAGCGGTATTAAAGTAGTACTATAGGCAAAACGTTTTTTTCCATTTTGGACAGAGTAAGGGAGGGTTAGAAACCATGTAAGGTTTATTTTTGCCATCTGTGTTCCATTGGAGAGATTTCCCTTCACTTCCTGTCCCATAGCCAAAAATAGGAAGTGAGAGGAAATTCCTGCAAATTATAATGGATGTAAACCCGATTCATGAACTTTGAGCTGGGCACATGCAGTCTCTTACAAAAGTGAGTACACCCCTCACATTTTTGTATATATTTTATTATATCTTTTCATGTGACAACACTGAAGAAATAACACTTTGCTACAATGTAAAATAGTGAGTGTACAGCTTGTATAACACTGTAAATTTGCTGTCCCCTCAAAATAACTCAACATGCAGCCATTAATGTCTAAACCGCTAGCAACAAAAGTGAGTACACCCCTAAGTGAAAATGTCCAAATTGGACCAAATTAGCCATTTTTCCTCCCCAGTGTCAAGTGACTCGTTAGTGTTACAAGGTCTCAGGTGTGAATGGGGAGAAGGTGTATTAAATTTGGTGTTATCGCTCTCACTCTCTCATACTGCTCACTGGAAGTTCAACATTGTGCTTCATGGCAAAGAACTCTCTGAGGATCTGAAAAAAAGAATTGTTGCTCTACATAAAGATGGCCTAGGCTATAAGAAGATTGCCAAGACCCTGAAACTGAGCTGCAGCACGGTGGCCAAGACCATACAGTGGTTTAACAGGACAGGTTCCACTCAGAACAGGCCTTGCCTTGGTCGACCAAAGAAATTGAGTGCACATGCTCAGCGTCATATCCAGAAGTTGTCTTTGGGAAATAGACATATGAGTGCTGCCAACATTGATACAGAGGTTGAAGGGGTAGGGGGTCAGCCTGTCAGTGCTCAGACAATATACCGCACACTGCATCAAATTAGTCTGCATGGCTGTCATCCCAGAAGGAAGCCTCTTCTAAAGATAATGCACAAGAAAGCCTGCAAACAGTTTGCTGAAGACAAGCAGACTAAGGACATGGATTACTGGAACCATTTCCTGTGGTCTGATGAGACCAAGATAAACCTTTTTGGTTCAGATGGTGTCAAGCGTGTGTGGCAGCAACCAAGTGAGGAGTACAAAGACAAGTGTGTCTTGCCTACAGTCAAGCATGGTGGTGGGAGTGTCATGGTCTGGAGCTGCATGAGTGCTGCCGGCGCTGTGGAGCTACTGTTCATTGAGGGAACCATGAATGCCAACATGTACTGTGACATACTGAAGCAGAGCATGATCCCCTCCCTTCAGAGACTGGGCCGCAGGGCAGTATTCCAACATGATAACGACCCCAAACGCACCTCCAAGATGACCACAGTCTTGCTAAAGAAGCGGAGGGTAAAGGTGATGGACTGGCCAAGCATTTCCCCAGACCTAAACCCTATTGAACATCTGTGGGGCATCCTCAAACGGAAGATGGAGGAGCGCAAGGTCTCTAACATCCACCAGCTCGGTGATGTCTCCATGGAGGAGTGGAAGAGGACTCCAGTGGCAACCTATGAAGCTCTGGTGAACTCCATTCCCAAGAGGGTTAAAGCAGTGCTGGAAAATAATGGTGGCCACACAAAACATTGACACTTTGGGTCCAATTTGGACATTTCCACTTAGGGGTGTACTCACGTTTGTTGCCAGCGGTTTAGACATTAATGGCTGTGTGTTGAGTTATTTTGAGGGGACAGCAAATTTACACTGTTATACAAGCTGTACACTCACTACTTTACATTGTAGCAAAGTGTCATTTCTTCAGTGTTGTCACATGAAAAGATATAATAATATATTTACAAAAATGTGAGGGGTGTACTCACTTTTGTGAGATACTGTAATATCTGCAGTGTTTTGTTATCTCTCTTCAAAGCACTATATCCTGTAGCTGTCTCCTGTTCCGTTCTTCTGTTATCAGCCTAACTCCTGACAAGTTCTCCCTCACATATGATAAAAGCAGACGGAGTTTTGTGTTGGGGAAGATACTATAAATAGATTAGCAGAGCCCAGAACGATTTAAGGGACAGAGCTGAAAGTCTCTACTTACGAGGAGAGGGGGTTTGTGCCTTTCCTCCAATCAACTGTCTTGGCTGTATGCCCAGGCTTCACTGCAATGCTAACCAGGAAGAGAAAATCTCCTGACACGATGTGCACTTTCTAAACAGTATATTAAGTTGAAGACAGCAGATATACATATAAAACTTATGTAGGGAGATTTGTTTCATCCCTGTGTATCATCTGAGGCTGTTCACTTTACTGAATATATGTGAGGGTTTATATCCACTTTAAGGGAATCCCTTGGGGCCCCCCAAACCACCAGAACCAGTATCCCCATTGGTAGATTTCCCCTCTATTACTTTTCTGGGGACAACCCAAAATTTGGGATATTCTTTTACTTTCACTTTCAATGATAATGGTAAATAGGACAAATAAAGAGGGTGACTCTCATGGACATGGATATCAATAAAAACCTAATAGGTGTTCTAATCCCTCTCCACTCTGTCCAAAGATGTTTTGCCTTTAGTTATACTTTAAACTCAAAAACAAAAATTTTAAATATTACAGCATACCAGTTCTTGTATATAGTGGCTACATTAGTTTTCTTGTTTTTGCAGCTTCTCCTTTTTTTTTACCTGGTGATCCAGCCAGTAAGTCTGTCTGGCCAGTAAGGCTGGCCATACACTGAGTACATTTATTTCCTGCAACCACGGGTTGCAGGAAAGAAATTTGCTCGATTCCCTTATCAAAACAGACAGTGTTGATGCGGGAATCCCTCCCGCCGGCCATTGTCTTCAATCAACTTGGTACATTCAGTCTGCCCATATGGCCTGCCTAAGACCCCTTTCACACTGAGCCGCCCCGGGCATCAGCGGTAAAGCGGTGCTATTTTTAGCGCCACTTTACCGGGGTTTTATTGGTGCTATTAGGCCGCTAGCGGGGTGGTTTTGACCCCCGCTAGCAGCCGAAAAGGGGTTAAATCCGCCCGCAAAACGCCGTTGCAGCGGCGCTTTGCCGGTGGTATAGCAGCACTGCCCCATTGTTTTCAATGCAAAGAAGCTGCTGACAGGACTTTTTGTGACGCCCTGCCAGCGCAGTGCCCCAGTGTGAAAGCACTCAGGCTTTCACACTGGGTTTGCAGCTGAGGCTTTTTTCAGGCGCTATGCAGGAGCTATTTTTAGCGCTGTAGCACCTGAAAAACGCCTCAGTGTGAAAGGGGTCTAAGGCTTTCAACTTCTTTTAATATAGTTACATAGTAGGTGAGGTTGAAAAAAAGACACAAGTCCATCAAGTACAACCCATGTGTGTGATTTTGTGTCAGTATTACAATGTATATCCCTGTATGTTGCGGTCATTTAGGTGATTATCTAATAGTTTCTTGAAGCTATCAATGCTCCCCGCTGAGACCACCTCCTGTGGAAGGGAATTCCACATCCTTGCCGCTCTTACAGTAAAGAACCCTCTACGTAGTTTAAGGTTAAACCTCTTTTCTTCTAATTGTAATGAGTGGCCACGAGTCTTATTAAACTCTCTTCTGCGAAAAAGTTTTATCCCTATTGTGGGGTCACCAGTACAGTATTTGTAAATTGAAATCATATCCCCTCTCAAGCGTCTCTTCTCCAGAGAGAATAAGTTCAGTGCTTGCAACCTTTCCTCATAACTAAGATCCTCCAGACCCTTTATTAGCTTTGTTGCCCTTCTTTGTATTCGCTCCATTTCCAGTACATCCTTCCTAAGGACTGGTGCCCAGAACTGGACAGCATACTCCAGGTGCGGCCGGACCAGAGTCTTGTAGAGTGGGAGAATTATCCTTTTATCTCTGGAGTTGATCCCCCTTTTAATGCATGCCAGTATTCTGTTTGCTTTATTAGCAGCAGCTTGGCATTGCATGCCATTGCTGAGCCTATCATCTACTAGGACCCCCAGGTCCTTTTCCATCCTAGATTCCCCCAGAGGTTCTCCCCCCCCCCCAGTGTATAGATTGCATTCATATTTTTGCCACCCAAATGCATTATTTTACATTTTTCTACATTGAACCTCATTTGCCATGTAGTCACCCACCCCATTAATTTGTTCAGGTCTTTTTGCAAGGTTTCCACATCCTGCGGAGAAGTTATTGCCCTGCTTAGCTTAGTATCGTCTGCAAATACGGAGATTGAACTGTTTATCCCATCCTCCAGGTCGTTTATAAACAAATTAAATAGGATTGGTCCCAGCACAGAACCCTGGGGAACCCCACTACCCACCCCTGACCATTCTGAGTACTCCCCATTTATCACCACCCTCTGAACTCGCCCTTGTAGCCAGTTTTCAATCCATGTACTCACCCTATGGTATATACCAAGGTGTTTGGCAAAAGTTGTAGTTGAGAGAGTTTTGAGACAAAATATTTACCACTGATGTTTAGCTTGTATTCATTTATGTAAAATCTTTATCCTAAAGGGAAAAAAAAACCTGTTGCTGTAACTGCTTAAAGAAGAACTAAACCCTCCTATCCAGAGGTGTAACTAGAACCAGACATAGACTGGGCGTAAGGAACCACGCATTCAGCTAAGGCTCACCATTTCCTAAAATGTCTTGCAGGACAATTTCATGGGTCAGATGGTAAATGCACAAACAAGAAACAATGCGTTACTAGACCTACTGATTGCTAACAATACAGACCTGATCGCGGATGTGGAACTAGGGGGCAACTTAGTAAACAGCAATCACAGGTCAATAAGTTTCAGCATAAATCAAACAAATAGGAAACACAAGGGTAATACAAAGACACTGAATCACAAAAGAGCCAACTTCCCTAAACTGCCCTCCGCTAGAAGATATTAAATGGGTTTAAATCCAAGGAACACGGAGGAAAAATGGGAGTGCTTTAAGAGCATATTGAATAAAGGTATTAGCCTCTGCATCCCAATGGGAAATACATTTAAAAGAGCTAATAAAAGTCCTGGGTGACTTAACTACAATGTAAAAATGCATATAAAAGCAAAGGAGAAGGCCCTTGACCTTTTGCCGACCAGCCGCTGTCATTATACTGTGGTAGGTCGGCTCTCCTGCGTAAACTGCCGTAGGTGTACGTCGGTCTGTGCAAAAAGGATAGTGCATGCCGTGCCCGCCGTGCACCGTTGGAAGTTTGCCCGCGGGTCCCGTGGACTCGATGTCCACTGGCGACCCGCGATCGCTGTGTACAGAGGCAGAACAGGGAACAAAACAAACAAGGCGATTCCCCATTCTGCCCAATGACATGTCAAAGATCTTCTGTTCCCAGTGATCGGGAACAGTGATCTCTGTCATGTCCTAGTGAGCCCATCCCCCCTACAGTTAGAACAAACCCAGGGAACACACTTAACCCCTTGATCGCCCCCTAGTGTTAACCCCTTCCCTGCCAGTGTCATTTTTACATTGATCAGTGCATTTTTATAGCACTGATCAATGTAACAATGTCACTGGTCCCAAAAAAGTGTCATTTGGAGGTAGATTTGTCCTTCGCAATGTCGCAGTCCCGCTAAAAATCGCAGATCACCGTTATTACCAGTCAAAACAATAAAAAAAATTAAAATCCCTAATTCTATCCCGTAGTTTGTAGATGCGATAACTTTTGCGCAAACCAATCTATATACACCTATTGCAAAAGATAGTAGGACAAACCCCAAAAAATTCTTCAAATATATTAATAGTAAAAAGGTCAGGTCTGAGCATGTAGGCCCTTTACAAAATAATCTAGAGTGGGTGACTGGGGACAAAGAGAAGGCTAATTTATTAAATACTTTCTTCAGCTCTGTGTATACAAAAGAGCATGGGGGAGCTCATGTCCATAATGGGGGTGGTATTGACACAGCCCCGGATGATCCACAATGGCTCAAAAGTGATATGGTCCAGAAATATTTAGACAAAATAAAGGTGGATAAAGCCCCTGGACCAGGTGGCATCCACCCATGGATCCTAAAAGAATTGAGCTCTGTAATTTCAAAGCCATTGTATCTAATTTTTAGGGACTCATTAATGACGGGAATAGTACCACTGGATTGGCGCAGGGCGAACGTGGTGCCTATATTTAAAAAGGGACCAAAGTCTTTACCAAGTAACTATAGACCTGTTAGTTTAACTTCTATAGTTGGGAAGATACTGGAGCAGTTAATAAAATTCCACATAGACGAGTTCTTGCTGGAAAAAAAAACATTTTAAGCAACGGACAGCATGGATTCATGAAAGACAAAAGTTGTCAGACAAACCTGATTTCTTTTTATGAAGAGGTAAGTAAAACCTTGGACAGAGGGTAGGCTGTGGACGTGCAAAAGCGTTTGACACAGTTCCCCACACACAGCTCATGTGTAAGGTAAAGTCTACAGGCTTGGAAATATCAGTTTGTAAATGGATAGAAAACTGGCTAAAAGACAGAATTAAGAGAGTAGTGGTTAATGATTCTTATTCTGAATGGTCTAAGGTTGTCAGTGGTGTACCCCAAGGTTCAGTGCTGGGACCCTTACTTTTTAATATCTTTAGAAATTATATTGGATCTGGGATCAAAAGTAACATTTCTGTCTTTGCAGATGACACCAAGTTATGCAGTGGAATAACGTCCTTACAGGATGTCTCCAATTTACAAGCCGACCTCAATGCACTGTCTAATTGGGCGACTATGTGGCAGATGAGGTTTAATGTTGAGAAATGTAAAGTTATGCACTTGGGGGCTAAGAATATGCATGCATCATACATCCTAGGGGGAGTACAACTAGGGGAATCCATAGTGGAGAAGGATCTGGGGGTTTTGGTAGATCATAAGCTCAATAATAGCATGCAATGCCAAGCTGCGGTTTCCAAAGTGAGCAAAGTCCTTTCTTGTATTAAGAGAGGTATGGACTCCAGAGAGATATATAATTTTGCCCCTGTTCAAATCATTAGTAAGACCTCATCTGGAATATGCAGTTCAGTTTTGGGCACCAGTTCTCAAAAAGGATATCAGGGAACTGGAGAAAGTGCAGAGAAGGGCAACCAAACTGATAAGAGGCATGGAGGAGCTCAGCTATGAGGAAAGATTAGAGGAACTGAATTTATTCACTCTTGAGAAGAGGAGAATACGGGGGATATGATCAACATTTTCAAATATATAAGATGTCCATATAGTGAACTTGGTGTTGAGTTATTCACTTTACGGTCAGGAAAAGAGATTTCATCTCCAAATACGGAAAGGTTTTTTCACAGTAATGCCCCGTACACACGGTCAGATTTTACGACGAAAAATATGCGATCGGAGCGCGTTGTCAGAAATTCCGACCGTGTGTGGGCTCCATCGGACTTTTTCCATCGGATTTTCCGACACACAAAGTATGGGAGCAGGCTATAAAATTTTCCGACAACAAAATCCGATCGCGTCTATTCCGACCGTGTGTGGACAATTCCGACGCACAAAGTGACACGCATGCTCAGAAGAAATTCCGAGACGGAACAGCTCGATCTGGTAAAGTTAGCGTTCGGAATGGATAGAGCACTTTCGTCAGGCTGCAGTGTTTAAAATTGTTTAATACAGCGCACTCTCTTCTTCTTTATAATGCAGGAAGAACGAAGAAGTTTTGCTGCTGATATTCACACAGACTTCTCACAAACGTATTTCTTTATAATTTAGCTTGATTCCCTCAATATATTATGATTTGTCACATCTGACCAAAAATCTATATAATTTTTTTTTGTTTTGTTTTTTTTTGTTCAAGCCTGTGATTTTTTTTTTTTTTTGGTTTCTATTTTTTTCAAGGCTGATCTTGTTGTTATTTTTTTTTTTTTTAGTTATTTAACATCAAGTTACCACAACACCATTATTATCTTGTATTATTTAATCTCAAGGAGATTGCTTGGTGTTGGTGTCTCTTGTTAATTTCACATTGTACTTTAGAAATGTACCTCAATCCTCACAAACAAACTGTCCTTTTTGAATGAAAACACACATAGGCGAGTATAATTGAAACCAAAAAACCTTTATCAAGGGCTCATAACCAAACAATGAGGGAGGCAACGCTGGAGAAACAGCAGAAATTGGTGAAGCCTTTGACCCCCAGGGCACACATCAATTATTTTACTGCAAAATTGGTGGCCTGAGGAGTCCTTATCTAAGGGAGTGCAGTCTGGTCCAGAAGTCCCAGAGATCATGAAAGCAGCAGATGACATCTGTGTCCCCAGGCTGTGGTCATACAAGAGCCTGCATCTTTTGCCAGACCAGACTGAACCCAGGGTTATCACTCTCTGGTCTTCCTTCCACGCTTCCTTCCACGCTGTGGCTGTGGTGGTGTAGTTGTGGCAGGAGGAGGAGGAGGAGGAGGGTCCAACTCACTCAGGTGGGTATTGGGTGTGATTTCGCCCCTCACCCCCTTAGTTAAGACTTTATAAAGAAGGTCCTCACACAGCTGGCGTTGGCCCTCCTGCATGCCCTGCAGTTTCGTGGTAGCCATGCAGGCAAAGGCCTCTTCAGGAGTGGGGGTGGCTGAATCCTGCATGTGACTCCCCTTCCTGGGTCTTTTGGTTGGAAGGCGGCGGGGAGGAACCTGCGATTCTGTCAAGCTCCTACTGGGCCCAGGCTTCTCCTGGCTGCCACTTAGCCCTGCCTCCTCCTGGCTGCCACTTTGCCCCGCCTCCTCCTGGCTGCCACATTCCACAGCCTCCTCCTGTGTGCCACATTCCAGAGCCTCGTCCTGGCTGAGGTCTTCCTGTGTATGAAAAAGGGACATAGTTTTAGTTTTTACTTCATCAATCACACACAATTTTCACCTCCTGACTGTTGCAAATTGAATGTTAACAAATATAACAGATTATCATTCTGAGCCCAGCATTTTTCATTCTTGTCCCAATTATTTTTGCCCACTACTGTCTATTGATATGTAAAACACTTTCTTAATTCAGCAATTAGTGATCAATAATAACATCTAGTAAACATCATTTATTTATTGACCAGAAATCTGTAGAAGAATGCTATACCTGGCTCAGGCTGGGCTCCTCCACTTCTTCCTGGCTGGAACCCCCAGGTTGGACGTCGGAAGCCTCAGCTGGGGTGGAAGGAAGAGTGGAAGGAAGGGTTGAGAGGGATTCCCTAACTCCAGTCTGGTCTGACAGAAATCGCAGTCTCTCCTAGTACCACAGCCTGGGGACATAAATGTCATCTGCTGCAGCTCCGGATCTCTGGGAATCCGTGACCTTCTTGCGCTCCCTAAGATAAGTGCTCCTCAGGCCACCAATTTTGGCTTTTAAATAGGGGATGGTTGCCGTGGGGACCACCGGCTTCACCAACTCCAGCAGTTTCTCCAGCGCTGTCTGAACCTTTTGTTTATGATTATAATGCGGGTGTTTGACCTGCCATAGACAGGGCAGCTCCCTGTACTTGTCTATGAACAGGGGGAGGAAGTTGTGGTCATTGAAGCCATCCATTTTATCTGCAATACACAAGACAAACCCTAATGTCAGGCAAATCTCTCCTAATCTTGTTACAATATAGGCCTCAATCTAGAAGCAGTATAGGCCCAAGTTTTGATCTTACCTACGTAATCACGATTGGCGCCTCTGATACTCCTTCCTCCACTCACAGATAGTACGTACTACGCACGCGTGTTACGCTTTATAGACACTGCTCATGCGTGAAACTCCGCCCGCCCCTGACGTTCTTTCTAGTCTATTCCCCACCCCTTCTTGTTCAGCGCAGTGGGGGAAGAGCACATGGTGGAGACACAGCAGGTGCGTGCTAATTACAGCAACGAGGAGGAGGAGGAGGAAAGCCCGGAGCCTGAAGCGTCCCGATCCCAGAGAAGACGATTTAAGGCCTCAAATATGTCCTTTGGGGAGATGTTGGAGATGGTCGACATCCTGAAGAAGGCCGACTATGGTGGGAAGTATGGACCTTACCCCAACCCCAATGTCCGAAAGGCCAAGATAATGGCAAAAGTGGTCAAGAGTCTGCACCGGAATTTCGGGGTACGACGATCGAAAGATCAGCTCAGGAAGCGGTGGTTGGACCTCAAATTAAGAGAGCATGAGCAGTACAGAAGGAACCGGAGAGTGCTGCAAAAAAGTAAGTAGTTGTCCAGTGTTCCTATTCTTTATGTTTATTACGTTCGTGCTGCTCCATGTGCTTTTCTTAACTGTTGTCCAGTTTAAAATGTCAACTTTCATGTTCATGGGCGCATTATTCGTTCGTATAAAACATTGTTCGTTCGGCCTAGAAAACACCATTGTTTTGGCAATATGCATTTGCCAACATTTTTTATGGCCTACTTGTCTGAAAATAATTTGGTTGTGTAGATGGGTTTGTAACTAGAATGAAATGCAAACTAGATTCTGTGTAAGGAGAGGACACTCAGCAGTTTTCACATCTGGACGCTGGAGCACTACTGTGGGACACAAGAACACACTTTTTATTAGGGGGTCCCACACAGGTGCTCCAGTGTATACTATAGGGGTGTCTTCATCTGTGAAGCTTGTACTAAACAGGTAAAGTATTGAAGCATTAGATAGGCACCTTAATGACCACAACATACACAAATATACAATGTAATATAAACATAAAGCACACACAGGTTGTACTTGATGGACTTGTGTCTTTTTTTTCAACCTCACCAACTATGTAACTATGTAACCTTCAGTGTCCTGATGCAATAAATCATGAAGGGCCCCCCTGACCCCCTGCCTGGGCCCTTTACTCCCGTTTCAGTACCCTTTATTACAATCCCTCAGCGGGACCTTTTCACGTTCTGCAGTGGGCCCATTTCCTGCTGTCTTGAGGCCTCCCCACAGTGGTTTTTCACCAGGGCTCAATCACAAGTGCGACCCTGGTAGTTCCGCTACTGGTGTCATTCGTTATTTTATTTCTGTTATTTTATTTATTTTTTACAATTTTATTTTAGTTTTTATTTTACAATTGTATTTTTTTTTTATATTTTATCAGTAGCCCGTTGGGGAGCTTTGGTGAGATCTTAACAGACCTCTGATGCTCCACCTTTGAGACAGAGAAAGGAGATTGAGGACACAGCCCTCAATCTCCATTATGCAGCCTCAGCTGTACAGAATGATTGAACAAAAATAGCTCTTTACTTTACTATGCTTCCATTATGAATGAACTGAGACAGTGATCGGTACTGATTCCTTCCATTCACAAAAGGAAGCGGTCTGTAAATTACATATTTACCGACCCCTTCCCCCTCTCTCCATCATGACACCCCCCCCTGCAGCAGCCAGTGGAGGAGGGGAGTGGGGACGCTGGCAGCACTGTGGGGGGGGGGGGAGTGTTCAGGAGAGCACACAAGGGCCCAGAGGGCAGCAGGACCTGGGTAGAAGGGACAGCGGGGTGGCATTTAGAAGAACAGATCCCTTCCACTTTCCTCCTGCAGCCGCTGAATGACTGTGGGTGGGAGAGGAGGAGAGGCAGCCTCTCAGTGGCTGCAGGAGGAAAATGGAGGGGATCGGTTCCTCTATATGCCACCGCCCCTCCTATCCAGGTGTACATGGGAGATACATGGGCCCCATGGAGCATGGAGCCAGGTCACAATCGGGACCCCTGTAGGTACACCCCTGCGCCTATCCTTTACAGCCAAGGAAGCTTCCATTTTGAAGTGGTTGTAAGTCCTAGGACAAAAAAAAAAAAAACCTGCAAGACAAAGGCATAATGAGCTAGTGTGCATAGCATACTAGCTCATTATGAATTACTTACCTGCCAGCCCCTGCAGCTGTCTTCATACACTGCTCCGGTGGCCGAAATCCTTCCCCGGCGTTACTTCCGGGTATCGCGGGCTCTGACACTGTTATTGGCTGGAGCCGCGGTGACGTCACTATCGGCACACTCGCTGAAGCAACGGCATGTACATCCAATTGTTTCAGTTTGCTTCAGTGCGCATGTACCGATGACGTTGGCACATGCAAATACAGGGATATCTCCTAAACCATTCAGGTTTAGGAGATATCCAGGGTAGCTACAGGTAAACCTTATTATAGGCTTACCTGTAGCAAAAGGTGTGTTGTAAGGGTTTACAACCACTTTAAGCTCTGTTGGATCTGCAGCTGCCATGGTGCTGTACATAAAATTAAAACAAAAAACCTTGCGCCAAAAATACATTACTTTTGTGAATGAATAAAATAGCTGCTCCCCTAAAAGTGTAGATAAACCTATCCTTATAGACCCCTTTTACACTGGGGCCGCCCGTGCGTTCGCGCTTGTTTTAGTGGTGCTTTACCGTTGTTTAAGCGGCGCTTCTCGGATGCTAGGGGTTAAAAAAAGGGGTTAAAAACTCCCGTGTTGCGGCGCTTCCGAAACGCTTTTCAGGCGCTTTGGAAGCGCTGCCCTTTCATTGCAATGGGCAGGAGCATTTTGGGAGCGCTGTATACAGCGCTCCCAAACCACCCCAAAGATACTGCTTGCAGGACTTTTTCTAACGTCCCGCAAGCTCACCGCCAGGGTGTAAAAGTACCCATTGCAATGAATGGGAGGCAGTTTTCAGGCACTTTACAGGCGATATTTCTAGAGTTAAAACACCTGAAAACTGCCTCAGTGTTAAAGGGGTCTTAGGCTGGGTTCACACTGAAACACACAGTGGCTCACAGCAGGAGTCCGGTGAGTCTCCATTCACTGTTTCAGTGCTGATTTCAGCCTGAATTATGGGCTGAATTCAGACCTGAAATGGACCAAAAGATGCACAGGGCCCCTGTGTAATTCGCACCGGAGCCGCAGTGGAGATGTGTGAACTGGCTCCATAGGTCACAATCTCCTGCTATGCGAATTGGATGCAGGGAAACCTGCATCCAATTCGCATAAGTGTGAACCCAGCCTAAGTGAAAAGAAAAAGATATGGGGCGCTTGTGATGTAATGGAGTTGATTTACTAAAACAGGAGAGGGCAAAGTCTGGTGCAGCTGTGCATGGTAGCCAATCAGCTTCTAACTTCAGCTTGTTCAATAAAGCCTTGACAAAAAAACCTGGAAGCTGATTGGTTTCGATGCAGAGCTGCACCAGATTTTACACTCTCTAGTAGTAAATCAACCATAATGCGTTACCAACTAAAGTGCAAGTGCTAAAACACAATGTGAGTTGTAAACCAAATAATAATTGAAAGGCCATTAAACAGTCCATATATTCTTCAGTGATGTGTCTTGTCTTGTGTCCTCAGTGATGTTGAAGACACATCACTGAAAAATATATGGACTGTTTAATGGACTTTCAATTATTATTTGGTTTACATCTCACATTGTGTTTTAGTACTTTGCACTTTAATGTATCTGATATTTAAGGTTTAATAGTTTTTTTTCATCTTTTATGTTACTAGTGACGCTATATTGTAATTGGTAACACATTGGGGGTTATTTACGAAAGGCTTATCCACTTTGCACTACAAGTTCAAACTGCAAAGTGCACTTGAAATTGCACTGAAAGTGCACTTGGAAGTGCAGTCGGTGTAAATCTGAGGGGTAGATCTGAAATGAGGGGAAGCTCTGCTGATTTTATCATCCAATCATGTGCAAGCTAAAATGCATTTTTTTATTTTCCTTGCATGTCCCCCTCGGATCTACAGTGACTGCTTTTCCAAGTGCACTTTCAGTGCAATATTAAGTGCACTTTGTACTTGTAGTGCAAAGTGGATAAGCCTTTCGTAAATAACCCCCATTGCATCACAAGCACTCCCTCAATATCTTTTTCTTATGGTACTGTACATGTCATCAGTTATGATACCAGCCATTTGACGGATTCATAGTTCGGTTAAGAACACAACGCTTGCCTTGAATGTAACTTTTGTGAAACAGTTAAATCGATGTTTAGTTCTGCTTTGTTAACTGGGTGTCAGCTTTAATTCATTAGTCAATTCCATCTAAATGTTCTAGTGTATTTACAATGTAAAGCTGACCATACACTGATCAAAATTTGGCAGATACAGCATGGATCAGTGTGTGTCAGTCCCTGCTCTTTAGAAGTCAATTGTTTAATCAACTTCTGTTGCAGGGACATATGGGACATGTTGGAAAACATTTCTCGACCAGTCACTGTAGCAACTGTTCAGTTCATTCTAACAGTGGTAATCTGATTGTCAGAAGTCCTAATTGTTATCTAGAATGACCCAATTCTTTTCAGACAGTGGTAAACTATTTGGCATGCTTAGGCCTCCACAGATAGTAAGGGGATACATTCATGAGATTGACAGTGGATGGCAGTGGGCAGATCCATAGCTGCTATTCAGGCCACTAGCTGAGTTGGAATTCACCTATTACTGTGCGCTGTCAACCACAGGCCAGGCGGACCTGTTAAGGAACTAGACTCAGGGTTCCCCATAACGCTCTGGCCACCCAACAGGCACAGAAGCTGTGAATTTGAGTTGTCAGGTGGACAGAGCCTAATGGGGAACTCTGCAGTTAGTTTCCCATCAGGTCTGCCTTGCCTGTGATAGATCCAAAGTTGTTATTGGACTGAATAGCAGCTATGAATCCACCCACTGAAATCCACTATAAATGAAAAGCTAAGTAATCTCAGAGTTCTTCATCAGGCTCCGCCCACCTCTAGTTTAAGACTCCTTGGCCAGTCAGTGTGACAGCACAGAGAAGGGGGGAGGGAGCATATTGAGAAAGGAATGTTCAGTGTGGACACTCCTCCCTTGGTGCCAGCATTGACAGATTAATTTTGCCTGTATCTGATGGGTACATGAATTGGGCACAAGGACCATCACTTTTGGTGCTGCGAACTGAGGAGATTATAAAGGGTGTCCATGACACCCTTTAGGAATTTCCTAGATTATCTTTTAGATGTTTTCATGCCTTTTCAAGAGGATTACTGTAACCTGAAGTTCAGGCACCTTATGATGCTTACATGTTTTAATTGCCTGCTATATCATTCTTATGGATATTATTATATATATTTTTAAAAATGCAACAATAAGGACAAGAGTAATATATTAACACAAAATATAATTTAATCAAATATATAACAAATATAAAAATATAACAAGAAATATTATCTTTAGTAAAATTCAATGCCTCACCCACATCCTTATAGAAAAAACAAACCACTGGATGGCGCCAAACCAATGTTTGGGAAGAACATGTAACTACAAATACATATGCAGTGCATACTATTCCATATGAAACATGATTTGGTACTGCTAGGACATATACCAAGGAGTCCTGCAAAAGCAAACACACAAAAGAGATTCTCAGCACACACAGATGTGTGGAGCCTATAGCAACAGAGCTATCTGTGTGCGCTGAGAGTCTACTTTGGGCGTTTCCACATCCTTGTGGAAAGCTTAGCCTGAAAGCTTTCTTTCTCTTTTTCTTTAGAGCCATAATCAGGTCTGTAAGCTTCTTTAATAACATCCACACAGTTTATGTGTGCCTATGAGAATTTGATTCAATTTAGGTGGCT
Organism: Aquarana catesbeiana; assembly: GCF_042186555.1. Lineage (NCBI taxonomy): Eukaryota > Metazoa > Chordata > Amphibia > Anura > Ranidae > Aquarana > Aquarana catesbeiana. Next base: position 522,693,122 of record NC_133325.1, read on the forward strand.
AACTATGAAACAGAATGTTAGCAAGTTACTCCAAAAAGATTTTTTTTTTTTGCAATAATTGCTAGACTGCCTCTTTTTTGCAATTGTTCTTACTAATTGGTATTCAGATACCCAATCCCTTTGAATTGACACGTTTAGAATGCTTTAAAATACAAGACAATACAACATCACACAACCGTGGGAGTTAATAAAAGTGTCCGAGCGACTTTTTTCCTAATTCCATAACAAGGTCATGGGATAAAAAACATTCACTTGTGAAGCAATGCAATATATATATATACACAGGGTTTTTTTCTGCAGGAACGTGGGGGAACGCAGTTCCGGTACCTCCAGAACTGAATGGCAAGGGATGCTGCCTTCCAGCAATCTATTGTTGCCGAAGGGGATCCATTTTTGCGGAGGAAGGGGGTCTATTGTTGCTGGGGGGACTACTGTTGCTGAGGGGGTCTTCTGTTGCTCGTAGGGGATCTATTGTTACTGGGATTGGGTCTTATGTTGCTGGAGGGTCAATTGTTGCTGGCAGGGATCTACTGTTGAGAGAGGGGTTCTTTGTTGCTGGCTGCTGGAGGGTCTATTGATGCTGGCTGCTCGGGAATCTATTGTTGCTGGATAGGATCTATTTTTCCAAGGGGGTATATTGTTGCTGGGAGGTTTATTGTTGCTGAGGTGGATCTTATGTTACAGGGAGTCAATCATTGCTGGGAGGGATCTACTGTGAAGTGAAGGATCTAATCTATCTGGCTGCTGAAGGGTCTATTGATGCTGGCTGTTGGGAACCCATTGTTGCTGGGGAGGATCTATTGTCACTGGGATATATTGCTGTTATATCTATTTTACGGCCTTTCTTGTTATTGTAGCACTAACTCATGGTGGAGCTGCTGGTTTAAGCGGGTCTGTTACCTTCACTCTGCTTCCCTCTGTTTCACCGGCACCGGGTCTAGGGGTTCCGTTGAGTTTACTTCTGGACGACACACGCACCAACACTGGAGTACATTTTCAATGCTTTATTAAACAAACAACTTAGGAAGTAACAGGAAAGAGGTAAAAAGGAAATTCGCAGAAGAAACTCAAATATTCTCTGAAAGGGTTCTCTTGACAAAATGTCCTGGTAGGATTCAAATACTATTTGAAATGCGCTCCCCTTGTGGGACACACTCCTTGCTCGTTTGGATAGGCCTCTTTCACCTGTCTAGCAGCCAGTACGCAGCACAAATCAAAGTCTCTGCCACAGACTTGTTTGGGAACAAAAATCCTTACGATCCTCTGCCACAGGATGTATAGATTTGTGGTAGTGAAAGTCAGTCACAGTGCTTGAACCTTTAAGCCGAGCCGGCAACACTATGCTGTATAGTTACTTTTGGATACGTCCTCCGACCGAGTCACCAGGCCCCTGTATAGACCAGCATGCGGCGTGATCTCTCCAAGACAGGTCCTCCCCCGGGATCTCCTCGGTTGTCCAGCTTCGTCACACAGGACCGACAGCTCAGGACCATTCCTCGGCCACGGTGGTAGGCTCCAGACAAGCCTCTGGACCCACCCCTGCGCCGCAGTATCGTGGGCACCCCAGACGGAGGACCACAAGGTAGCTCCTTAACGCATACCTGTCAGCCAGGAGGGCCAGCAGGTGGCTGTAAAATGAACCCCAAAATGTGGCGTCTGTCCCATAAATACCCTCGCCCAGAATGCAAGTCGGAGGACCACCTCCACCGACTGTGCCTCCGGGACAGAGGAGCATCCATACGCTTCAACACGTTGCCTTTCCAACCCTGACCAGTGGTAACAGCGACACCCACCGGTCAGCACGGAAACATCCACAACGTCAGCCAAGCTGGAACAGAGGCGAACCTTTAACCTTCTTAACACACAATTTACTAAATTTACCTAACATGCGGTAGATTGCAAATCTACCAGCGCTACATTATCATTAACAAATTCCATACAAAATAATTAGCACCACAAAATTATACTTCTGTGTTCTCTAAAAGGTAAGTGGGTAAGGGGTGGACCTAAGGAATGGTGCTCAGAGCTGGGTAGAAGGTGAAGTCAAGGGGTGACTCGGAAGGGAGGAGTTCCTGCACCTATTCTTTAAGAAAAAAAGCACTGTGTGTATATATATATATATATATATATATATATATATATATATATATATATATATATATGTATTTGGAGATGAAATCTCTTTCCCTCTAGATGTAAAGAGTGACCCCTTGTCCTCTGTGTTGACCGTAAAGTGAATAACTCAAAACCAAGTTCACTATATGGACCCCTTATATATTTGTACATGTTGATCATATAACCCTCCTCTTCTCAAGAAAGGATTAATTCAGTTCCTCTAATCTTTCCTCATAGCTGAGCTCCTTCATGCCTCTTATCGGTTTGGCTGCACTTTCTCCAGTTCCCCGATATCCTTTTTGAGAAGTGGTGCCCAAAACTGAACTGCATATTCCAGATGAGGTCTTACTAATGATTTGTACAGGGGCAAAATGATATCGCTCCCTGGAGTCCATACCTCCCTTAACCACTTCAGCCCCAGAAGGATTTACCCCCTTCCTTACCAGAGCACTTTTTGCGATACAGCACTGCGTCGCTTAACTGACAATTGCACTGTCGTGCGACATTGCACCCAAACAAAATTGCCATCCTTTTTTTCCCACAAATAGAGCTTTCTTTTGGTGGTTTTTGATGACCTCTGCGGTTTTGATTTTTTGCGCTATAAACAATAGCAACAATTTTGAAAAAAAAAGCAATATTTTTTACTGTTTGCTATAATAAATATCCCCCAAAAATATATAAAAAAACTAATTTCTTTCTCAGTTTAGACCAATATTTATGGTAAAAAAAAATCACAATAAGCGTATATTGATTGGTTTGCGCAAAAGTTATAGCATCTACAAAATAGGGGATAGATTTATGGTATTTTTATTATTCATTTTTTTATTAGTAATGGCGGCGAGCTGCGATTTTTATCGTGACTGCGACATTATGGCGGACACATCGGACACTTTTGACACATTTTTGGGACCAATGACAATTATACAGCGATCAGTGCTATAAAAATGCACTGGCTACTGTATAAATGTCACTGGTAGGGAAAGGGTTAACACTAGGGGGCGATCAAGGGGTTAACTGTATTGCCTCACTGTGTTCTAACTGTAGGGGGGATGGAACTGTCTAGGAGGAGAGACAGATCGGTGTTCATACCTTGTATGAACACACAATCTGTCTCTACTCCCCTGAAAGAACCGGGATTTGTGTGTTTAGACACACAGATCCCGGTTCTCACTCTGTCACGAGCGCCGGTGGAGCACGGTGGAGCACGCACTGCCCTAGTGGCCAATAGGAAAAGCAATGTAAGGTAACGTCAATTTCGCCTTTTTTTCTATTACAAGGGATGTTTACATTCCTTGTAATAGGAATAAAAGTGACCCAAAACATTTTTTTTAAAAGGAAAGTGTAAAAAAATAAAATAAAAAAAGTAAAATAAATAAGAAAAAGACGTAAGTCGTGCCCGCATATGAAAACGCTGTTCAAACCACACATGTGAGGTATCGCCCCGATCATTAGAGAGAGAGCAATAATTCTAGAACTCCTCTGTAACTCTAAACATGTAACCTGTAGACATTTTTAAATGCCGCCTATAGAGATTTTTAGAGGAAAAGTTTGTCGCCATTCCATGAGCTGACGCAATTTTGAAGCATGGCATGTTGGGTATCAAAAAAAAAAATGGGCTAACTTTACTGATTAAGAGTACTTAAAAATTCAACAAGTGAGGAGGAGTCTACCTTCCATAGGAGAAGGATGTCATCTATATACCTTGCCCACAGGACCAAATTGGTTTCTTGCTGGGCATAATGACATCCTCCTCCCAATTGGCCATAAATAAATTAGCCACACTTGGGGCATGCTTAGCCCCCTTTGCAACACTCCTATTCTGGAGGAAGAACTCACCCTCATACCAAAAATAATTATGGGATGCTGAAAATTTAAGAAGGTCTAAAATAAACTCTTTCTGGATGGAGACCAATTCAGAGTCTTTGTGGCTAAATTATTTATGGCCAAGTGGGAGGAGGGTGTCATCTCTGCCCAGCAAAAAAACAATTTGGCCCTGTGGGCAAGGTATAGAGATGGCATCCTCCTCCTATGGAAGGTAGACTCCTCTTCACTTGTTTCATTTTTAAGTACTCTTAATCAGAACAATAGAGGCTTTAAACTTAACTATGAGATGAGTCAGAATGAGATCCATTTTTTAGATCTCACGATTAAGGTGGAGGATGTTCGGCTGACCACTTCAACTTTATTCAAATCTACTGATTGCAATGCGTACATATCAAGGGACAGTTGCCATCACAGGCCGTGGCTCGAAGTGGTTCCTAAGGGACAATAACTTTGTATCAAATGCAACTGTACTTCCCTTAAGGAATTTGAACATCAGGCAGGAATTTGGCACAAAGTTCTTGGAAAAAGATTACCACCTGTCAGGTCACCTGAGGCCAGGTGACAGATGCACTCCGTAGGAATCGGAAGTGCACCGCTAAAATAGTGGACCCTAGGACTGACTGTTGTGGATAGTACCCAGGGAGGTTCAGGAAGCAGGTCTACTGGATCACTAACACAGATCCCAGTGGGAGCGAGAGTATAGATTCCCCTGGGCGCGGAGTCTAAGAGCCAGCAGGTGTTCACCAGAGCCTCTAGTGGTGAGGATGGACTGGGCTGCAGTCTGGCTCCAGGTCGTGGCCTCTAGGATCTCACAGCTCACGCTTATGGTAGACTACAGGAGAAGGAAGCTGCAGGCTGGAACAACAAGGATGGTAAAGGAATAAGGCAGAGGTCAGGGCGACTAGCAGACAGGAACAACAGAGTACACACCAAAGGTTCAGGGTAACAGACAAACAGGAATAGTCGGGGACACGCCAAAAGGTCAGGGTCACGAGCAGACAGGAATAGTCGGGAACACGCCAAGGTCGGTAACAGAGACAAACTAAGAGCACACAGCAAGCAGGAACCAGGAAGCCAAACACACAATGAATACACAATGGTTGATCAGCACAGCTGGCTTGCAGTGCACAGGTTAATATAGGGTTCCCTGATGGGGCCTGGGGTGGGGCCATGCTTAGAGGAGAGGTTATAAAACCAGCCAGGTGTGAGTGGCTGGCCTCTTAGTCTGAACACACGAGGAGAAGGTAAGCTGACAGAGAAAGATTACTGCATAACCATAACCATGACACTACCCCCCCTCTTATGAGGCCTCCCCCTCCCCCACCTGGGCCCAGGCTTAAAGGGAAACTCCAGATGAAACCTCCTCAACAGACGAGGCGCAAAGATCTCAGATGCAGTGATCCAAGACCTCTCCTCAGGACCAAACCCTTCCCAATGTATGAGGTACTGAAGAATGCCTCTATGGCGCCAGGAATCCAGAACTTGACTAACCTCATACTTTAGATTATCCTCAGAGACCGAAACCGAGGTAGGGAGACGACAAGAGGACTTATTGAGGGCTAAAGACTTCTTAGGAATGGGTAAGGGCATAAGAAGACCATCAGGAGTCTGAGCAGGGTCCCCCAGACCCTTAAAGATGAGCTGGACATCCAGCACAGAATCACAGACTGGGCAGAAGTCAGTGGATCCCTGAGACCAGGTTGGTTAGAAAGTGATGTGTCACAGAAGTCAAGCTGGATAGCTAAAACACAAGCAGAATGCAGAGAGCCCAGAAAGAAAGGTTGAAAACCCCACCTGGCCGAATGAGGCAGTTTATCCAAAGGATGGATTGAGCCTCTTAGACAAGTTTGAATGGACATAGTAGTAGTAGTAGGGTGAGGCCAGGTTACAGAAGGTCCTGAATAAGAAGAAGCAGGAAGCTCACTGGGCATAGGCTGAACTGGTGCAGAGGCCAACTGAACAGCATTGCCAAGTGCAGCGACCACCAGAATCGCATCACAGGGCGTAGTGACTGTGGAACTGGTGGAAGAGTCAGCCTGGGTGTGCATCCAAGGGGGTCCAGGGACAGGCAAAGATAAATGGCCATGCAAACTGGAGTGAATGATCGGCTCAAGTTCACAGATGGGCTCCTCATCCAGAGTGCCACACGACCCAGAGAGTGCCTCAGCCCGACTATTGCAGGAGACATTTCAGAAATCACTATATGCAGCGGGAAGAGCAGAAGATACTGGGATGGTGGCAACAGGAAGTTTCTCTTTTGGGGTAACCTTGAGTAGGCAGGAGGAACCCCAAATCAAGATCTGTCCAGCAGTCCAGTCAACGTGTGGAGAATGGAGCCGTAACCATGGAAGACCTAATATGATAGGAGATGAAGCTTTAGGTAAGACAAGGAAGGATATCCACTCCTGGTGGAATGTCCCTACCGACATCTTAACAGGGAGGGTCTGCAAGCGGATAGGGCCCCCTGGGAGAACAGTGCCATCAATCGCCAAGACCACAATTGGCGTTGTAAGGGGCAAAGGGTAAGTCTCATGGAGGACGCAGTTCCCCAGTCCATGAAATTGCCAGAGGCTCCGGAATCCAGATATGCCGAGACCGAACAAGGGGAAGCACCGACATGAAGGAACACAGAAAGGAGAAGACAAGAAGGTGAAGGTGATATTTCAGGGTCCAATACTCCACCTTCCAGATGTATTAGCCCTGAGCGTTTTTTCGGACAAAGACAACAAGTATCACGAAAATGACCTTTGACGCCACAGTAGAGGCACAGGCCCAGAGTTCTGCACCTATCGCATTCTTCGGGAGATAAGTTGGTCCTGCCCAGCTGCATAGGTTCCTCAGCAGGCAGGAGGTGCTCCTCGGAATGAAGAGAAGGGACATGGAGCTCAGGCTGCCTAAAGAACGGGGAGTGCTGGTGTCTTTTTTCCAGGGCCCTCTCCTGAAAGCAAATATCGATCTGGTTACACAAGGTGATGGCACCATCCAGATCAGCAGGGAGAGATCTTCTTGCTAATTCATCCTTCACTCTATCAGAGAGGCCATGTAAAAAAGGTTGCAACTAGGGCCTCATTATTCCAACTCAGCTCAGCAGTCAAAGTACGAAAATGAAGAGCGTACTGTCCCACAGAGGCGGACTCTTGATGGAAACGTAAAAGGGCGCTGGCCGCTGAAGAGACAGACCCAGTTCCTCTAAGATATTCCGAAAAAGTTTCAAGAAATCAGACAGGCTAGAAACCACTGGATCATTCAGTTCCCACAGAGGGGCAGCCCAGGCTAACGCCTAGCCAGACAGGAGGGATACAATATAGGCTACCTTTGCCCGATCGGACAGGAAGTTTTGGGGCTGAAGCTCAAAATTAATTGTGCACTGGCTAAGGAACCCCTGCAGGCCTTGGAGTCCCCAGAGAAATGGGCCGAAGCTGGCAGATGTAATGAATGTGTGGCTGCGACTGGTGCGATAGGTGCAGCAGCAGATAGCGGTTGAGGTTGTTGAACCGGGGGTCCTAATAAGGCCTGAACCTGTTCAAAACAGGATGCCAAATCCTGAAGGAATCGCATCACCTGGGTCTGATGCGATTCCTGGGTCTCAAGTCTGCGAACTAAGCCCTGCAACGGATCATCTGCGGGTAGCGGCACATCAGCCGGGTCCATGGCTGATCAAACTGTCAGGTCACCTGAGACCAGGTGACAGATGCACTCCGTAGGAATCGGAAGTGCACCGCTAAGATAGTGGGCCCTAGGACTGACTGTTGTGGATAGTACCCAGGGAGGTTCAGGAAGCAAGTCTACTGGATCACTAACACAGATTCCAGTGGGAGCTAGAGCATAGATTCCCCAGGGCACGGAGTCTAGGAGCCAGCAGGTGTTCACCAGAGCCTCTAGTGGTGAGGATGGACTGGGCTGCAGGCTGGCTCCACGTTGCGGCCCCTAGGGTCTCACAGCTCGCGCTCACGGTAGACTACAGGACAAGGAAGCTGCAGGCTACTAAAGGAATAAGGCAGAGATCAGGGCGACTAGCAGACAGGAACAATAGAGTACACGCCAAAGGTTCAGGGTAACAGACAAACAGGAATAGTCGGGGACACGCCAAAAGGTCAGGGTCACGAGCAGCCAGGAATAGTCGAGAACACGGCAAGGTCAATAACAGAGACAAACGAAGAGCACCAGGCAAGCAGGAACCAGGAAGCCAAACACACAATGAATACACAATGGTTGATCAGCACCGCTGGCTTGCAGTGCACAGGTTAATATAGGGTTCCCTGATAGGGCCTGGGGTGGGGCCATGCTTAGAGGGAGGTTATAAAACCAGCCAGGTGTGAGTGGCTGGCCTTAGTCTGAACAAATGATGAGAAGGTAAGCTGACAGAGAAAGATTACTGCATAACCATGACACCACCCTGTATCTTTGGAAACTACTTTAAAACAATTTAGAAACATTGATAGAGACTCATTGCTTATAGATAGGACCAATGAACCCAAAGGTGAAAGTGGATATTTGACCAATTTCTCTTTTATTACCTCCTTTTCTACTGCATTTAACCACAAAATGCATTTTATATAAACATTGGCATCAGGGGCGGACTGATAACTCATGGGGCCCCCGGCCAATAGGAGATTATGGGGCCCCCAGGCAATCAGAGATTATAGGGCCACACAGTATACACGCACACAGTATCCAATCACACAGTATACACATACATGTACACACAGTATACACAGACAGATGTAAAAAAAACCACAGATTTATACATACTGTCCCTGGTTTTACTGAGGCTGGCAACCCTGATGGGGCCCCCAGGTGGCCCAGGGCCCTCGGCAGTGCCCGAGTCGCTCAATGGTCAGTCCGCCCCTGATTGGCATATTCTTCAAAATGATTGACTTTTGGGCCCAGTTTTACTACCAAAACCCCAAGTTGTTTATAGAGGTGCCCCGTTCTTAAAAGACAAAATAGCACACAATATTTTGGATCCCCCCTCAAGATCTCACCACCTCTTTCATAGTCTTAATGGATATTTTAGGTGGGGACACTGCCAGGTTTGTTGTCTTAACCAATGTAAAAATAGGAAAATGATAGTTTTCTTCTAAAGTTACGGCTAAGAAATATATGTTCAAATCTTTTATCACATGTAGAACTACCCATGTGTTTTTTTTTGCTTCAGTGCCCGTGTGGATTGCAGTATGTGGGCTGTACCACGCGGGCACTGAACATAAGACTCGATGAACACATAGCCAATATGCAGAAAGGATACAAAAACCATAGTGTATCCAGACAGTATGATTTACTTCATGATAGGGATCCAGCTGGAACACTCTTCATGGGTATAGACAGCTTTAAATCATATTTGAGGGGTAGCCTCAAAGTGAGAGAACTGTCTAAGATTGAAACGAAATGGATTTTTCTTCTTAAAAGTTACATCCCACATAAATTAAATGTGGATTGGGATGTAAACTGTTTTCTGGATAAGTCTGAGGCTGCATTCACACCTGAGCATTTTAAAGCTGTTTTTGACCGCATTTTTACTGCGATTTTGAATCGATTTTGTTAAGGTCACCAATGTAAAAGGCAGAAAAACACCTGTAATCTGCCCCAAATGTTCTGTTTTGAGCTTATGATGTTTTTCAGGTGTTTTGCTTCAGATGACAAAACGCTCAGATGTGAACAGGTGCCATTGAAATGAATAGGATTTTGCTTGTTGGGCATTTTTTTGGGCGTTTTATGAGCGTTTTATGAGCTCAAAACGCTCAGGTGTGAATGCAGCTTGAAATGTAGTATATTATGGTTTTATTACTTTTTTTTTTTATTATTTAAAAAGTTTTTTCATTTTAAAAAGTTTTTTATTTTTGCCCAGTTAATGTTAATATAGTTAACATATTATATGCTGAATTTGCCCTATTTATTTAACCAGTGCTGTATATAATTCCGATTCCATCCTTTTGTCTTTGTTGTGGGTGACAATTCCCTTTTTTAACCGCGGGATGTGGCTGCTTTTGGTAAATTGTAGCCGCAATTCCGTTTCCTGTGTGTTAGATCACATGACCTCATACTCGCGTCTGGTTGTTGTATGAGATCAGATCGAAGCTTGGCTTTATGTTGTGAACCGCACAGGGCTCCTGCGACCAGATCAAGGCTTGGTTGTGTGGGATGAACTATGCAAGGCAGAGGATGGTAACGAGGCTTGGTTCTATGTGGATAATACAAATAGTGTAGACAGGAAAAGATGCCTATGCCCCGGAAGAAGTCCTTATAGTGACAAAACCAGTCGGGCAAGGGTGTCACTTCCTGTCATCGTGACCAGAGGATCTGTTCATGGTAGTTTTTATGTCCAGCAATTGCTGTCTTCTACCTGCATACCTGTAAGTGCATTACCTTTTAATAAATCCTGTTGAAAAAGGTTTTACACTATATTAGCATTTTTATCTCTCATTGAGTGTTACCATTGGATTGAGATTTGGTTATTTACACTGGCCGTTTGGAGCTGTATTACTTGTCTACCTTATGTGTATGCCTTAAAGGAGTTGGAGTATCCTAGAGGGGGTCAACGCTCTCTGGTAAGAGCACACCTCTGGTGTTTTGTGGTTTGGTTATTTGTGCACAAGATGTTTTGATTTTTTCTTATATTTTTTTTTTTTAGTGCAACACATTTATTTATTAATTCTTTCTTTTACAGCACTGTTAAAGCTTCCTTTTCCTTCTCTTTAAGGGCATGTAGCACCCCCCTGACCCCAGGAGGCATTTTGGTACCCCCAGGGACAGGGAGTACTGACATTAGGGTCGCTGGTTCAAATCTCAGCCACGACACTAACTGTTTGGAGTTTGCATGTACTCCCTGTGCCCGAGTGGGTCTCTTCCGGGTACTTTGTTTCCTCCCACGCTCCAAAGACATGCTGGTAGGTTAATTGGCTCCTGTCTAAATTGGCCCTAGTATGTGTATGAATGAATGTGAGTAAGGGGCCTTAGATTGTAAGCTCCTTGAGGGCAGGGACTGATGTGAATGTATAATATATATGTAAAGAGCTGCGTAAATTGATAGTACTATAAAAGTACCTGTAATAAATAAAATTTCACATCAGGGTGTACATTAGATCAATTAGGCAATATTGGCAAATGTGATTGGTTGGCGCCAGTCACTTTTAGGTGAAACGAAAAGGCAGACTCATTCCATGGGAGAGAGGAATAGGGTGTTCAGAACACATGTACTGGCCTGCAAACTCAATAGGACTGCAATAGATTCCAGTAGATTCCAGTACAGGAAAAGGACCTTTAAGCTAGGTTTTTAAAATAGGCGGCTGGGGGGAGGGCCCAGAGGTAGAGATAGTCAGCGCGAAACATATTCCAGAGGGTAGTATTGGGGGCATTAGTGGTAGGTTGACTAAAGCACATAAACCCAAGGTAAGTATAGTAACAAGTCCTAGTTGCAATCTCGGAACACCCAATAGGTGGATAGTATGCGACCGGTCTAAACTACGTGGCATGTTTACCAATGCCAGGAGCCTGGCAGACAAGATGGGTGAACAAGAGATACTGTTGTTCAAGGAGGATTTAGATTTTGTGAGAATTTCAGAGACCTGGTTCAAAAGCTCTCATGATTGGCTGGCAACCATTCAAGGGTATACCCTTTATCGCAGGGATAGAGAGGGTAAAAAAGGGGGAGGGGTATGCCTATATATCAAGAATCACAAGTGTGTGAGAGATGAGATCATTAAGGGAGCTAGGGAGGAGGTTGAATCCTTTTGGGTAGAGCTCCAAAAGGATGAAGCTAAGGGAAAATATTACTGGGAGTATGCTATAGGCCCCCTAACCTGAGGGAGGAGGGGGAGACAGATCTCTTATCACAAGTTGGATTAGCAGCAAGGATGGGAAGTGTTATCAATGGGGGATTTTAATTATCCAGACATAGACTGGGCGGAGGGAACCAGGCATTCGTCTAACGCTCACCAGTTGCTAAATGTCTTGCAGGACAATTTCATGGTTCAGATGGTAGACGCACCAACTAGAAATAAAGCGTTACTGGATCTACTGATTACCAACAATACAGACCTGATCACGGATGTGGAAATACGGGGCAATTTAGGAAATATCAATCACAGGTCAATTAGCTTCAGTATAAATCACACAAATAGGAAACATAAGGGGAATACAAAGACACTGAATTTCAAAAGAGCCAACTTCCCTAAACTACGAACCTTGTTAGAGGATATAAATTGGGATAAAATCTTAGGAACAAAGAACATGGAGGAGAGATGGGTTTGCTTTAAGAGCATATTAAATAAGGGCATTAACCAGTGCATCTCATTGGGTAATAAATTTAAAAGAGCGAACAAAAGTCCTGGATGGCTTAACGCCAATGTAAAAATGCATATAAAAGCAAAAGAGAAGGTCTTCAAAAAATTCAAGGTTGAGGGATCATCATCAGTATTCAGACTTTATAAAGAATGCAACAAGAAATGTAAGGGTGCAATTAGGGCGGCTAAGATAAAACACGAAAGACATATAGCGGAGGAGAGCAAAAAAAATCCCAAGAAATTCTTTAAGTATGTAAACAGTAAAAAAGGGAGGACAGACCATATTGGCCCCATATAGAATGAGCAAGGACATCTGGTTACAAAGGATGGGGAGATGGCAAAGGTATTGAATTTATTCTTCTCCTCAGTCTTCACGAGGGAATCAGGGGGCTTCAGTAACCAAAATTGCAGTGTTTATCCTTATCACACATCACAGGAAGCACCCCCATGGTTAACAGAGGACAGAATTAAAATTAGACTTGGGAAACTTAACATTAATAAATCACCGAGCTTGCATGATGGATTGCATTTGAGGGTACTTAGGGAACTCAGTCAAGTAATTGCCAGACCATTGCTCCTAATTTTTACTGACAGTCCACTGACTGGAATGGTACCAGGTGCATGTCTAGTAGATGTGCTCTATTTCTCCAGAGGACCACTTTCAACAGGACTGAAAACAAGGGAAAATCTAAAATTTTGAGCCGTCACCAGAACAAGAATAGAAGGGAAATCTTCCAATGGGTACACTTATTCCATTGACAACTAAGAAGCTATATCCCTCATTTGGGGAGATTTTCTCCAGTTCCTATTGTGTCTATAGCACAGGATTTAAAGGGAAATATTCTCAATGTAACACAGCTGATTAAAAAAGAACTGAAAAGAGTTATATAAGAAAGTTTAAAATGAAAAATAATATTTTGGCTTCATGTACACGTCACCCTTAGTAAAGTTGTTCTTTAAATAAATCCCACTACTCCAAAAAGTACAGCCTTGGCCAAAGGTTTTGAGAATGACACAAATATAAATTTTTAAGTCTGCTGCTTCAGTGTTTTAAGATTTTTTTGTCAGATTTTAGTATGGTATATTAAAGTATAATTGCCAGCTTTTCATAAGTGGCATAGGCTTTTATTGACAATTAAGTTTATGCAAAGAGTCAATATTTGCAGTGTAATGCCCCGTACACACGGTCGGATTTTCCGATGGACAATGTCCGATCGGAGCATGTTGTCGGAAATTCCGACCGTGTGTGGGCGCCATCGGACATTTTCCATCGGATTTTCCGACACACAAAGTTGGACAGCAGGAGATAAAATTTTCCAACAACAAAATCCGATCGCGTCAATTCTGACCGTGTGTGGCCTGTTCTGACGCACAAAGTGCCACGCATGCTCAGAAGAAATTCCGACACGGGACAGCTCGTTCTGGTAAACTTAGCGTTCGCAATGGATACAGCACTTTCGTCACGCTGCAATGTAAAAAATGGTTTAATACAGCGCACTCTCTTCTTCTTTATAATGTGACAAGAATGAAGTAGTTTTGCTGCTCATATTCACACACACTTCTCACAAAGTTGTATTTGTGTTTTTTTAGTGGGATTCCCTGAATATATTGTTATTAGTTGTCACATCTGACAGTTTTATATTTTTTATGTTTTTTTTTTTTTGATTTTAAGCCTTTTTTTTTCTTTAATGTTTGGATTTTTTCCAAGGCTGATCTTTATTCAATGTTATTTTTATTTTTACTCCAGAATATTTTTGTGTGTGTTTTGTGTGTCAAGTTACCCCAACACCATTGATATCTTTTATTATTTAATCTCAAGGAGATTGTTTGTTGTTGGTGACCCTTGTTCATTTCACATTGTATATTAGAAATGTACCTGAATCCTTACAAACCAACTGTCATTTTTGAAGTAAAACACATAGGAGAGTATAATTCAAAACAAAAATCCTTTATTAAGGGATCAGAACCAAACAAAGAGGAAGGCAACACTGGATCAACAGCAGAAATTAGTGAAGCCTGGGACCCCCATGGCAGACATCAATTCTTAAACATCAAAATTGGTGGCCTGAGGAGTCCATATGTAAGGGAGGGCAGTCTGGTCTGGGATTCACAGAGACTCGGATAGCAGCAGATGACATCTGTGTCCGCAGGCTGTGGTACCACAAGAGGCTGCATCTTTTGGCCGACCAGACTGGATCCAGGGCAATCACTCTCTGGTCTTCCTTTCACACTTCCTTCCGGGCTGTGGCTGTGCAGTTGGAGATGTGGCAGGAGGAGGAGTAGGACCTGGAGGAGGAGGAGGACCTGCAGGAGGAGGAGGAGGACCATCCCAAAGCTGTGTGTGAGGTGTAATTTGGCCCCTCATACCTTTCGCCAGAGCCTCAGATATGAGGGCCTCACACATGGCTTTTTGGCCCTCCTCCATCCTCTGCATTTTATATGCTATGAATGCAGCAATGTTCTCCTGCCTGGTGTGTGGTGCTCCCAGGACCTCTGTAGCCCTACAAAAGAATCTGATAGCCGCCTCCTCTAGGGCACTCCTCCTACTGCCACTTTCTGTTTCCAGGGGGGATGGAGGGACCTGCAGATCAGCCAGCCGGCTCGGCCCGGCCACCTCCTGGCTGAGACTTCCCTGTGTATGAAAAAGGGACATAGTTGTAATGTTTTGCATCATCAATCACAATCCTTAATTAGTACTCCCAACTAACATATAGTTCACATCATTGATTGGACAAGCAGAAATATTTAGAGGAATGCTATACCTGGCTCAATCTGGGCTCCTCCACATGTGGCCTGGAAGGCCCAGGTTGGGCGTCAGAAGCCTCAGCCGGGGGGGAAGGAAGCGTGGACGGAAGACTGGAGAGGGATGGCCTGGGTTCAGTCTGGCCTGCCAGAAAGTGCAGCCTGTCGTAGAACAACATCCTGGGGACATAGATGTCACCTGCTGCTCCGGATCTCTGCGAATCAAGGACTTTATTGCGCTCCCTCAGATATGTGCTCCTCAGGCCACCAATGAAAATCTTTAAAAAAGTGATGTCTGCCGTGGGGATCACCTGCTTCACAATTTCACACAATTGCTCCAGTGCTGCCTTCCTCTTTGCTTGGTTCTTGTAATGGGGGTGTTTAATCTCCCACAGACAGGGCAGCTCCCTTAGCATCTCTATGAAGACTGAAATGAAGTCCTTATCTTTCAGTACCATATCCATGTTCACTGCAAGACACAACACAAGACAAAGCCTAATGTCACACAAAACTCTCCTAATCTTGTTACAATATAGGCCTCAATCTAGAAGCAGTATAGGCCCAAGTTTGTCTCTTACCTTCGTTCTTACGATCGCCGCGTCCAATGCTCCTTCCTCCGCTCACAGATCAAACGTAATACGCACGCGTGTTACGCTTTATATACACTGCGCATGCGTGTAGCTCCGCCCGCCCCTGACGTTCTTTCTAGTGTATTCCCCACCCCTTTTCGTTCGGCGCAGTGGGGGAAGAGCATGACAGCAGGTGCGGGCTAATTGTAGCAACGAGGAGGAGGAGGAGGAGGAGGAAAGGGCGGATCCAGGCACGTCCCGATCCAGAAGGAGACGTTTTAAGGCCACAAATATGTCGTTTGGGGAGATGTTGGAGATGGTCGACATCATGAGGAAGTCCGACTATGACGGAAAATATGGGCCTTACTCCAACCCGAACATCCGAAAGGCCAAGATCATGGCGAAAGTGGTCAGGAGTCTAGAGCGGAATTTCGGGGTACGAAGGTCTAAAGATCAGCTCAGGAAGCGGTGGTCGGACCTGAAGTTGAGAGAGCCAGAGCAGTACCGAAAGATCCAGAGAGTGCTGCAAAAAAGTAAGTAGTTGTGCTGTGTTCCTATTCTTTCTGTCTTTATTACGTTCGTTCTGCTCCATATGCTTTTATTAGTTGTAACATTTCAAAAGGTCAACTTTAATGTTCATGGGCACATTATTCGTTCGTATCAAACATTTTTCTTTCGGCCTCTAGAACACCATTGTTTAGGCCATATGCATTTTCACACATTTTTGGGGGCCTACTTGGATGCCAAATATTTGTTTGTGTAGATGGGTTTGTTACTAGAATGAAATGCAAACTAGATTGTGTGTAAGGAGAGGACACTGAGCAGCTGTTTTCACATCTGGACACTGGAGCACTAGTGTGGGACACAAGAACACCATTTTTATTAGGGGGGGCCACACAGGTGCTCCAGTGTATACTATAGGGGGGGGCTACATCTGTGAAGCTTGTACCAAACAGGTAAAGTATTGCAGCTTGACAAAGGGCAATAAAAAATATACATCTTGGAACTCTGCTAAAATAGACAATTGTACCCCACTTCCGAGCAATGTTTCCTATTTCTATAGTTCTGCCATCAAATATCTGTGTGCTAAGTATACCATTTTTGTTTTACATAGGGGATAAAAGACTCGGAGGACACCCCTCATCCCAGGAGACCAGAGACCCCCCCCCTGGAAGAAGGGGAAATACCCCCAACCCAAGAAGCTGAGCAGGAGGAAGAAGAAGATGTGGTGGAGATTGGCACCACAACAGGTGAGTGTCTGCGACCACAGACTCAGGTAAAAGAGATGGCTGGTGGCAGATTTTTAGGACCTTTTTTTTTGTTCTTTATCTCTTTTTAGGTGATCGTGATCCAGAACGCTTTACATCTGAAAGTGCCCAGATACTGATCGGGGAGATCATGGGGTGTAATCTCCAATTGCAAAACATCCAGCAACAAATCAGTGATGTTATTAAAAAAAATAATAACATCATTGATGTTTTGGGGCGAATTTTAACCCCACAAAATCACCTGTTTTATCGTACCAAAATTTTTTAAATGTTTAGAAAAGCCAAATTTGGAGGATGCACACAGTGTGCCAACATGTGCTATCTGCCATCACGGGATATCAATGGACGCGTTTTGGGGGTGCAACCCCTTCCTCAATTATAAAGTAGCGTTGAGGAAGGGCTTGCTCCCCCCAAACACGTCCCTTGATCCCCCCTGATGGCAGATAGCACATGTTGACATTCGTAAATTGGTGTGCATCTTCCAAATTTGGCTTTTCCAGGGGTGATTTCCCCCCATCTGAACGCTATATCAAACCCAGTTCCTAAATACTGATGTCTGATATAGCCTTCAGGTTTTACCTAATGTGAACTTTGTAAGTTCAAGTTTTTTGGCTTTCTTGTTGGTTTTACACAGGCCTGTTTTATCTGAAATGGATTTTTTGATTTTTCATAATGCTACTGCAAACATTGTTATACAACAAACATGTTGGTTTGTTTTAAAAACCTTTGGGAAATGCACATGTGATTGTGCACGTATAAAAAAGTGCCTTACTCAAGAATGTGAGGATTATTGTCTCAACACTACAACACTTTTGGGGTGATGTAATTGCTGTTTTATGCAAAAATGGGGGTTATTTCCTAAGGGCAAATCCTCTTTGCACTACAAGTGCAGGTTCAGTGCAGTTGCAAGTGCACTTGTAGTGAAATGTGTTTTTGCATTTAGGAAGTACCAGCCAACACTGTTTTTTATAAGGTTACCCAATCACGACATTTTCTGCACTCAGCACATTTCTGTCAGGGTCAGCTAAAACAAACACAAGCAGTAAATGTCCACCAAGAATTTCTTTTGGTTGTTTTTTATTTGAAAAAGGTGTCACAGATTGTCTGGCATATTGATAGCCCCCCTACCCGCAAAGAACTCCAGGTAGCGTAACCGGACATCACAGGCATTCAGGGAGGGCAAGCCAGGACGGCCACTTTCAAGCGCCGTCAGTGTTGATGGATTAGGGATTCCGGCCTCAGGCCCAACTGAGCCAGCATAGTTGGCTGAATGTTTTCTTAAAAAATTATGGAGAACACATCAGGCAAGTATTATATGGTTCAGTTTATACTCCGCCATATGGATGGGTGTCAGAAATAATCGGAACCGGCTGGCCAGGATTCCAAATGTGTTCTCCACCACTCTTCGGCCTCTGGCCAGCCGGTAATTAAAAACCCTCT
The DNA here is from genome assembly GCF_042186555.1 of Aquarana catesbeiana. NCBI lineage: Eukaryota > Metazoa > Chordata > Amphibia > Anura > Ranidae > Aquarana > Aquarana catesbeiana. The sequence continues at coordinate 522,711,362 of NC_133325.1, forward strand.
GTTCCGGGGTGAGGGTCCTCATCGGGAATGGCCGCATCAGGTGGTCCCCCAGCGCAAATGCTTCATCAGCAACAAACACAAATGGGAGACCTTCAACATTGTCCTCTGGAGGTGGCAAGTCCAAGCTGCCATTCTGGAGACACCTGTAGAACTCCGTCTGGGCGATCACTCCACCATCGGACATCCGGCCATTCTTCCCCACGTCCACATACAAGAACTCGTAATTAGCCGACACCACCGCCATCATCACTATACTATTAAACCCCTTGTAATTATAATAGTACGACCCCGAGTTGGGTGGTGGGACGATGTGGACGTGTTTCCCATCAATTGCCCCTCCGCAGTTAGGAAAGTCCCACCGCTGGGCAAAGTGGGAGGCCACAGTCTGCCATTCCTGTGGCGTTGAAGGAAACTGTTGAGGAAAAAAAAATAAACCTTACTATTTTTTCACAGAAACATGGCAAGCAGATTAGACACAAACATTATGGGGCAACCTCCAGATAGCATTTACTAAGGGGAATTTAACAAGGCCAAAGTATAAGGTACACCTATCATATCCCCCCCCCCCCTCTCATGGGCCATTTCTAACATTATAGGGGGGGGAACTCTTGGACAGGTAACCCTCTTCACTTCATTGAGAGATGAATGCCTAAATACAGGGTATTACTTGGAACAGCCCCTCCTTAATTACACTATTGGCAGCCCACTGGACAGGTAAGAAGTGTCATAATACAAAGATATAAATACACACTGTACACATTTGAGGACATTTGAACATTCTGCTATTACCTATCAAGATAATAATAGGATACAAAAACTTTAAACAGTACCATTGGAAAGTATACAGGCAGGCCCTTGCACTACATGCTTTGGGGAATTCATCCCTAAATCTGACCAGTAAAGAGGTGGGTATAGTGTGTATGGGTTTGGCAAAGTCAGCAAATAGATGATTGAGGATAGAGAATTGGGATCAGCTGACTTAGCAGTTGGGGGGGAGGGTTAAAAAAAATTTGGGGACACCACAAAAAAAAGCCTCTGGCACTTTGCCTGAATTTAAATCAAAAATAACATTTCCAAACATTTTAGGGGGTGTTTGGGGTAAAGCACTACTATGGAGCTGATAAAATACATTGTTAAGTGACTACATGAGGTGAATATAGGCCAGGAGACACCATGCTGGGGAGGTTATTGAAGGTCAAATATGTATGAAGGACATAAAATAATAATTACCTAAAAATCCAGCATGCATGAGAACAAAGGGGACATTCACAGCATATTACAATCATGGTAATTAGGGAATGAGGGAAGAAATACAATATATTTATAAACATTAAATACAATAAAATGGGATATAAAAGGATAAAAATCTTACCTTCATATACTCCTTCTGCAGGACCTGGATGATGGCAGAACAGGTCTCTGGGATAATGATCCCCAGAGCCTGGGGGGAGATGCCTGTCGAGAACTTCAAGTCCTGCAGGCTTCTCCCTGTGGCCAAATACCGCAGGGTAGCGACCAACCTCTGCTCCGGAGTGATGGCTTGCCTCATGCAGGTATCCTGCCTGCTGATATAGGGGGTCAGCGAAGCCAACAAACAGCGAAACACGGGGTCCGTCATCCTGAGAAAGTTCCTGAAATCATCAGGATTATTCTCACGGATCTCACGGAGCAAAGGCATATGACAGAACTGGTCACGCTGAAGCAACCAATTCTTGGTCCATGAACTCCTCCCCACCCTGTTCATGGACTGGACTTGTGTCAAGGTCAGGACCCCAACACCAAGCCCCCGCACAGCACGAACTCTACGAGGAGTACGCATACAAAACATGGCTAGAAAACGGTCGGCTGCTCAGAACGAAGTAACAGAACGCACTGAAGAACAGCAAGGCCTGTGAAGAGCGACCTGAAAAACAGCAACGAGCAGGCAAGATCACACAGAAAACTCCGATACGAACTGACTGCACGCACTGAAGAGCAGATACAAACCCACAAGCACAAACTGAACGTCAGAAAACGATCTGAAAGCCACGAGTCTGAAAAAGCGCGAATCGTCTCTCACCAAACTTTTACTAACACGAGATTAGCAAAAGGAGCCCAAAGGGTGCCGCGCTTGGTTCTGAACCGGCCTTTTCTAGTCTCGTCGTACGTGGTGTACGTCACCGCGTTCTTGGCGATCGGAAATTCCGACAACTTTGTGCGACCGTGTGTAGGCAAAACAAGTTTGAGCCAACATCCGTCGGAAAAAATCCTAGGATTTTGTTGTCGGAATGTCCGAACAAAGAACGACCGTGTGTACGGGGCATTACAGTGTTGACCCTTCTTTTTCAAAACCTCTGGAATTTGCTCTGGCATGCTGTCAATCAACTTCTGGGCCACATCCTGACTGATGGCAGCCCATTCTTGCATAATCAATGCTTGGAGTTTATCAGAACTTATGGAGGTTTTTTGTTCACCCGCCTCTTGAGGATTGACCACAAGTTCTCAATGGGATCAAGGTCTGGGGCGTTTCTTGGCCATGGACCAAAAATGTTAATGTTTTGTTCCCCAAGCCACTTATTTAAGCCAAGCTTTTGCCTCCTGGCAAGGTTCTCCATCATGCTGGAAAAGGAGAAGTTGCTCTTGGAGGATGTTTTTGTACCATTCCTTATTCATGGCTGTGTTCTTAGGCAGAATTGTAAGTGAGCCCACTCCCTTGTCTGAGAAGCAACCCACACATGAATGGTCTCAGGATGCTTTACTGTTGGCATGACACAGGACTGATGGTAGCGCTTACCTTTTCTTCTTTGGACAAGGTTTTTTCCAGATGCCCCAAACAATCAGAAAGGGGATTCATTGGAGAAAATGACTTTACCCCAAGTCCTCAGCAGTCCAATCCCTGTACCTTTTGCAGAATATCAGTCTTTCCCTGAGGTTTTTCCTGAAGAGAAGTGGCTTCTTCGCTGCCCTTCTTGACACCAGGCTATTCTCCAAAAGTCTTCACCTCACTGTCCGTGCAGATGCACTCACACCTGCTTGCTGCCATTCCTGAGCAAGCTCTGCACTGGTGGTGCCCTAATCTCGCAGCTGAATCAACTGTAGGAGATGGTCCTGGCACTTGCTGGACTTTCATGGTCACCCTGAAGCCTTCGTCAAAAAAATCCAGTGGAAATGTTTTCTATGGGATTAAGTTCATTTTCATGGCAAATTGCAATTGATCTTAACACTCTTCATAACATTCTGGAGTATATGCAAATTGCCATCATAAAAACTGAAGCAGCAGAATTTGTGAAAATTAATATTTGTGTCATTCTCAAAACTTTTAGTCATGGCTGCCTAGCTCATCTAGGATAATACTTACCTTCCTCCCAGATCCTGGGATCTTTCCTCTGACAAGGTCCCGGGCTCTTTAAGCTGCACCATGTATACCACTATGAGTAAGCCATGCTCAGCTGAACTCTATCAGTCCCCTGTAGTATGGCTTATCTATAGAAATGAATGGGTCAGAAGTATGCATATACAGCAGGGGTCCCCAACCCCCAGGCCACGGGCCAGTGCCTGCCACCCTCCGACCACCAGAGAGCGCCCGTCCCTCTCTGTTGTCACAAAGAAGAAGAAGGGAAAGAAGAGAGCTGGGCCGGGGATAGGTTCTAATAGCACTGGTGAGACCCATGCCTCCTTCCCCTGAGGTGACAAGCTGCACCACCCATCCCCGAGGTGACAGGCTGCAACGCCCCCCCTGAGGTGACAGGCTGCAAACCCCCTCTCGAGGTGACCGGCTGCAACACCCCCCCTCGAGGTGACAGGCTGCAACACCCCTCCTGAGGTGACAGGCTGCAACAACCCCCCCTTCGAGGTGACAGGCTGCAACCACCACACACCCCTTCCCTCAAATGACAAGCTGCAAAGAGGGGACAGGCTGCAACACCCCCCTAAATGCCCCTCACCACAAGCCCCCCCCCCGCCAAGGTGACAAGCTGCACCTCCATCCCCCCCACAACAGGCTGCAACCACCATACAAATAACCACCAAAATACCCCCCCCAGGTCCGTGGGGGGGGGGGTTGAGTTCCAAGCTGCCGGTCCCTGGTGCCGGGGAGGTTGGGGGAACGCTTATATACAGCATGAAGAGGGAGAGCCAGGACCTTGTCAGAAGGATCACTGGAGATGATATGTCCTTTTTCATTCTTTAAAGCAGAGTTCCACCCAAAAGTGGAAGCTCCGCTTATCTGACTCCTCCCCCCTCTGGTGCCACATTTGGCACCTTTCAGGGGGAGGGGGGAACAGGTACCTGTCTCCACTTCTGGGAGATTGCGCCGCAGCACGATTACTCAGACGTTTGGCCCCCATCCTCCACTCCCCCATTGCCAGGCCATTCAGAAAGTACAGCGTGCTTCGCACATTCACAGTAGGGCACCAGCTGTGAAGCCGCAAGGCTTCACTGCCGGGTTCCCTTACTGCGAACGGCGGCGGCAGCTCCCGAGAGCCAATGAAAACATTGGCTGGGGTGACGACATCGCTGGATTACAGGACAGGTACATCTCCTATTATTAAAATTCAGCAGCTACAGTATGTGTAGCTGCTGACTTTAAATTTTTTGCTGGGGGAGGGGACTCCTCTTTAACCACTTGTCGACCAGCCGCCGTCATTATACTGCGGCAGGCTGGCACGATCCCGCGAGCCGTCATAGCTATACGTCAGCTCCCTTAAGCTGGGTAGCAGTTGCACGCGCCCGCTGCACTCAGGGGGTGCCGATGCTCATGACTGGCGGTCGCGATGACCGCCGGCCACAAGCAATCATGGGCACGAGAGGCAGAACAGGGACATGTGCATGTAAACACACAAATTCCTGTTCTGTTCTGAGAGGAGATGCAGATTGTGAGTTCCTAATAGCTAGGAACCACGATCTGTCATCTCCTATAGTCAGCCCCCCCCCCCCCACTGCATCCTGAAATGAAATATTAATCTATATTTTAAGCAATGTGGCACAGGAAAAGAAAATTTGCAGAATCCCTAACATGCACACATGCAGCAATGTAAGCTGTAACATTTTGTACTTTTTTTTGCTTCCTAAGGCATTTGTTGGACACAGGTACACTTTAATAACATGAGTAACATGAGTAATAATCTTTGTAAATTGACTTTTAAAGGTTTACTTTCCGATTGTATCCTCCAGAGTTTTAAAGCAAGCAAAACAGTATTATTTAACGAAGGTCTTTAACAGTTTTAGGACCGCCGCACGTACATATACTGCAGCGGCAGGATGGCCCTTAAGTGCAAAATCATGTACCTGTACATGATTTTCTTCTTTGGCTCCGGGGAGCGCGCATGCGCCGCCGGAGCCCTGCTCCCGCTGTGATTGGAGACAATCAGCGATCATTCTGAGGAGAGGCAGACCGTCGTTCTGCCTCTGTAAACAAGGCAGATCGCTGTTCTGCCAGAGGGGGAAATGGAGATCTTGTGTTTCTGCTAACACAAATATCTGTTTTCCTTTAGTGAAAGCACATTCCCCACACTTAGAAAGCACTCATAGTGAACACATTTGATCACCCCTGATGTTAACCCCTTCCCTGCCAGTGTCATTAGTGCAGTGACAGTGCGTTTTTTTTAGCACCGATCACTGTAATAATGTCACTGGTCCCCAAAAAGTGTCAAAAGTGTCAGTTAGGTGTCCGATTTGTCTGCCGCAATGATTCAGTCCTGCTAAAAACTGCTGATCGCCGCCATTACTAGTAAAAAAATAAATAAATACAAATTCCATTAAAAAATTCCATAGTTTATAGACACTATAACTTTTGCGCAAACCAATCAATATACGCTTATTGGGATTTTTTTACCAAAAATATGTAGCAGAATACATATTGACCTAAACTGATGAAGAAATTAGATTTTTTACATTTTTTTATTCTATGTGTTTTAAAGCAGAAAGTAAAAAATATAGTTTTTTTCAAAATTGTTAGTCTTTTGTTTATAACGCAAAAAATAAAAACCGCAGAAGTGATCAAATACCATCAAAAGAAGGATCTATTTGTGGGAAAAAAAGACATCAATTTTATTTGATTTCAGTGTCGCACAACCGTGCAATTGTCAGTTAAAGCAACGCAGTGCCTTATCGCAAAAAATGGCCTGGTCAGGAAGGGGGTAAAACCTGGAGCTGATCTGTGTGTCCATTCAGACATGGAGCTGCGGTTTGGCCCTGCCAACTCTCTCTCTTCATTGGCTTACTGACTTTGACAGCAGCAGGAACCAATTGTGTCTGCTGCTGTGTCTCAGCCAATCAGGAGGGAGAGCCCCGGACAGCCGAGGCTATCGTACAACAACGCTGGATTGAGATGGGGCTTAGGTAAGTATTAGGGGGCTGAGGGGGCTGCTGCGCACAGAAGGTTTTTTATCTTAATGCATTATTATTGCATAGAATGCATTAAGATAAAAAAACCTTCTGCCTTTAGAACCACTTTAATTTCACTGCTACAAGCAAGCGTTTTTACTAAATGAAATAGATTAATTCAGTGTATATTGTTTTGATTAGCTGTGTTTGGCCACAGCTAATCACATGGTACAGATGGGCTGTAAATGGCCCTGTGTGTACCATATGATCACTGTGACCAATCACAGCTAGTGACGCAATTGTACACATGGTACTGACAGTGGGACGGTACACTGATTAATTTACCCGATGGGTCTTGTAGACACAGTGGGTTACAGATCACCCCGGAGTGCAGCCTGTTCTGGGAAGGACTTCATTAGATGTCCACCCAAAACAATAGGGCTCCCGCTCGCTAGGGCGTCATTTCACAATGGCCCGGGTGGGAAGCAGTTAAAGGACACTAGGGGGTTTGTTTACTAAAAGGCAAATCCACAAAAGGCACTTGGATATGCAGTTGCTGTAGATCCGAGGGGGACATGCAAGATAAATAAAAAACAGCATTTTTGCTTGTATATGATTGGATGATAAAATCAGCAGCGCTTCCCCTCCTTTCAGATCTTCCCCTCAGATCTAAAGCGACTGCACTTCCAAGTGCACTTTCAAGTGCACTTGCAGTGCACTTGTAGTGCAAAGTGGATTTGCCTTTAGAAAATCAACCCCTATATCTCTTAAATTTACACACGAAAGTACAGAGTGTGAGAGAAGTGTCTCTTGTCCTTCCTTCACCTTCCTCACTATGCTGCCTAGCTGTACAGAGTTTGACGTGAGAGATAGAGAGATTTTTAAAATAAAATTTGTATAAATTTAGCCTCCTATTGACCCTATGTTTACCCTAATAAGCAGAGGAGGCTGTAGGTGTAGTGAGGCCTTAGGCAACACTTAGACATGAGGACCCACTCACACCCATAATGGGAAAAATAAGCTCCAGAAGTCATAGGTTACACGGGAGGTGAGAGTGATAGGGCTCTTAATGCTGCATGCACACAGGACTCTTAACACTGCAAGGAGCAAACAAAAGAGGAGTTTCCAGACTTGAAACTTTCTGGATATACGAGTTACAGACCCACTATCCACAAGGAATTAATGTGGAGTGGGACATTAACTCGTTTATTAATCAATCTTAAAGGAATTACTTTTCTATCATTTTTACTAATAATTTTTTTAATATTTTTTTTAATAATAGCACATGGCTATTTTAATATTATTAATTGTATTCTTTTTAATTATTTCTTTTCATCTTTTATTATTTTTTCATTTCCCATTTCTATCAATACAGGATATATCTAAAGTATATTCTTTGGATTGTGAATATAACTCTACAAGTAAAAAAAAAAAAAATAATTTTTCCATGGAAATTGGGATATTCTACATATAATATTTTTTTTTTTTCAAATATAAAGTTTTTTATTGAAAATGTTTAGGAAAAGAGAAAAGAGTACCATGAGGGTATTGTACAACAATGGTCAGTTTCAACATTATAACGGATACAGCAGATGTACATGTTTTCAATAAACAGCTCTTATTCTGTTTTTAGCGAGGATAACATATCACAAATAACTATACCAATTGGTCCACAGGCCACTTCTGGCCACCTAAATAGATCTATGTACCATTATTATACTTTTTAATTGGCATATTCCCACAGGCTGTCCGCTACTGCATAACCCCAACATAACTGATGGTAATGGACGGCCGTCTATTGACTGAATACTAAACCATTACTTGAAGAAATGGGTACGTGAAACAAATAGAAAGTATAGAAAGAATAGAGGGGGGAAAGGTATATATTCAAAACGAGCGTGATGGACTGTATAGGGATTCTGTCCCAAAGTAAATCTGTATTAATGTGACTTTTAGGAATTTAGTAAGGTTTGTCCCTCATCGGACAAAATGAATATATTCCAGGATAACTAGACTTTGGAATGTTTGTCTTGTTTGTGTCTTCCACTCTGCGTAACCACATTCCCACAGAGGGGGGTAGATTTTGTTTCCACAAGGCAGGGATACAGGACTTTGCTGCATTGAGCAAATGTCTAACTACTGATTTCTTGTATGACCGAGCCGAGATTGAGGTGGCGTGTAGCAGGAAGCTTGCGGGATCTCTCTGAGTTATATGGTTTGTGAATTTCTTAATAATTTTCTCGATTGACATCCAGAAAGTTTGTAAAAGTGGGCAGGTCCAAAAAATATGTAAAAGTGTCCCTTTGTCTGCATGACACCTCCAGCACCTGTCAGATGTGTTAGGGAAAATTTTATGTAGCAATTGAGGTGTATAATACCATCTAGTCAGAATTTTATAATTTGTCTCTTGAATTTTTGTGCAGATGGACGATTTCAGGGAAAATTGAAGAATGTTTTGTGTTGTATAGCTGTAAAACTACACTGTAGGTCAGTTTCCCATTTCTGCAGGAACCGAAGGACCGGTTGTTCCGCAGGTGTGTTGAGCAGAGAGTACGTTTTGGAAAGTATCTGAGACAATGTACCTTCAGCTCTACAATATTCTTCTAGGGTCGTCAATTTCCTTTCAAAGTGTGTGGGGTCTGGTAGAGAGTGAATAAAATGATGTAAACGGATTGCTTTCCAGAATGGTAACTGAAATCCTCCACTATCGTTCATCAGTGATTGAATTGAGATCCAGTGATCCCCATCCACATAGTGTAATGCGCAATCTTTACCCGCCGCCCATAACCCCTCATATTCTGAGCGGTCTATTCCTGGTTTGAATGCCGGATTGCCCAGAATAGGAAACAGAGGAGACTGCCTTGATGTCAGAGAAGTATTCTTCAGTATTATTGAGCCCACCGACAACGTGGCTCCTATAATCGGGTGTGATGTCATGTCCCGAGGAAGCTGATCATAGCACCAGACTGCTCCTTTTAGCGGGACACTTCCCTGGGCGCATTCCACCTGAACCCATAGTTTGGTTCGTTCATGTCTGTTCCAGTCAATGATCCTTCCTAAGTGTACTGCTTGATAATAGTGTTTGGCGTCAGGGAGGGCAAGCCCTCCATGGAGTTTCGGTAGAGTCAGGTAGTGTCTTTGTAGTCTAGGTTTCGAATGTGACCATACAAATTTTGTAAACAGAGAATGTATTTGTCTGAAAAAAGTGGTGGGAATCCTAATTGGCAGAGCTTGAAACAAATATACAAAATTTCGGGAGAATGCACATTTTAATGAGATTGCATCTCCCGAACCAAGAGTGAAGACCCTTTCCCCACTCTTCCAACAGCTCTTTTGCTTTGGATAGCATTGGTGGGAAATTCAGATCAAATGTGCGTTTCAGATCTCTAGGTATATTTGTTCCTAAGTAGGTAAAGTGACTGTCGGACCATTTAAAGTTGAAGTTAGTTTTCAGAGGGGCCAGTTTTTCTATCGTCATGTTAATACTCATCGCTGTCGACTTGTCAAAGTTAATTTTGAGATTAGATATGTTCCCATATCTCTGAAATTCTTTGATTAAGTTAGGAAGGGAAATGGTCGGGTTGGTCAGAGAAAACAGGAGATCATCTGCATATGCAGAGATCTTATAGTGCCTTTGATCTATAGTGATTCCCGTAATATCTGGGTTTCTGCGTATCGTATTTAGGAATGGTTCAAGTACCAGGTCAAAAAGAAGGGGTGACAATGGGAACCCCTGTCTGGTACCATTAGAAATGGTAAAATATTCAGATAAGACTCCATTAGCTTTGACCCTGGCTGTCGGTATGGAATAAATATTAGAGATCCATTGCAGCATCTGTCTGCCTAGTCCTATGTGTTTAAGGACTGATGTCATAAATTCCCAGCTCACTTGGTCAAAAGCTTTCTCAGCATCCGTGCTGAGAAAGACGCACGGTGTCTTAGTCACTGTGGCTCTATGTATCAGGTTGAGGACTTTGGTGGTGTTGTCCCTAGCCTCACGTGTGGGGACAAAACCCACCTGGTCGAGGTGTATCAAATCTGTCATGTGGTGGGATAATCTGTTGGCTAATATTTTAGTGAGGAGTTTAAGATCTATGTTTAACAGAGATATAGGCCTGTAACTACCACAGGCAGACGGATCCTTTCCCTCCTTGGGTATGAGGGAGATGTGAGCACTTAAGGTGTCCCTCTGTAAATTCCCCCCCTCTATGAGGTTGTTAAAGAGTTTTAACATGTATGGGCTTAAAACCGGGAGTAATGTCTGCTAATATTGGAGGGTAAGTCCGTCTGGTCCAGGCGCTTTACCGGGTTTCATACTTTTAATAGCACACTTTAATTCTGTCAATGTGATGGGTTCTTCTAGGGTAGCTATACTTTCCTCTGACAGTTTGGGAAGATTGGATTGAGAAAGATAGTCCTCTACTGCGGTGTCATTCGTATGTGGTTTCAGAAGGTTATATAGGGAGGAGTAGAAAGTTTTAAATTCATTGGCGATTTGAGCGGGTAATACCGTCCTCTGTCCTGACGTGGAAATGATTTGGGGGATATATGCACGAAGTCTCTGCTGCCTAACTGCTCTAGCGAGAAGTTTCCCACATTTATTCCCCGACTCATATGTAATTTTCCTACAGGATTGTAGTGCTGCTTTTGCCTGATATTGTAGTAGATCAACTGTCTGTCTACGTACAACCAGAAGTTCTGTTTCTAGTATAGATGTCGGGTTCCTCTTATGTGCCCTTTCCAAGTCATGAGTTTTCTGTAGGAGCTGCAATAATTGTTTCTCCCTTTCTTTTTTAATATACGCTCCATGTTTAATCAGGACCCCTCTAATCACCGCCTTGTGGGCTTCCCAAAGTATCCCAGGGTCACAGTTGTCGATATCATTAGTTAGAAAGTATTGGTTAAGTTCTTTGGTGACGTCAGATAGCACCGTGGGATTCTGTAGTAAACTTTCATTCAGCCGCCAAAATTTTGCTTTAGTCATCGCGGTCTGTGAGAGGGAGTAGTGTAAAGTGATGGGTGCATGGTCTGACCATGTTATGGTACCTATGGTAGCCACGTCCGCTGCCTCTAGTTAGCTATGTGGTAACAGGAAAAAGTCAATGCGCGAGTATGTTTTGTGTGGGGGCGAGAAGAACGTGTAATCCCTTTCCCCCGTGTTCAAAAGCCTCCACACGTCTATCAGTCTGGCCTCATGGAGAGCCCGAGTGATGCGGTTATGTAAGCCTGCCCGCAGAGAAGAGGCACCGGAGGAAGTGTCTACCGTTGGATTCAGGGGGATATTAAAATCGCCACCTAGAATCAGCTGTCCTTCAGTAAAGTTCATCAGACCAGTCAGTGTTTTGCGTATGAAGGTGTCTTGTCTGTCATTTGGTACGTAGACTGTAGCTAAAGTCACTAACACGTCGCCTATAAGCCCTTTGAGGAACACATACCTCCCTTCAGTGTCGATTCTAGTGTCCCGGCAAGTCCATGGCACTTTCTCTGCAAGGAGTATAGAAACTCCTTTGGATTTGGCTGAAGGGTTTGTGGCATGATAAGTGAGTGGAAAGTATCGGTTTTTCAGACACATTGGTGCACCTGTTTTAAAATGGGTTTCCTGAATAAACGCTATGTCTGCTCTAGCTCTTTTGAGATCATTCAAGAGCATGCGCCGTTTCTCAGGTACATTCAACCCCTTAGCGTTCAGCGAAAAAATAGTGATTTGGTCCATCACGCCCGTGTCAAAAGCCTAGGTTGTAGGGAGAGGGGAAGTGGATATGATAGGTAAGGATTTAGTATCGAAAAAGAAGGACCAAAGATAGCAGTTAGAGGGGAAAAGGGAGAGAGAAAGAAGAGCAGAAAAAGTTCAAGAAGAAATAGATTGGACAATCGAGACAGCGGATTGTCTTTTCTAGTATTATTTGTCAAAAAAAACAATTGCGTGCAAATCTTTGCAAGGAAACACACTCCAGTTATCACCGGGAAGGTGTTTCAGCCTATTGGGGATGAGGTTAGACTATGACCATGGGAACTAACCCAGATCCGCCCCACCCCCCCATCCTAAGGTATAGTTTTGGCATGTAACATCTCAAATATATAAAAACGTAACAAAAAAGAAAAAAAAAAACATAGTCAAGCAACAAGTAACCATCTATACATGTCCCTTGTGTAATCCAGCCTAGCCCCAGTGCTAAAACTTAGATCCTGAGTTAATTAACTGAAAACCTCAAACGGGCCCCCCTAGCGTAACATGAGTATCATTTCCGCCTTCTCTTGAACTCGTCTGGTCTCGATTGAGACAGATATTTATTGCCATCTCTATCCGTCAGAAATATTGAGACGTGGACTCAAGTTTAGTGTACATTCCCCTCAAAATTGACACCCCACAGTTGAGTGACCCCCAGGCCCATAAGGTTGACTGTTGAGTGGTCTATAGAGCATATTAAATATCCTCTGATTAATTCCCCCTAATTGACGGATAGATAGGCTGGATATCTGTTCCATAGAAAGGACAAACAAGGTTCAGAGATTCTGACCATAATGTACTGACATGTCCTGAGGTCTCATCTCCCAGCATTGGCTTAACCTTTCCCCCTAAATACTATAGTTCAACAGACATTCCAACCTTGATATAACATTTTAAGAGAAAAGGAAAAAAAAGGGGGGGGGGGGAGACGGGATGGGCAATATTATGACTGAGTGACATTTTCCTGTATGCCTATGTATTCACAGGGCCCAATGTCCCCAGTGTCTCCATCAGAGCAGGTAAGTATTCTCTTCACGATTGCTGTCCCGTAGCTCTGAGACTCCCGGTTAAACGGCCTTCTTGGATCCTGCTCGTTCTGTCAGATCTGTATTTAGCTTTTATAGGGATCTCCTGCAAAGTGTCTCTGCAGTATGGAGGGATGGTGTATAAATCCCTATGTGGGGGGCTGCCACATAGAACCCCAACCGGAGCTTACGTTAGATGCCCATTACACTAGGTAGAGAGACATCATAGGTATTTGCATTTAAGCAGGCGTCCCTGATCTCTGCCTATCAGAGATCCAACCGATATTTCCCTCTCAATGTCTACACCCCCAACCGTATGCAGTATTACTAGTTCAGCTAAATCTAGGGGAGTAATGAGGAAGGTGGGTTATTGTCTCTCATAATTCACCGGAGGGGAGTGGCGGCAGCTACCCGTAACAAAATGTCAGAAGGGCCCAACAGGAAGACCATTAAGAGTGGTATAACTAGGATTGCACTTGGGGTAGGGTATCAAGACATGTGATTTAGTGCAGAAACTCTCACCACCGTGACGACCACCACTAGGTTTCCCTGATTTCTTCTGGCGAGGTAATGCGGGAACTGCAATGGCTCCTTTGTGGTCTCTGCGAGCGTGATCTCCGTTGATTTGTCCCCCCTGAACGTTGGGTGAATCTCGGGATCAATTGGAGCCAGTCTGGAACCTCTACCGGGTCTGCCTCCAGGAAATCGAACAGTGCAGGGAGCTCCGCAGGTGATTGCAGGGTAAAAAATTGTGATTGCTTCTTGAAAGTAACCGCTACAGCGATAAGTGATGCCCGCATGTTGAGCTAGTTCAAGTACCGGTTTCAGCATTGCTCTGTGCTGTAAGGTGGCTCTCGAAAGATCTGGCATAATTTGTATAGTAGCTCCGTCAAATTCCACCTCTCTCACCTCCCAAGCTTTTCTCAAAATGACTTCTTTGTGGATATACTGATGGATCCTGAAGATCACGTCGCTCGGGCGATTTGGATCAGTCGATCGTGGTCCCAGAGCCCTGTGGATCCGATCGAACGACATGTTGGCTGGGAAGTCAGATCTGGCTATGTCCCTGAATATGGCTATAGCAGAGGCTGCTAGGTCTTCTGTGCCAGTGGCTTCTGACAAACCCCTAATTCGCAGGTTGTTCCTCAATCTCCTCCAAATGCAGTTGTTGGGTTAATACTGACATAGCTTGAGTAGTTTCTGTCTCTTCCACTCGTTTTAAGCGTTTTGCTAGATCAGTCACAGTTGCTTCCCCTGTTTCCATGCGCTCAGTATGTCCCTGCGGTGGGAGGCTTCTAATCTGTTGGCCAGAGATTCAAAGTCAGCTCTGGTTGGCAGGGCCTGCAGCAGTGCTCTCAGCTCCGCATCTGCATGCAGGGTAAGGGGTGTAGTAAGTAAGTCTTGCCGTTCTTGTGATTCACAGTGGAACACCTCAGGAGTGCCTATGTCCTTATCTAGATTGCTGAGGGCCATAGATGGTGTCTGAGAGCAGCGCTGTGCCGTACTCACTTGTCTGCCGGGTCTCGTGGCGCCATCTTAGGAGCTGGGGATGAGTCTCGGGAACCAGGGAAGTACTGGTATATTGCTCCGTTCTGCTGTGGTTTGGGAGATGGTCTCTTGTGCTGCCTGCCGCTCTTCCCTCTGCGTCTTCCAGCAGAGTACATGCCGTTATTCCCTGGTGTATATGTTGATTTAAGGGCAGGAAAGGCCGGGACGGACCGAGAGCTCCTCCGCAACACGTCCTTACACGGCCATGTCCAGACCACGCCCCCATATAATATTTTACTTCGTTGCATGTAATGGATGTAATTTTCAAAGTAAAATAAAAATAATTTGTAATTGATGGCCCCGTATTGAACAATGCATTAAAAAATCTCATCTATTTATACACAGTCAGGTCCATAAATATTGGGACATCGACACAATTCTAATCTTTTTGGCTCTATGCACCACCACAATGGATTTGAAATGCAACGAACAAGATGTGCTTTAACTGCAGACTTTCAGCTTTAATTTGAGGGTATTTACATCCAAATCAGGTGAACGGTGTAGGAATTACAACAGTTTGTATATGTGCCTCCCACATTTTAAGGGACCAAAAGTAATGGGACAATTGGCTGCTCAGCTGTTCCATGGTCAGGTGTGTGTTATTCCCTCATTATCCCATTTACAAGGAGCAGATAAAAGGTCCAGAGTTCATTTCAAGTGTGCTATTTGCATTTGGAATCTGTTGCTGTCAACTCTCAATATGAGATCCAAAGAGCTGTCACTATCAGTGAAGCAAGCCATCATTAGACTGAAAAAACAGAACAAATCCATCAGAGAGATGGCAAAAACATTAGGTATGGCCAAATCAACTGTTTGGAACATCCTTAAAAAGAAAGAATGCACCAGTGAGCTCAGCAACACCAAAAGACCCGGAAGACCACGGAAAACAACTGTGGTGGATGACCAAAGAATTCTTTCCCTGGTGAAAAAAACACCCTTCACAACAGTTGGCCAGATCAAGAACACTCTCCAGGAGGTAGGTGTATATGTGTCATAGTCAACAATGAAAAGAAGACTTCACCAGAGTGAATACAGAGGGTTCACCACAAGATGTAAACCATTGCTGAGCCTCAAAAACAAGAAGGCCAGATTAGAGTTTGCCAAACAACATCTAAAAAAGCCTTCACAGTTCTGGAACAACATCCTATGGACAGATGAGACCAAGATCAACTTGTACCAAAGTGATGGGAAGAGAAGAGTGTGGAGAAGGAAAGCAACTGCTCATGATCCAAAGCATACCACCTCATCAGTGAAGCATGGTGGTGGTAATGTCATGGCGTGGGCATGTATGGCTGCCCATGGAACTGGTTCTCTTGTATTTATTTATGATGTGACTGCTGACAAAAGCAGCAGGATGAATTCTGAAGTGTTTCAGGCAATATTATCTGCTCATATTCAGCAAAATGCTTCAGAACTCATTGGACGGTGCTTCACAGTGCAGATGGACAATGACCCGAAGCATACTGCGAAAGCAACCAAAGAGTTTTTTAAGGGAAAGAAGTGGAATGATATGCAATGGCCAAGTCAATCACCTGACCTGAATCCGATTGAGCATGTATTTCACTTGCTGAAGACAAAACTGAAGGGAAAATGCCCCAAGAACAAGCAGGAACTGAAGACAGTTGCAGTAGAGGCCTGACAGAGCATCACCAGGGATGAAACCCAGCGTCTGGTGATGTCTATGCATTCCAGACTTCAGGCTGTAATTGACGGCAAAGGATTTGCAACCAAGTATTAAAAAGTGAAAGTTTGATGGATGATTGTTAATCTGTTCCATTACTCTTGGTCCCTTAAAAAGTGGGAGGCTATATATACAAACTGTTGTAATTCCTACACCGTTCACCTGATTTGGATGTAAATACACTCAAATTAAAGCTGAAAGTCTGCAGTTGAAGCACATCTTGTTTGTTTCATTTCATATCCATTGTGGTGGTGTATAGAGCCAAAATTAGAAATTAGATTAGAATTGTGTTGCTGTCCCAATATTTATGGACCTGACTGTATAAAAAATCCCATTCATTTACATATATTTTTGTGTATATCCATTTATATACAAAATCCCATTCATTTACATAAATTTTTCTTTAACGCCATCTAGTGGCCTTCTGTTCCTCTGGTTGGTATCTAGATGTGGGCGCTGGTGTCTGTAATGCGGCTGCGTCTCTGGCGGCTGTGTCATGTGACTTTGTGTAATCCAGTCATGTGCCGGCGCCCACATCGAGGTCTGGTTTAGTCCAGAGACCTTGCGCTGCAACGTTCATGACGTTGTGAATGGCCGCGCTGTGTGTTTCAACTTAAGGTGAGGCTTGGCTCTATCTCCTGGCTATTATGCTATGGAGAGTAGATACGGCGATGCTTTGAGTCAGCCTCATAACGAGGCTTGGACCCGCTCTCCACCATTTGTCTTACAGATTTTGTTCACACTTATAACTTGTTTGTGTGGCACATATATACATATATTTTTCTACCTTCTATGCATATTTATATTTTTTAATAGATATTCCTGTTTTACACTTCTGACTAACAACTGGAAGTGACGCAATTAACGTTCACTTCCGGTATTATGCATTGTTTGTGTCGGGTCAGTAATGATTTATAAGCGGTGGTGTATGTGGGGTCCGCACCCCAGAAGACGGCTTATTAGTTAAAACGCGCGTCGGGTGGACCCACATACATATACCGCTTTTTGTTCTTGTATCTATCGAGCCTAATTGATGATCCTCTAACATGTGAGTGTATTACCTCTCTTTTAAATAAAATGTATTCAAACAGTATCACGCTATGGGAATTTTTCATTTATCTCTGCATGACCTTTGAACACCAAGTTTTCACCTATTGGAATGTTACCTTCAATCTGATGACCTCTAACGTCTACGTTTAAGTCGGCTTTTTGATTCAAGATCTGCTGCGCCAGCCTAGTCTGGTTTACCCATCAAGTCATTTGACTTACAAGCCTATATGACCTACTGTAGGGGGCGTAAGCCTTTCCAGGTCATTGACATCTGGTAAGCCTCCTCTTGTTTACTGGTGTGAATACAATCCTTTGAAATATCTACCATATGTGAACACATTTAGCAATTTTGGACTTTTTTATTTTATTTTATTTATGTGCCAATTTTGGTCTTCATATGTAATACTTGCTGTGGTATGAGCTTATTCATGCATCTAGCTATCATTCACTGATCTTATTAGTTTTTATAATTTTTATTTCAATCTTTCCATCTATCATGTTGCTAATGTAGCATGGTTTGTTTGGGTTTTAGTCACTAACTCTAATCAAAGTATTTCTTTCTGCACTTTATGTATACCCCTCCTTTCTATACAGGAGGGTTCTCTTCTAATTTGTTATATTTGTATTAGCGCTACACTTTTATACACCAATAAGTATCACTTTTAGTCCAAAGTTGTGTTAGCTGCTATACACAGTTTCATTCTACACAACGCTGTATTTCCCCCCTATTTTTTCTCTTAACACTGCCTGCACACAACGCTGCCTACACCAGCAGAGGCATAACCAGAACCTTCAGGGCCCCTGTGCAAAAAAAAATGAAAGCCCCCCCCCCGATCCGAGCCCTGGACCCTTTATTATGATCCCGCAGTGGGATGCTTTCACATGTTCTGCAGCGGACCCCCTGTCGGCCGGCTCCAGAACTGGCAAAACTGCTTGGGGCCCCCTCTACAGTGCTGGAATACCAGGACCCAGTCGCAAGTGCGACCTTTGTGACCCTAGTAGTACACTGACACCCTGAAAATTAGCCGTTCGGCTGCCGCAAGGCCCTCTCAAGGGAGACCAGGTTCTTAACGCTGCCTAAGCACAGCAGCATTAATGTCCCCTGTCCCTCAAAACTGGGGTAATGTGTAAAATTAGGCGGCCGCGAGGCCTTAGGCAACCTCCTACTTTGCCTAAAGAGCCCCCCTGCTATTAAGTAATGAACTTCTTATTCCCCTTCTCCCCTCTCCTAATATTATTATTTTCCTGATGACTTTTATACCTATTTTTCTATTACAATTTACCTTTTTTGGGGGTTTTTTTGTTAATTTCTTAGCGTCACATTAAAGAACACAGAAGTTAAAAAAAACTTTCTTTCATTAACTTTAAATGCTTATTACTAGAATTATAATTTTAATGTCAATTTAAAGAAGACAAATTATACAGTAACAGTATATCCAAAACAACATTATTTAGTTCAAACTAATGCCCTGTATACACGGTCGGATTCTCTGATGGAAAATGTTCGATGGGTGCTTGTTGTCGGAAATTCCGACCAAGTGTAGGCTCCATCGGACATTTTCCATCGGAATTTCCGTCATACAAAATTTGAGATCTGGATCTTAAATTTTCCGACAACAAAATCCGTTGTTGTAAATTCCGATCGTGTGTACAAAATTCCGACGCACAAAGTTCCACGTATGCTCGGAATCAAGCAGAAGAGCCGCACTGGCTATTGAACTTTATTTTTCTTGGCTCATCATACGTGTTGTACGTCACCGCCTTCTTGACGTTCGGAATTACCGACAAGATTTGTGTGACCG
Source organism: Aquarana catesbeiana (assembly GCF_042186555.1). NCBI lineage: Eukaryota > Metazoa > Chordata > Amphibia > Anura > Ranidae > Aquarana > Aquarana catesbeiana. The sequence continues at coordinate 522,730,499 of NC_133325.1, forward strand.
TGTGTATGCAAGACAAGTTTGAGCCAACATCCATCGGAAAAAATGCATGGATTTAGTTGTCGGAAATGTCCTATCGTGTGTACGCGGCATAACACTGAATAAACCAGAAACAAAAGGATTCTATTACTTTGCTATCTATTAAATTAGGTTATCACTGATTAAAAAGACCCAAAGCAGAAATGTTAAAATGTTTCTGGTAGGAGGTGCAAGAGCTGAAGTTATTACTAATCTTTTTTGAACTGACTTTTTTGTTTGAATTTTTAAAAAGTCAATTACTGTATTTATTGGCGTATAACACTCACTTTTTCACCATGAAAATTGGGTGCAAATAGCGTGTGCGTGTTATACGCCAATACTTCAATTATAGCTGCCTCGGAGGGGACAGGGAGGGGGGCGGGAGGGGCTCCGTCAGATTACATACAGTGAGAATTTCCTGTTTACTTGGCGGCCTCTGTAATAGGAAGTCCCGTCTCCTGGGCCACCATTGAACCACTGTTCTGTCTATCATAGGAGATTCTCACTGTATGTAATCTGTCGGCGCTCGTCCCGCCCTCCTCCCTGTCCCCTCTAGGCTGCAGATGGGCATCGATCAGGCTGCTGCATTAAAGGCAATGGTGAGGCTGCTGCATTGATGGCAGTGGTGAGGCTGCTGCATTGATGGCAATGGCGAGGCAGCTGCATTGATGTGGACTGATGAGGCTGCATTGATGCCACTTGTGAGGCTGCAAATGGGCATTGATCAGGCTGCATTGATGGCAATGGTGAAGCTGCAGATGGGCACTGACCCTTATTTTGCTTCAAAGTTCCTTATTTAAAATGTAAGTTTTTTTTTTCCTGAAACTTCCCTCTTAAAATAAATGTGCATGTTATACGCCTGTGCGTGTTATACGGCGATAAATACGGTACTTAATGTGTGCAGTAATTTAGCTGTTTCATGCAATAAAAATGTGCGAGGGAAAGAGGTTTAACTCCTAGGGTATCTTAGCTGCATCTCCATAAATACATTACAGTAAGTGAGTGTTGTCATTCTAAGCCAGTAAATGTTACTGACAGGGGTCATCAGGTAAAAAATAAAGAGAAAAAAAAGTCTTAATAAATATGTAGCACTGGTAGATTTTTAATCTACCGCTGATAGGTAAATCTTGTGGGTTACTTTTAGGTGAAGTTAGATTTGCCTCTGTTCCAGCTTAGCTGAGTTGCGTGTAAGTTCCGCACTGTGCCGGTGGGTGTCGTTGTCACCATGGGCTGGTGTTGGAAAGGCAACGTGTTGAAGCGTATGAGTGCTCCTCTGTCCCGGAGACAACTCGGTGGAGGTAGTCCTCCGAGTTGCATTCTGGGAGGGGGTATTTATGGGACAGACTCCATGTTTAGGGGTTCGTTTTCAGCCACCTCCTGGCCGACAGGTATGTGTTAAGAGTACCACCTCGTGGTCCTCCGTTCCGGAGGCCCCCATCGCTGCGGCGTGTGGGTGGGCCCAGAAGCCTGTCTGGGGCCTACCACAGCAGCAGAGGAATGGTCCTGAGCTGTCTATTCTGAGTGAAGAAGCTGGACAACCGAGGAGATCCCAGGGGAGGACCCGTCATGGAACGATAACGCAGATTGCTGGTCTGGAGAGGGGCCTGGTAACTTGGTTGGAGGACGGATCCTGAAGTAGTCTTACTGCATAGTACTGCCGGGTTGGCTTAAAGGTTCAAGTACTGTGTCTGACATTCATCGCAAACCAATACATCCTGTGGCAGAGGATCGTACGGGTTTTATTCCAAACAAGTCTGTGGCAGAGACTTTTGTTCGTGCTACCTACTGGCTGCTAGGCATGTGAGAGAGGCCTATCCAGGCGGGCAAAGATTGAATTCCACAAGGGGAGTGCATTCAACTACAAGTGTTCAATTGCAAAGAATGTTTTAAAGAATACTAAGGAAAGGTATTTGAGCTTCCCTGCAACTTTCCTTCTGCCACTTTCCTGCTACTTCCGTTGTTACTTGTTTATTAAAGCATTGGAAAATATACTCAAGTGTTTGGTGTATACATCGTCCAGAGGTAAACTCAACGGGACCCCTAGACCTGGTGCCGGTGAAACAGAGGTATCGAGAGTGAAGGTAACAGCCCGCTTTAAACCAGCAGCTCCACCGAGAGTTAGTACTACATGTGGGGGCTTGTTCGGGATTTGTTGGCCATCAGTTCTCGCAACCTGGAGAAGTGTTTTGCCAGGAGTTTATGGTGAGAGCTGGACTTTGTCAATATCTCAGGAGAAGAAGAGGTTAAAAGTTGCAGGACTTTATTTCTGACTGTGTAGGCGGCGGGCGCCAGTGAAAGCCCGGGAGCTACGTGATCAGAGGAACAAGTGGGAGGAGCCTAGCCTACTTGATACCGCGTGGGACGCGTGTGTGTTGGCACCAGAGAAGAAGCGAGGCCTCATGATCATGCTGAGAAGATCAGAGTGTGGCCATGTCTTTTTCGGTGATGCAACCAACTGTGGGGCCTAAGATGTTCACTACCAGCACCTCTGCGGGTGCTATGCTGACCGGAACCTTGCTTACAGACACCGGCATTCATCTGAAACCGCAGGGGAGGTTTGTCCTTTATACAGTTGGAGATATTGAAGGACTGGGCATGCTTTGTCACAAGTGTGAAGGACTGGTCATACATCTCCATCCATTTGTTCGCTGCTCGCAATGTGGAGAATATTTGTTTGTGGTGGAGCAACCTACCATGTCGCCCCGTGCTTATCGTATGGCTTGGGCTACAGGTACTGCCACAGTAGAAGCTGCTACTACTGCTGAAAAAGAACAGCAGGCAGTGATTTCGCCTGTTGTCACCGAAAGTGTTCCTGAGAGAGATACTGTGGTAACCGACTCATCAGCGGACATTACCTTGATTTCTGCGTCCACTACACCTATTCCTGTTGTACCTGTCCAGAGGAAGGTGGGATACGTAAAGGCTTCCCGCGGCCGTGGTCAAGGCCTACCCCAGAGACTGCCCAAACCAGAAAAGTCCACCTCAGGAACGGGTGAGAGTTCACAGGGGAATATATCTGGGACTTTGTGTAAATATTTGCCAGCAGAAGAGTTGAGAGATTCGGAGATAGATTCCATGTCGGATCTCTCCGGTGATGATGATTTATTTGAGACAATGTCACAAGAACTGTTATGGGCCCGGGGTGAAGACGTTGCTTCTGCCTTGACTTTCTCAGAATGGACAGCCCTGAATTCTGGGAGAACATCACCTTGTGTGGAGCCACACAGTACTGTCGGGGAGACATTGCCTAAAGTTACTACTTTGTTGCCGACACCCGTTGGGTCTATGGTGAGCAAATCATTGAACTCTTGTGTGCCCCCTGGTTTGGGGAAAAAACTTGCCCAAACTTGCACGTTTACAGAGAATGCTTAACAAGCGTGTGGCCAGGGAATATGGTTTGGAGTTCCCATATGTTACCCAGGACATTATGCAAGAGATTGAAGCTAACTGGGAGCTGTGGTACAGTGAAGCTGTTTGGGACTATTTGTCTGTGCCTAAGCCTTTGCAAAAAACTGGATATTCTGTTGCTATGGATGAACGCTTCAGTGGATGTTTCCTACACTGGAATTATGGTCGGCACATTTATGCTGACAAAGTGGTCATTTGCAGACCCGGGAAAGATGACATTGTGTACTTTATTACCACAGTGGATAAACAAGGAAAATCACTGACATTGCCAGATCCTCGGTTCTACTGGTGATTATGGATAAAGAACTGTGGGGTATGTAGATAGATAGTGACAGTGTTCAGAGATCTTTGAGGTCAAGATTTGGTGTTCAGCTCTGTGTTTCTAAATCAAAGGCTGGGTTTTTGCTGGCTGGACTTCTTTCGTTTAGAGATAAGGCATACCTAAACATATATAGGGATGGACTTCTAAAGTTTCTCTAGTTTGTTTCTTTAAAAGGAGAAAATATACGGGAAGAGAGTGTCATTCTCCTGCTAGAATGAGACTTTGCTCCCAAACTGTTATTGAGGATATTGTACGTATTTAGTGTGTGTCTAAATTTGTTTTCTTTTTAGGAGCAATTGGATCCTCCATCAAGCTGTTAGGATTTTCAGCTAGATAGATAGTAGGGTTGTGACAGTCATAATGTGATTTTGTTTGCGGATGTGAACATATTGTTAAAAAGAAAATTGTTGTAATATCTCTATACTGTCTTTCCTTCTTCTTTGCCCTTATCCAAGTTTTAAGCTCAAATATCTGCTCTCAGGCTTGGGAGCTATTTTTTTTTACAGACATTGAGGACAACGTCTATTGTAGTGGGGGGAGTATGTTACGCTGGTAGATTTTTAATCTACCGCTGATAGGTAAATCTTGTGGGTTACTTTTTAGGAGAAGTTAGATTTGCCTCTGTTCCAGCTTAGCTGAGTTGCGTGTAAGTTCCACACTGTGCCGGTGGGTGTTGTTGTCACCATGGGCTGGTGTTGGAAAGGCAACGTGTTGAAGCATATGAGTGCTCCTCTGTCCCGGAGACAACTCGGTGGAGGTAGTCCTCCAAGTTGCATTCTGGGAGAGGGTATTTATGGAACAGACGCCATGTTTAGGGGTTCGTTTTCAGCAACCTGCTGGCCCTCCTGGCCGACAGGTATGCGTTAAGGAGCTACCTTGTGGTCCTCCGTCTGGGGGGCCCACGATACTGCGGCGCAGGGGTGGGTCCAGAGGCTTGTCTGGAGCCTACCACCGTGGCCAAGGAATGGTCCTGAGCTGTCTATCCTGAGTGAAGAAGCTGGACAACCGAGGAGATCCCAGGGCAGGACCCGTCATGGAAGGATCACGCAGAGTGCTGGTCTGGAGAGGGGCCTGGTGACTCAGTTGGAGGGCGTATCCTGAAGTAGTCTTACTGCATAGTACTGCCAGGCTGGCTTAAAGGTTCAAGTACTGTGTCTGACATTCATCGCAAACCAATACATCCTGTGGCAGAGGATCGTACGGGTTTTATTCCAAACAAGTCTGTGACAGAGACTTTTGTTCGTGCTACATACTGGCTGCTAGGCAAGTGAGAGAGGCCTATCCAGGCGGGCAAAGATTGAATTCCACAAGGGGAGTGCATTCAACTACAAGTGTTCAATTGCAAAGAATGTTCTAACGAATACTAAGGAAAGGTATTTGAGCTTCCCTGCAACTTTCTTTCTGCCTCTTTCCTGCTACTTCCGTTGTTACTTGTTTATTAAAGCATTGGAAAATATACTCAAGTGTTTGGTGTATACATCGTCCAGAGGTAAACTCAACGGGACCCCTAGACCCGGTGCCGGTGAAACAGAGGTATCGAGAGTGAAGGTAACAGCCCGCTTTAAACCAGCAGCTCCACTGAGAGTTAGTGCTACAAATAAAATTGAATGACAGGTAATATACAATAAATACATTTTGTGTTTCTGAGTTTAGATATGCTGTAAGGATTTAAATGCACCTGTATCCAAAAAATGCCCCACACGGCAAGAGTAGCCGTAAAGACCGTGCAGGCTTCCAAACACTGTCCTTCTCCAGAGAGCAGCACTGGCAGGCAGGGAAAGGAGAGGAGAAATGTTTTGACATTACCAAGTTGGTAAGGCTGTGTTTGTCATGGACAACAAAGCAACTGACTGGGAAGGAGTTTGTCTGACCAAGGTTCACTTTATTAACAGGATTAATAATCTTTTCTAAATTAAATTTTACCCTCAAAATTTTGCACAATTCAATAACTAAGGTGCATGCTAAAATCAACTAATTCATGCAATAAAAAGGGAATTTATAGCTACTGTTTGGTCCTGTGAACCGTTTTCCATACTTTATAGTGTGACATATATTCCTAATTCTTGATCTATCATATGGTTACAAAACACATTGGTATACTACAAAGCCTCCTATATTTTATATCTCAGCTAGGGATGCATTGCATAGATACTCCTTAAATTATACCTGTAGCTGGCTGGGGGAATAGCTCGAGTACGACATGAGAGGGTTACTTGTTCTTCAGCTGAACCTTCTGGAAACAACGTGTTCTGGGGCTGTTCCTCAAATACTGGACCATATCTTACAACTGGCCCTTTGGTAGATTGTAAGGCTGAAAGGGAAACAAATCTTGTTAAAATTTAAAGAACTAATTAAATTAAAATGTCTTTTATTCAGGACAAGAAATTAGTAAATGTATTCATCATATCATACCAGCTTTTTCAAGGCAAATATACACATTTTTGTGTCATTTTTTCATCCTGGTGACATTTGGCAGTATGCATTGCATGCATTTACATCTTCAGGAGCAATTGTTTGCACAGACAAAACCCCAAACAGTTAGTTAAAAAAAAAAAAGATTAAAACATATGCCACACACAGCTATTGTGAGCTGGAGCAGACTACATAGCCAATATAAGCTCTAAGGTGGAAGGGCTGCCATGGGCACCACAAAGCCATCATGCATCCACATGTTGGCTGTCAGTATGTCACGGTTGGGGTCAGACTCGGAGACCAGTTGCTATACCTGTAGAGGTTCCTACTGACCAGCAGGATAAGTACACAAGTAGGTCACCCTGGTGAATGACATGGGCTCATCCGAGGTGTGGATCTTAAGCACCAACCAGTCTTCACCAGAGCTCCTGATGGTGGGGATGGGCTTTACTGCATGCTATTGCCAGGTTGTGGTCCTCAGGATTGCCCCACCAGGAGGTGGGCAAAGCGTGATTTTTGTAGCAGATGTAACAAGTAGGGATCAGGCAGAAGCGTAGCCAGCATACAAGCCAAAGGTTGGGATTGAGTGGACGCATAGCCAAGGAACAAGCCAAAAGTTGGTAACGATTTATATTGAAGATAAGGACCACTGCGGGTGCACAAAGGAGCAATATGTCGGCTGGAGAGAGCACAATAATCTTGTAATCAGGACATGCAAAGACATGACTTAAATCAGGAAGTTCATGCGAGGAGCAAAGAGTTCAAGGTTCACAAGAAATAAGATACAAGGCTATGTTGTCCAAGGGATCAGGCAGGGAGCTGTCTAGCATTTCTGGTGGCACAAGAAGAGCTACAGCCAGAGACCACATTGGTTCTAAGTTCAAATCCAGATCCTGACACAGTAACATGTTTTCATGTATAATAAAAAAAAATTTCAAACAGCCATCATGGGCATTTAGTTGGGCCCTTATTGGTCCTGCATTTCTACAGTTTGTGCATTTTGGGTCATCCATCGTCACCCATTGTACCACTGGATTATCCTATTCGCTGGTCTTCCACTACATATGCTGTATACCTTACAGCTGTAAGGTAAGCGGCCTGCGAACACGGAGGTGCCCCCACTGAAGAACACCCCCCTTCTTTCCACCACGAGCATTTGGTCTGCATTTAGAAGTATCACATTTGGTGGTGGGACTGTTGTTACATTTTTTACATTTTGGATTCACCATTTATAATGTTTGCAAGTCGCCAAGTGCTGGCGTGTTACTATCACATACCACTGGGACTATTTAATATTTTTTATATATATATATATTTTTACTGATTTATATTATGATCATTTTTTCGATAACTACTTATTCGTTTTTCATGCCATCAGCTGCCCACAGTGTCAGCATATTGATACACGTTTAAAGGGATTTTTACTTGATATTTTCTGGGTTTATGCACCCCCTATGTCGATTCACATACCCATGTGCACTGCTTGCTTGTATATTTTTTGATGTTCGCACTCTTGGTATGCACCATTAGGTTTGAGTGTTTTTCTGTGCTCTTATCTATACTTTTACATTTATATATTTGCATCTGTGAGTCCTTTCCTTGATGTATTTGACTCATGTATTTAGGTTATTGGACATTTACTGTGTATGTACTATAGTATAGCCCCCCTTTTTTTCCCTTTCCCCATTCCCCTTCCATCACAGCGCAACTACCACCCCCTTATTTACATAAAGAAGAAGAGCAGTCACATCAAAGCAGTTGGTCCTCACAGATCTCCTTCCATTAGAGTCTCTTTCTGGGGTCGAGCCTCTGTAGATATTTATACCCAAAGACACAGGGTATGACACAACTGCAGATTAAGTAGTCATACACACAACCTGACCCCTGCAGCAATCAGCCAGAATATTACAAAAAATACAAAAGCTAACTTCTATAATTGGTAAGCCCCTGCTATATTACGTGTAGTCAACTTGGCTATTTCTCCCGATAGTAGGGAGCCATTTGTCAAGATCCATTTGTATTTTTTTACAGCTGGCCATCTATATTAATATTAACCACTTCTCCTGGGTGGACGTCATATGACCTTAAGTGAAGATATCTGGATGATGGGTGCAGCTACAGGCATCATGTTTTCTACTAACAGGCATCAACCATATATCAGTTTTTTTCAGCCCGCGATCACCTACAGTGTAAAAGCCATCTCAGTGGCTGTTTGGCCTCTTGATTCCTTTTACAGGGGGCAGGATGGAACATCCCCCCTCCCGTTGCCGACCGGTGCTTCTCTGGTCTCTCCCGTGCGATTGGGGAGCCGGAGAACGAATCCGCCGGTGGTGATGGTTTACCATAGAGCTGGCTGTGGACCAGATGGTCTCCGGCCATCCCTATGACCCCCGGCGGCCGGAAGAGACGTCATGAGGTCACTTCTGGCTCTTGCAAATGTAAACACTGTCATTTTTTTTTTGCTGGAAAGCCTGAGATCGATTTATTATTTTTATCTCAGGCTTTCCAGCATAGAGGAGAGATGTGGGGACTTATAGACCCTAGATCTCTCCATAGAGAGGACCTGTCATGTCTTATTCTTATTACAAGCGATGTTCAAATTCCTTGTAATAGGAAGAAAAGTGATCAAAAAATTAAAAAAATTAAGGAAAAGTGTAAAAATAACTAAAAAACAAAAAAACTAAATAAACAATAATTAAAAAATAAAATAATTTAAAGCGCCCCCATCCCCTCGTGCACACAGAAGCGAATGAATACATAGGTTGTGCCCGCATATATAAAAGGCGTTCAAATCACACATGTGAGGTATCACTGTAATCGTTAGAGTGAGAGCAATATTTCTAGTACTAGACCTTCTCTGTAACTCTAAACTGATAACCTGTAAACATTTTTTAAGGGTCCCTATGGAGATTTTTAAGTACTGTAGTTTGGAGCCATTCCATGAGTGTGTGCAATTTTAAAGCATGACGTGTTTGGTATCTATTTACTCAGTGTAACATCATATTTTATATCTTACCAAAATTTGGGTTATCTCTTGTGTTTTCATGCATTAAAATTAATTTAGGGGAATTTTTCCCAAAAAATTGCTGTTGAAAATTTACTGCGCGAATACCATGTGACATAAATTGCAACAACCGTTATTTCATTCCCTAGGGTCTCTGCTAAAAAAATATGTATAATGTTTGGGGGTTCTGAGTAGTTTTTACACCAAAAAAATTATGAATTTTACAGTGACTTGAAAAAGTATTCATACCTCTTGACATTTTCCACATTTTGTCATGTTACAACGAAAAACGTAAATTTATTTAATTGGGATTTTGTGATAGACCAACACAGAGTGGCACATAATTGTGAAGTGGAAGGAAAATGATAAATGGTTTTCTTTTTTTTTTACAAATACAGTATTTCACAAAAGTGAGTATACCCCTCACATTTTTGTAAATATTTTATTATATCTTTTGTGACAGCACTGAGTCTCCAGACCTAAACCCTATTGAGCATCTATGGGGCATCCTCAAATGGAAGGTGGAGGAGCGCAAGGTTTCTAACATCCACCAGCTCCATGATGTCTTCATGGAGGAGTGGACGAGGACTCCAGTGGCAACCTGTGAAGCTCTGGAGAACTCCATGCTCAAGAGGGTTAAGGAAGTGCTGGAAAATAATGGTGGCCACACAAAATATTGACACTTTGGGCCCAATTTGGACATTTTCACTTAGGGGTGTACTTACTTTTGTTGCCAGTGGTTTAGACATTATTGGCTGTGTGTTGATTTATTTGGAGGGGACAGCAAATGTACACTGTTATACAAGCTGTACACTCACTACTTTTACATTGTAGCAAAGTGTAATTTCTTCAGTGTTGTCACATGAAAAATTATAATAAAATATTTACAAAAATGTGAGGAGTGTACTCACTTTTGTGAGATGGAAACAAAGAAGTCCTGGACTGCCGCACTCTGAAGAAAGGCATCTTTATTATAAAGCGTGAAAATCCAATATACAGTCACATTAAGTGGGGACAAAACAGGGAGCTATACTAACGCGTTTCACATCATTAGATGCTTACTAATGAGCTATAAGTAAGCATCTAATGATGTGAAACGCATTAGTGATAGTTCCCTGTTTTGTCCCCATTTGATTCGACTGTATATTGGATTTTTACACTTTATAATAAAGATGCCTTTCTTCAGAGTGCGGCAGTCCAGGACTTCTTTGTTTCCATAGACTTGTGCAGAGCCAGCACCTGAATCAACTTCACAGTAGGGCGGGAGCAGCTGTTTAAGTTCCGGAGGCTTTGTGAGCGGCATCTCCTTTCTCACTTTTGTGAGATACTGTAAATATGTGAAAAGTGTGGCTTGCATTTGTATGCAGCCCCTTTTACTGATACCCCTAACAAAAATCTAGTGGAACCAATTGCATTCAGAAGTCATTTAATTAGTAAATAGAGTCCATCTGTGTCTAATTGAATCTAAGTATAAATACAGCTGTTCTGTGAAGCCCTCAGAGGTTTGTTAGAGAACCTTAGTGAACAAACAGCATCATGAAATCCAAGGAACACACCAGACAGGGCAGGGATAAAGTTGTGGAAAAGTTTAAAGCAGGGCTAGGTTTTAAAAAAAATATCCCACTCTTTGAACATGTCACGGAGCACTGTTCAATCCATCATCCGAAAATGGAAAGAGTATGGCACAACTGCAAACCTACCAAGACATGGTTGTCCACCTAAATTGACAGGCCGGGTAAGGAGAGCATTAATCAGAGAAGCAGCCAAGAGGCCCATGGCAAAAAGACTTGCAACTGTAAATGCAGAGAAAGGTGGTTCTACAAAGTATTGACTCAGGGGGGCTGAATACAAATGCACGCCACGCTTTTCACATATTTATTTGTATTATTTATTTATTTGGGTGACAAGTGCTTAATTTTGAATAAAACCTATGATGGTGAACTCTTACGAATCTGGATTGGGAGTGGAACTTACTCTGATTCTCAAGAGGTAAAACATATTACAAAATTTGTGGTTATATTTTAGTTGAATCCCTCGTAGGATTTGTATACATCTTTTGTTTAAATTTATAGTGCTCAGTCTGGTGACGTGAGGGATTCACTAGATACAACTCCATGTGTGCCCAGCCCATTTTGAACACAAAGCTTTTATCTTCTTTTTTTGTGAGTATACAGAATGTTTTTTGTACCAATATTCAGTATATGTCTATATCTTTCCCACTTTTGTTTGATTGTCCTTCTGTTTGATTGACCATAGCTAGAGGTCTTTATCGGCGTCCTTGTGCTTTCTATGGCTAGTGATGCTACAGCTCATGCTGGTTGACCACACCCATTTTAACATTGTCTTGGATTTTTATAAGTTATTTACCAATAATGTCATTTGTATTGGTGATGTACTACGTTCTGTGTAACCTTATGTATGCTCATTTGTATTTCAGAATGCCCCACCATATTTAACCCCCTGATGAAAATTGTTCTGGGTAATCGAAATGTGTTGGGGTGTACTCTCTAATCTATTTATAGTTCTTGCTATTAACAGTCTGTACATATTGGTGGTTGATTAGTTTTTATCAGATTATGCTGTGCTATTACTGTCTTGGATTTTGTATATTTGTATGAATATATACTGCTAGTTTTAGTTTGGATGTTTTTGCCTGACAAATCCCATTCACACTTCATGCAAACAAGCTCTTTATATGACTAGGGATGTGGCACGTTTGGTGTCACTGCTATTTGAATCTATTAATTAGAAGACCACAGAAAACCTCCAGCAGCTGGCACAGATGACATTGAACATGTCGGTCTCTCCCACTTGTATGTGCTCCAGTCCACTTTTGTGCTTGTAATGACCTCCAGTATCCAGCATAGGAAGCTTGACCTCTGCCAGCGCTTTCCAGGGCAACACCTGCTTGGCCTTTGTGACGTAGCCTCCAGCATGTAAACAGAAGCACTTGGCAGGCAGGGCTCTTCTGCACTTGCATGAATTCATGTAAACTGTTATGTTGCAAAAGCCAATCAAAACTGATTAAATCATCTGAGATCACTGATTACTCTCTGTTCACGCTCTCCTGCACATGGCTCGATCACATGTTCACTTTCCAGGACTTTCCTGAAGCTGATAGTAGTATAACCAGATACTTGGTGTATCCTACTGACCACCCCAAGTTGTTGTAGGAGAGGGAGTTCACCCCTAGAGGGCAGGACAGAAACCACAAGTCATTAAGGTAATATTACACCCTTTGGTTCCAAAGGCATTAATCATTTTATTCCCCGCAACAACAGACACTGAGGATCTGATCTTTCTCTTCCTCTAAATACATAGCTTTTTAGGAGTGTGATGCAGAACATGACCTATTCCTCGCCAGCCACTTGTGTTCTCACTTGTCACACGTCCCATGACAGTAGAATTATTTTGTTCACTGGATTCACTTCGCCTTATAGGCAGTCTTCACAGGAAGCCACCACACATATACTAACACACGACTTTGTTCTTGTGACCTTGCAGGCGAACCCTGGACCACAGCCTGCTCCAACATGGAGGCAAACCACAAGGTGAACGGGGATGCCATCACCCACCACAGTCACCCACTTCCTACTAATGCCCTGTACACACGATCAGACATTCCGACAACAAAATCCAGGGATTTTTTCCGATGGATGTTGGCTCAAACTTGTCTTGCATACACACGGTCACACAAATCTTGTTGGAAATTCTGACCGTGGAGAACGCGGTGACGTACAACACATATGACGAGCCGAGAAAAATGATGTTCAATAGCCAGTTCGGCTCTTCTGCTTGATTCCGAGCATGCGTGGAACTTTGTGCGTCGGAATTGTGTACACACAATCGGAATTTTCAACAACGGATTTTGTTGTCAGAAAATTTGAGATCCAGATCTCAAATATTGTGTGACGGAAATTCCGATGGAAAATGTCGGATGGAGCCTACTCACGGTCGGAATTTCCAACAACAAGCTCCCATCAAACATTTTCCGCCGGAAAATCCGACTGCGTGTACAGGGCATAAGGCTGGCTGTTAAATGTTATAATATGTCCCAACCTTAAAGGTTGAATATGTGTGCGCCAGGTTAACCATCCTAAATGCTCTGTCGCAGCACAAGACTGCTTATTCTGGAGGGTTAAATAGCTTTAACTCTCAAATGAATGCTCTTCTGATACACCAAAGTTACAGTTTTTGACTTGATCATTTAGTTCAGTAAGCAACATGGACAACTTCTTTACTTAAACAAAGTTCCTTTCTGACAAGCTTGAGGGTCCCATAGACATTTCACATTATTCCCCAGACATCTTCCACATACATTTACAATCGGTTACATACAATTTCGCTGTGCGATCTGGCTGACGTAGAATGACTGTGCTGCTGTACTAGACACTGTTCCTAGCGGTTTGTATAGGAAAAGGTGCATAGAAAACTGTGCAGTCCATACCTGAGTTAGATAAAGTTGGACTATCACTTCATGGAGGCATGCCTGGGCAGCCACACTACTGTAGTTAGTGTAGTGCTACCCCCATAGGAGCCACTAGAATACTCTCTTGCTTAACTCTTCAGCCAGGCACACAGTATTTTCCCACAGTCAGTCACACACTTAGGCTTGTTTCTTGAAAAAGCAGTCTAGGGGTTTTGATTGTGTTTGATGTTTTATTGAGAACTTGGGTAGAGAAGGGAATGTTGTGGGATACTCCAGATTGAACCAATTACAGGGAGGACAACTTCTTCAACTTGACTGTGGAATTCCTATTTGCAGCAACATGCACCCTTGAGCAAGTCCTCTATGAGAAGGATAGACTATTACTCTTCAGGGCACTAGCCACTATACCCTTTCTGCTGTACCCAGTAGCTGACTTTCCTAGCACAGAGTGGTAGCCTAAAAGAACAGACCCCTAGATCTTTGGTCTGTACTCACAGGAGTTGCAAACAGATCCTCTCAGGCATGGTTCCCCTCAGTCAGCTCTTCAGAACATATGGGTCAGCTCTCCAGCTCCCAGGCCTCCAGCCTGAGGCCGCATGGCAGCAGGTGCCGAGGAGGACAAGGCACCCGCTCTTCAACTGGACTTTCCTCTCCAGGCAAAGACCACTTCCTGTGTCTCCTCACTGAATATAAATACCCCTTCCCAGCATGCAAAGGGGCCCTTATGCCTGCAATTGGCTGGGATGGCATCCATATTCATGCCATTGATCTGCATGAGTAATCCTGTCTACCCAACAATTCCCAAAACTGCCTGGATACAGATGAGTCAATGAAAATACAGTAACACTTGTTAAGCACACAGGACTCCCTGGCTGTACCAATTCAGTCTCCCTGTTAGGCAGGAAAACTACTATATTTTTTTTTAACATAAAGTTTATTTATAATTATTAAACAAACATAAAATAAATCAAATTATATTAACTTGAGACAGATATTGTGCATTAATCGGTTATACAATATGTATCCAAATAATTTACAGCGACAATGATATACAATAGGATTACAGCCATTGACCTCATTAATTATTAAGTATACTATATGAATACCAAAAGAATAAGCCATGGGGGGGGGGGTCTGGGCCCACAGTTCATCTCATGGTATAGCTGTCTGAAAGTCAGACCTGACTTACATCAGTGGGCCGGAGGCCAGGGACAGGCACACCCCGGTCTAAAGGGGCAGACATACAGTCTACTATTGTCTACTCAAGGGTCAAGTGTCTAGGCCTCACCCAATCCGCCCAAATTTTATCAAATTTCTTCGGGCAGTTCCGTCCCATGTTAGTTTGTACAGAGGGAGTGCTGCATTAATGAGGGAGAGCCAGAGTTGTCTAGTGGGTGGCTGAGGCTGGTTCCAGTGAAGGAGGATCGCCTTCCTAGCGTATAATGCAGTGTAGAAAACAAACAGTTTTTTCCTCTGGGGGGCCTCAAGGTTATCGCATATGCCCAAAAGGAGGGGAATAGGACTATACAGGACATTGAGCTTTCCTATATAGTTAATATCGTCAAGGACCGCTTCCAAAAACTCGCCACCTCTGGACAGGCCCAAACTGTGTGAAAAAAGTCTGCATCATCCGAACCACACTTGGGACACACCGCTGATCTGTCAGGGTAAATTTTTGCTAACCGTGTCGGGGAATAATAGGTGCGGTGTAAAAATTTCAGTGGGATAAATCTATCCCTTGTCAATTTTAGGTACTGCTGTATACCCTCCTTCCAATCATCGTCCATCAATTCAGGGATGTCACTCTGCCAACTTGAAAACAATTGGGAGACCTTAGATGTGTCCAACAGGGCAAGCTTGTTATAAATAGTCGAAAGCGTTTTGCTACGTTCAGGTGATCGGAGCTCCACTTCCAAGTCCGACATCTGTAAAGTCACAGAGTCTGGGAATTGGGAGCGGAAGGCATGCCTTAGTTGGAGAAACCTAAAAAACATTTGATTCCGAAGGCCCCTGCTGTCCTTCAGAACATCGAACGTCACCAACTGTCCCCGTGACACTATATCCCCTAAGGTTATGATCCCATATCTAGCCCACAAAGCTGGGTCTGGTATAGATTGGAAATGTTGCAACTTTGGATTACCCCAAAGTGGTGTTACAGGAGACCATGTGTTTTGTTTTCCGAATTTCGAACTAACTGTGTCCCAAACCTTAAGGGTTGTCTTCATAGGGATAGACATACTTGGGTTAGATCGGGGGCCCCTGTGTATGAGGTTTCTCAGCTCTGAATAAGATCCCAGCAACCCAGCCTCCACCGTGGATGCTGGATTAGCGGGTTCCTCTGCCAACCACCACTTAATTGTCACTAGGACTGCAGCCCAATAATATTTTAGAAAACCTCCCAGGGAGACTGGTAATTGCAGGGTTGTTTTTGCTATTCTAGGGGCCTTCCCATTCCAAATAAAAGATGTGGCCACACTGCCCAGCCTACTAAAAAAGGAAATTGGTATGGGGACAGGAGTCTGTCTAAAGAGATAAGCGAGTCTAGGCAGGATTGACATCTTAAGTAAAATTCACTCGTCCCACTGGGGTGAGGGGGAGTGATCTCCACAATGTGCACCGCTGGATTACTTGAGAGATTAATGGGGTCAAATTAAGGGTAATAAACTGGCGGATGTCCCCATGGATCTCCACTCCCAGGTATCTGAACTGGGACACCCGGCGAAGCTGCGCATCTGAAAGCAGAGGGGCAGTTTCAGAGTGGAGCGGGAACCAGACAGATTTCCCCCAGTTTATGCATATTCCCGAGTAACGTCCATATCTGTCTATAACCTCAAGTGCGTGTTGTAGGGAGCTTCCATCATCCTTAAGATACAGTAGGGTATCATCGGCGTATAATGACACTTTCTCTTGAAGGGGGCCTATGTCTATACCTTGTATCTGAGGGGTAGACCTGATTAAAATAGCCATGGGCTCAATTGCAAGCGCAAAGAGCCCTGGCGACAGGGGGCAGCCCTGCTTCGTCCCCCTTCTCAGAGGGAAAGGTGGAGAGAGAACAGTTCCCGTACGGACCCTGGCTGTTGGAGATCTGTACACAGCCTCAACCCAGGAGATAAAGACATGACTGAAACCAAATCTGTGGAGGACCTCCCATAGATAATTCCATTCCACGGAATCAAAAGCTTTCTCTGCTTCCAGGGAGGCCACCATCACCTTGTCAACATCTCCAGCCCCCGAGGTCAAGACCGCATACAGTCTCTGAAGATTAATATCCGTGCCCTTACCTGGCATGAAGCTCAATTGGTCTTCATGGATTAGTGAGAGTATTACTTCATTAAGGCGTCTAGCAAGAATTTTGGTCAATATTTTGGCATCCGAATTAAGGAGAGAAATAGGCCTATAGGACGAGCACAATTGGGGGTCTTTCCCAGGCTTAGGAATCACCACTATTATGGCCTGTGCCATGGACGGGGGGAGGACACCCTCTTTAAGTGTCTTGGTAAGCATACTATGTAATCTAGGTGCCACCTCATCCCCATACTGTTTATAAAACTCAGGCGGGAACCCATCCATACCTGGGGTCTTACCTGGTTGCAGAGAGCCTAGTGCTAGCTGAACCTCCTCTAGCGTGATAGGACTATCTAGGAGTTCCCGTGCAGCCGGGGTAAGGGTTGGGAACCGCACCTCATCAAGAAACTCCTCTCCAGAGTATCCTACTTTGGATTAATATAATGTGGAATAGAATTACGCAAAGCATCTATTGATATCTGAAGGGTCAGTCACTATTGTTCCATCCGCTGCCTGAATTCTAGCGATTGTAGAGGTCGGGGATTGCTCTTTAGCAATCCAGGCTAACAGTCTACCTGTTTTTTCCCCTTGTTAAAATATTCTTTGAGTTTGGACTAGCTGTCGTTTATGTACCTTGGCTGTTCTCAGAAGCATCACCTCTCTATAGGCCGTTTTCGTATCCTGACCCTTGATAGGGTTAGCCGTGAGGGCGTATCTAGATTCCAGGGATTGGGCCCCGGTCTTAGCCTCCTCCAATGTTATCTGATCATTTTTTACATTCCCTAGTTATAGAGGAGAGGTAACATCCTCTAATAAAGGCCTTGAAAGCATCCAAATCAATACCCAGTGAGGCAGTACCAGCGTTTACCTTCCAGTATTGTCTGATCATTGCAGCAATTTCGAATTCTATAGTGGGATGAAATATCCAAAATCTGGATAAAATAGGGGGATAATATCATGCAGGAGGGAGAGGTCAGCCGGAGGTGGCAGATACAAGCCCACCACTACCATTTCAACCGTGTCAATACATGCATGGAGTAGGACATATCGTCCCCCAGGGTCCAGCTTAACATCCATCAATTCAAAATTAAGGGACTTGTGAATTAATATACTGACTCCTCGGGAATATCCCGAGTAGGTAGCATGAAAGTGTCGCCCCACCCAGGGACGTTTAAGGCTTAGAACTCTGCTACCCACTAAATGCGTCTCCTGTAGGATGCATATATGAGGATTGTATTATGTAAGGAATTCAAATACCAAGGAGCGTTTGATTTTATTATTGAGCCCTCGCACATTCCAGGAGAGGACCTTTACTGGGGCCATGTATTGGAGGGGCTAAAAGAACTACCCTTAGTTTCCTGTTAAGCAGGAGACCACACTATTCTAATTATATATGTAGCACCCTGGTGTTTAGGCAGGATTGCTTCTCAATTTACCTTCCAGATATAGCTACCTTGGCTAGATGTTGAGGATCAACTGATTTCACTCTGTCTGTAATTGCTGCACTTTTCTCTTTTGCCACTAGGTGGCCGGGCACTTGGTGGCATTAGATAAGACAAGGGCAATGCAAGGTCAGATTATGAGTATATGGGGTATCTCAGCCAATGGGCAGGGGTTCCCTTGGCCTGCTGGGAGAACCTATATATTTGGGTGGAGTCAGGTGATCAGTGTTCTGTGCCACCTGGACGGCTGTCTGGGTGGACGTGTGTTGTGCTGCCTGGGCTGCTAGGCCAGAGATTGGGCCTATCCCAGGCACATCTGGCTGCTAGGATGTCTGAGGGCCTATCCAGAAGCAAGAGAGCAGCACAGGGTTGGGATTGCGGCTTGCAGTCCAACCAGAATTGACAGCTCTGCCGGCTGGAGAACCTGTCGTGGTCGGAAGTAGAGGGGAAAATGTCGCGACTAAGGGACCATCCACCTTATTACCAGGGACCAAAGTGAGTAGCTGAAGCAAGTACCGGAGCAGAATTCTCACCAACCAGGGACGGTGAAGATTCGGGAAACTTCA
Organism: Aquarana catesbeiana; assembly: GCF_042186555.1. Taxonomy (NCBI): domain Eukaryota; kingdom Metazoa; phylum Chordata; class Amphibia; order Anura; family Ranidae; genus Aquarana; species Aquarana catesbeiana. The sequence continues at coordinate 522,749,382 of NC_133325.1, forward strand.
GCAGGTATCAAGCCAAGGACCCAGCCAGTGGAGGTGACACTTGCAGAGCAGCCTTGTGTGTCAAGCCAGGGACCAAATAGGCCAGTAGGGAAAAGCTTGAGAAGTATGTGGAGTGTCAAGCTAGGGACCCAGCAGAGAAGCAGGGGTGACGCTTGAGGAAGATACTACAGTGAAGATTGGAGGAGCTCAAGGAATTCAGTGGCAGTGAACCATCTAGTCTAGTGAGAGAGAGACTGGGAGCTCAGTGGATTGAAGAACTACAAGAAGAGATTGTAGTGGAAGTGACGGAACTGTTATACCTTGTGTTAGAAACTGTTAAAGACTGTTCACGTAAGAGACAGCATCCCTACACACACACAGATGTGGCATCTTGCTGGATGCCTTTCCCTTCATGGCTGTCATCCCGTAGAAATCTCGGAGTCTGCCAATTAACATTGCAACTGCCTAAAGGTGTCCTGGCCCTAACCCTCTCTCCCAAAGTTCTGTTCAAGAGAAATAAAATCTCTTTGCATTCAAGAAGTGCCTGGTGCCCAATGAATCTAACTTGCATTACACCCACCACGCCTCACAACCCAACATATACAGAAGGATGTCAGCTATCTCTGGCCCTGGAGGTTCTCATTAGACTGAAGGAGGCCTGGAACCTTGCTACATATACATCCTAGCAACCTACCTAGGAGGGTGCTACATTAGTTTAGGAAGAAGGACATTGTTCATATTGAATTGGTTATGCTGCAACTTGTTTAGTAAATTTACATTAACCGTTCTGTGCCTGTCCTGAAGTTATTCAAAGGTGTGCACATTGGTTCTGGCGTATCTAAAGAATTAGGGTCTGTAAAGCACAATGGAGTATGAAGTAACACCACTACAAAGGGTTAACTTGGCAAGAGAAGAAAGATGAGTGTAGTTGCTAAGAGTAAGCAAGCACAAGTTCAAGACACAAAGCAACCAGTCCTTAGGCGTTGTACCTGGTAAGGTGATAGGCCCTCCGGTAGTGAAAGGGGTCGTTACCTGGCTTCCTCCCTAGCGGTCAGTATCCAATAGCAACCGCATCCGAGCCCGCGTTACAGAGATCTATGGCCTGGTCACATGGGTATTACTGTAACTGAGATTGAGGTAATAGAGGTATGCTGGACTGGTGGAGTGGACGCAGGCTCAGCACTTTTCAGAGGAACTCTGCACTTTAATTACTGCACACAGTGAAGACTCATCTCTAAGTCAGGGGAACTGCCTTAAAGTGGAACTTTACCCATAACAACTTGATAAAAAATAATGTTCTTTAGCAAGAAACATACATTCCACATTAATAATTATGCTACCAAAATTAGTGTGTGCTGTAAATTGCCTCCAGTATTGATTTTGTTTCTTCTTCCTCTTCGATGTAACGGTTAACTGTCACATTTGCTTGTGTCCTCAACCAAACTGTGAAACCATCAAATGTCTGATGTCATAACTGATCACATGTGCAGCACCATGGCAGTTGCAGATCAAACAGAAACAGCTTCCTTGACTGTAAAGGATAGGAGGGTTTAACCGCATGCCGACCAACCACCGCAGTTGTACTGTGGCAACATGGCGTCGGTACCATAGACAGCCACTAGGGGGGCGCGCGCGTGCCCCCTGCTGGCCCACGGAGCCGATGCGAGTGCCCGATCGCTCCTGCGATCATTTGGGGCACGCCGAGAACCGGGATCTGTGTGTGTAAACACACAGTTTCCGGTTCTCTGAGGGGAGAACAGACAGATCGTCTGTTCATACAGAGTATGAACAGATGATCTGTCATGTCCCCTGCACAGTCCCCTCCCCCCTTCAGTTAGAACATGTACTAGGATACACTTAACCCCTTCACTGCCCCCTGGGTGGTTAACCCCTTCACTGCCAGTGACATTTTTACAGTAATCAATGCAATTTTATAGCACTGATCACTGTAAAAATGCCAATGGTCCCAAAAACGTGTCAAAATTGTCTGACGTGTCCGCCATAATGTCGCAGTCCCAATAAAAATCGCAGAACGCCGCCATTACTAGTAAAAAATAAATTAATAATAAAAAAGGCATAAAACTATTCCTTTTTTTGTAGACGTTATAACTTTTGCGCAAACCAATCAATATACGCTTATTGTGATTTTTTTCTACTAAAAATATGTAGAATACGTATCGTCCTAAACTGACTAAAAAAAATGTTTTTTTATATTTTTTTGGGGGATATTTATTATAGCAAAAAGTAAAAAATATTGAGTTTTTTCAAAATTGTCACTCTTTTTTTGTTTATAGCGCAAAAAAGAAAAAATGCAGAGGCGATCAAATACCACCAAAAGAAAGCTCTATTTGTGGGAAAAAAAGGACGTCAATTTTATTAGGGTGCAACGTTGCACAACCACGCAATTGTCAGTTAAAGCGACGCAGTCCCCATTTTGCAAAAATTGCTCTGGTCTTTGGCCAGCCAAATGGTCCGGGGCTTAAGTGGTTAATTACGCTTTCAGGCTGTCAGCAGATTGGCCTCTACAATCTTGGCAGTGCCTAAAAATGCCTAAAACGTGAGAGCAACTGAGCATGTGCAGAGCAGGGTGAAACAGTGTATTACTGGATTTTAAACAGTACAGACACTTAAGTTTTACATAGCTATACCTGCAAGGACCAGCATGACTAAAGTTCCACTTTAATGTTAGATATTTCAGTCTTCACCTGGCCCTGGGCAATTATGAGCATGCTCAGCATGATCAGGTACCCCGTGAGCATGGCGAAGATGAGCCTGCCCACAACTAATGCTGGAAATTGCCTGTGTTTGCTGTAGAAAAAAGGACTTTATGATCACGGGCAGATCAACTTGATATTAGCACCACATCCCTTAATTAGTTAAATCTAAAAGGAGGGATTGGGATTTTTAAGGTGCAAAAATAATTTGAAATAGTATCAACTATAATGTATAAGATTTTTTTATCTTAAAGAGCAAAACAAAAAAATGTTAAAACATAACAATTGGCATGTACAGATCAACAAGATTTTATGGATACAGCACTATAAGATGGAGTTCCCAACATGTTTCACCCATATATCGGGCTTCTTCAGGGGATGCTGTCCAATTAGAGGTACAAGCCTTCTATTGGAAAAAACATATACATTTAATAATTACATCAACGGTTAGTTTAAGATCATATATCACATACATAGTTCTTTATTTTAGATACATAACAGCTTCAATATATACATGTGCAAGTTTGTTACCAGGGCAACGCTACCTACTTAGATCTCCTGAAATATTGATCAACTCGCCAAAAAAGGTCACAGGTGTCTATCTGCGTCCGGAGGAACCATGTGCTAGAGGCAACCATAGGGGACATTCAAGGACCAGCTAAGAGAATAATAGGATGTGACAAATTTGGTTTGAATGTCAAAAATGAGAATGAATCTCTAAGTTAGAAATAAAAAGGCTTGATGAAAAAGGGTCAACTTACAAAAACAAAATTCTGCAGTGGACTCAATACCAAGGAACGAATGCTGTCTAGACACGCCAGTGCTTATTGCTAAGACTATCCATATAGCCAAGAAGAAAGGGAAAATAATGAAGACTATTCAAAAGAAGGGAAAAACACTTGCAGTATAAATAACAGCAAGAGTAGTTTAATACTACATCAGCATAACAAAAAGGGCTCAATATATGCTCTGAGATGGCAACAGCCTATATCAGAGCAATAGCATAAATGGTAATAGTATATGGTAATAGTTTTTCTATAGTCAGTCAAAGGTTTAGAGTAATTACCTAGCATTTGGCGACAGCATGTATATGTCCCTAATCTAATCTATGTCCCTAAGCATCTAATCGCTGGAGCCAGCTGCCTTAAATACCCCCCATCCGCCTAGACCGGATGCGGACGTAAGGACCGCGCCACGCATGCGTGAACCGCGTCACATCCACCCTCCCGTTCATCACCGCTGGGTCTCAAAACTCAACCTCAGGGGTGAAGAACATCACTCCCTCTGATGGTCGGAGGGGAGATCTCCCCACATCCCGAGGACAGCCAAGGGATACGAGGAGATCCATGGAGGGAAAGAGGCAAGACGGGGAACGCACATGCGGCACCGTAGATCGGGCGTCTGGCCAAGGATTGACACTTGGCATCCATATGGTCACCCAAAATGCCCAGGGAACACAGAGGCACAAGACAACCTGAGCACTGTATAGAGAATTTGAGGATGGTAAAAGATTTTTTTCAGGAGAAGATGGATTTAGTAGGATGAAGCAATGCCACCGGATACAAAGATGCATATGCACTTACAAAATGTTTAGGTTATTTTTCAAAAATATTTATTGCATATTTATTGGGTTTGCTGTACCCCTGTGAGGGAATAATTTGTGTTACTCCTTTGAAAGATAATTGTGGATAAGAAGCCAACTGACCCATGTCTGTGGATTTACCTTTGTGTTCCAGGCTTCAATGCTTGCTGAAAAGATGTTTTCTGACTCCTATTTTGAGATACCTGCTTTATCCCCATATCCTTTAATACTAATATTTCAAATATGATGCAGGGCGTGAATGTGAAAAAGTTCTAAAGACAGAGATATTAGAGCTCTGAACCCACAGGTGCTTGGAACTGTGTGCTTCCGGGTGCACTTTACACAGGTGAGATTAGTGAACAGGAACCAGAAATGGGGTGTGGCATCAAATGTAATTTAAAACAAGCTAATGCATCTTGAGATTGTTTTAGGCATTTGACTGCCTTGCCGCAATAATGCTGGTGGTGGCACCAGAAAGGTATAAGGACAACTCCACTTTTGTGGGTGGAAACAATTAGCAAGTAAAAATAATAATTTAGTGTATACAATTGCAACACAAGTAATATTGTAATTGAATGTTATTAAAAATGACCTTTGCTTTCAATTTGTAATTTTCTGCATGTGTGATTGGCTCACTGATTTTCCCAGAAGTCTGCACTAAGATACTATTTCAAGTTTAAGCATCTCCTCCAACAAAAATGTAATTTTTGGTGAGATACTCCCAAAGAGAAATCACAAAATCACTCCCATACAGATTCACTTTCCACATGGACACAGACATGCAAACCAAAGCCATATCTTCAGAACAACAAAAGTTAGGACTCTGCAATAAAGTTTGTTAAAATCCTTGCAATGTACATAGATCATCCAGAGGGAATTTTTGTTTCTCAACAAAAGTGGAATTACTCTCTAAGCTAGCAGAGCTTTATATAGTTTAATTCTAAAGGAGACAATGGCAAAATAATTATAATCAAGCTATGCAGGAACATTTAAGAATTAAGTGGTCATTATTTTTAAAGTGGTGGAAAATTAATGAAGCAAAATCTGAAATTCAATGTAACAAGAAAAAAGGATATTGATTATAAGAATGGAAGGCAGATGCTACTTACCAGCATAGGGAAAAAGAAGGAAACACAGGAAGTAAGCAGAAAAATGCAGCATCATAATTCTGCACAAGAAAAGAAAGAATAGTGGTCAGTTCATAGGAGAAAAAAATCAAGAAAGAAAGGGCAATATATAAATAAGAAGAAAAAACACATCAGAAACCGATTTATTAAAATGTTTGAGAGTACAACAATCTACATAGATTAGATGTTAAATTGACATATTGTTAAACAAAACTTTTACAGTGGCCCTTTTAAAAAAAATACTAAATGCTTGACTGATCTGCATACTGGGTAGTATAATTACGTGAAATTATGTTTATATTAACATGTGTTTCACATATGGCATTGAAAGGGTTAAAACCAGCTTAAAGCGGCAATAACAGTCATGAACCTGTTTTAAATCTCATCAGCAGCTTCTAGCCTACAATGTAGAAGTGATCACGGCAGCTGTAAAACTGCCTGATCACTTCTACAGATGACATAAATGCGGGTACCCCCCTGCGCTCCACCTTTCCCTCACCCTGAAGTTGTTCTTGGGTCCTCCCACTCTTCTAGGTTGCTCATGACCCCAAAAAATCTATCAGGATAGTAAGGAGTACTACTTGACAAGAGAGCTGACACCCCATCTCTCCTCCATAGTTTAAACTTGGAAGCGCTGTGCTCTGAGCACTTCTGTGTTCACAGCTGTCGGGCTATGGTAAACAGTATATCAAGTATAGTCTGTTGCCATTTTTTAGGCACACACAGTTTTTAAAGCCTGACATATTTGGTATCTATTTACTCAGCTTTCGTATTTTACAAAAATTGTGTATTATATTCTGTTTGTATGCATTATAATTAATTTAATGTATTTTGTACTGAGAATATAGGTTTGATAAACAGTTTTGAAAAAAATGTGCCACATAAAATTACATTCACTTATTCTACAGTGTTTCTAATTTCAAAAAACATATAATGTTTTGGAGGTTATAAGTAATCTCTAGGCTAGAAATGCATATTTTAAAATGCATGTAAGAAAAACTTGAAAAACTTGATCTGGCAGTGAAAAAAAACTTAAAGGGATAAAACCTTGGGAAATGTGCATGTATTGTAGAGATGTACAGTGAGCGAAAAAAGTATATGATCTCCTGCTGATTTTGTATGTTTGCCCACTGACAAAGAAACTATCAGTCTATTTTAATGGTGTGTTTATTTTAACAGTGAGAGACAGAATAACAACAAAAATATCCAGAAAAACGCATTTCAAAAACGTTATAAATTGATTTGCATTTTAATGAGTGAAATAAGTATTTGATCCCCTATCAATCAGCAAGATTTCTGGCTCCCAGGTGTTTTCTATACAGGTAACAACCTGAGATTAGAAGCACTCCTTTAACCACTTAATAACTGGCCCATAGCCAAATGACGGCTACAGGGCGTTTTTTTAATTCTGGGAGAGCGTACAGTGACGTCCTCCCAGAATCACGCTCTTGCGCACCCCCTGGGGCGCGCACCCGAGTACAACGTCCTCTGAACCCGGCGCATCACGGATCCCGGTAAATGGCCGCTGATCGCGGCCGTTTACCATGTGATTGCTACGTCAAATGACAGAGCGATCACATGTAAACAAACCTCTCATGATGCCGGTTCCTCTCTCCACTCTGTGTACCGATCGGTACACTGTGAGCGGAGAGGGGGAGGGATCAGATGGCAGCAGCGCTGTGGGCTTGATGTGTAGTGCCCACAGCGCTGCTCTGTGACAACTGCCATCCATCCATCCATGCTCAGCCATCCCTCAATGCTCTGCAATACCCTGCACTACTCTGCAATGCCCTGCAATACTGTGCAATACTCTGCAATACCCCAAAATACTGTGTAATACTCTGCAATACCCCACAATACTGTGCAATACTCTGCAATACCCCACAATACTGTGTGATAGTCTGCAATACCCCACAATACTGTGTGATAGTCTGCAATACCCCACAATACTGTGCAATACTCTGCAACACCCCACAATACTGTGCAATACTCTGCAACACCCCACAATACTGTGCAATACTCTGCAATACCCCACAATACTGTGTAATACTCTGCAATACCCCACAATACTGTGCAATACTGTGCAATACTCTGCAATACCCCGCAATACTCTGCAATACCCCACAATACTGTGCAATACTCTGCAATACCCTGCAATACCCCACAATACTGTGCAATACTCTGCAATACCCCGCAATACTCTGCAATACCCTGCAATACCCCACAATACTCTGCAATACCCCGCAATACTCTGCAATACCCTGCAATACTCTGCAATACCCCGCAATACTCTGCAATACCCCGCAATACTCTGCAATACCCTGCAATACTCTGCAATACCCCACAATACTGTGCAATACTCTGCAATACCCCGCAATAATCTGCAATACCCTGCAATACTCTTCCATACCCTGCAATACCCCGCAATACTCTCCCATACCCTGCCATACCCAGCCATACACGGTGATACCCTGCAATACCCTGCCATACTCAGCCATACCCAGCCATGCTCAGCCATACTCGGCGATACCCTGCCATACCCTGCCATACTCTGCAATACCCCGCCATACTCTGCAATACCCTGCAATACTCTGCCATACCCCGCAATACTCTGCCATACCCTGCCATACCCAGCCATACTCTGCAATACTCGGTGATACCCAGCCATACTCTGCCATACCCCGTCATACTTGGCGACACCCTGCAATACCCTGCTATACCCAGCCATACCCGGCCATGCTCAGCCATACTCCGCCATGCTCAGCCATACTCAGCTGTACTCGGCCTCTGTATGTGGCCAGGCTGTGGAAGTCTCACACATGTGGTATCGCCGTACTCAGGAGGAGTAGGAAAATCTATTTGTCTGGAGTATGAGTCCAGGTTCCATCCTGTGGACGGCAATGAGGATGAACAGTAGATCAGTGATCAAACCCTCCTTGGATACCCCAATGGGATCATTCTGTATCCAAGCCAGAGTCCAGTCCCACCATCATAGATTGGTGGGACTGGATCGGTGTTTGAGTATCATGAGAGCCAGGGTGACCAATGGTTGAGTGTAAAGTGAAGGCGTCCATTTGAGGACGCTATCATGTGCTTGTACACGCAGTGGAGGTTAGTGAGGTCTAATACGTCAGTGATTGTAGGAGGAGTGATAGTTTTCCATTTTCTGGTAATCGTTAATCTGGCTGCTAATAGCATATGAGTAAGTGTACTCTGTAGAGTGATAGGAAGTTGGTCCATCCCCAGGGATAGAAGTGCTAGTGCAGGGTTCATTGGGATGTGAAAGTGGGCTATGTCAGATAGGACATGAAATACTTTTGTCCAGTATGGTAGAGGCTTAGGACAACTCCATAGAGTGTGTAGAAGGTCTCCTCGGCTGCCGCATTGTCTCCAACACGCATCGGAGGTTTGGGGGTTAAATTTGGATATTGTTGCAGGAGTGTAGTACCATCGGAGATTAATGTTAGCCGATAGTTCCCACAATGTGGAGCAATTGGAGGATTTCTGGTTGATTTTGCATGCTTTTTGCCACTGGAGTGGTGTAAATGATTGATGCAGATCTGTTTCCCATTTCGTGTGGGAGTGAGATTTAACAAAGGTTTTCTTTCGTTGGAAGATGTTATAGAACAATGTGATACCTTTTCTCTGTAGGGTGGGGGATGTTAGAAAGGACCGTGCTGATGGATGTATAGTTTGGAGAGGGTTAGGTATATTGTGTAGCCAATGTCGGATTTGTAGGTATTGATAGAAGTCAGTTTGCGGTATATTGAATTCTTTTTGGATTGACCAGAAGGGTTTTAAAGAGCCGTTCTCATAAAGGTTATGAATATATCGTATTCCCCTAGCTGTCCATGGTTTGAGGAATAATTGTGCAATTGTGTGGTTTAGGGCAGATATGGGAACAGTCATAGCAGTTTTTGGGTTATTGGTGTTGGTGCGGTGTAGAAGGTTAAGCCATGTTTTGATGGATATTACCATTGTGGGCGGGAGGTAAGAGGGGGGTTTTGCGCGCCAATTACATCTTCTGTGTTCGGTTTCTGATTACCAATCTTCGACCATTACATTGCATGCGCAGGAGTTCATTCTTCTCGGCATTGCCACAATTGTGCACATATCTGTTTGACAGTTTTCTTTCCCTAAAGTTCCACCTTAAATTATGTTTTTTGTGCTTGGAATTCAGATTTAATAAATATGAAACACTGTTAGCATTAATGTAAGCATCATATTAATCTGTATTGCAGATGGATACACTTTCAAGGGAAGTCCCTGAGTAACTATTATACATACTGATTCTGAATTGGACCATTTTCTTGTACTGACCTTAACTTTTTAGGCTTTTTACAATGCAGAGTGAAAGGAGTTCAACAACAATGGTATATAGACTGAGTTTAGCTGACAAACTGGACTGGTGTCAGCATCTTTTTAAATTCATGATAATTCTCCCTTAATACATTTTTATTGTTGTTGTTGGAAAATACAGTATTATAACAAACAAAAAAAAATCTTATTAATATTGTTGCTACAAATAGAGGCTAAACGCCAAAGGTAAAGATTTCAACATGTCAACACGTCATATGGCTGCAATCTACATAAAGTTGTATAGTTATTATATAATAAAGCGTTTGCAAAACGATATTATTCAACAAATTTTGGGTAGGAGGGGTATCTAAAATTTTTTTTTTTTTTTAAAGTGGGAGGGGGAGGGAAAATAAAAGGCGTCCAATGGGGGAGATGGCCAAGCCACCAATCCTAGTTTAATATTATAGAGGGGGGAGGATTTTGTGTCTGTATCTTTACATATTATAGAACTATGCATAAACTTTTAGCCAACTAATAATTCATAGTATCTAGCCCAAGACATCATGCCAGTGTAGCTATTCATGGAGGGGAATTCATAATAATTTTAGGGTGACTTTTTTCCCGCAAAGCTTAATTGAACAAGCTGATTGGCTACCATGAACAGCTGCACCAGACATTACACTCAGTTTACATTACAGTTTTAGCAATTCATCCCATTACTGTTCTTATGCTACTACAACAGACTCTTTGCTTTACTTTATTAATTTATTCTGTTTTGGTATGTTCCTGTGTCACCCCCCCCCCCCCCCCCGCTTGTTTGTGTGTTAGTTGGTTTAGCCTATAAATTACCTATATTACACTAAATTACCAAAAGTATTGGGACACCTGCCTTTACACGCACATGAACTTTAATGGCATCCCAGTCTTAGTCTGTAGGGTTCAATATTGAGTTGGCCCACCCTTTGCAGCTATAACAGCTTCAACTCTTCTGGGAAGGCTGTCCACAATGTTTAGGAGTGTGTCTATGGGAATGTTTGACCATTCTTCCTGAAGCTCATTTGTGAGATTAGGCACTGATTTTGACGAGAAGGCCTGGCTCGCAGTCTCTGCTCTAATTCATTCCAAAGATGTTCTATCAGGTTGAGGTCAGGACTCTATGAAGGCCAGTAAAGTTCCTCCATCCCAAACTCGCTCACCCATGTCTTTATGGACCTTGTTTTGTGCACTGGTGCGCAATCATGTTGGAACAGGAAGGGGCTATCCCCAAGCTGTTTCCACAAAGTTGGGAGCATGAAATTGTCCAAAATGCCTTGGTATGCTGACGCCTTAAGATTTCCCTTCACTGGAACTAAGGGGCCAAGCCCAACCCCTGAAAAAACAATTGTGCACCATAATCCTCCCTTCACTAAATGATTTGGATCAGTGCACAAAGCAAGGTCTATAAAGACATTGATGAGTGAGTTTGGGGTGGAGTAACTTGGCTGGCCTGACCTTAACCCAATAGAACATCTTTGGGATGAATTAGAGCGGAGACTTCAAGTGAGGCCTTCTTTTCCACATCAGTGCCTGACCTCACAAATGCTCTTCAGGAAGAATGGTCAAACATTACCATTGACCAGGGATGAGCTTTCTGTTCGGGTCGAACATGAGTTCGACTCGAACATTGGCTGTTCGCCCGTTCATCGAAAACCGAACATTATGGGCCGATCACGCCAAATTCGAGCGGCGCATAACGACCCATAATGCATAGCGCAGTGCATTGCTGTATGATGATTGGCCAGAGCATGCACAATGACCTGCATGCTTTGGTCAATCACAGTGCCCTCAGCTAAGAGAGCCATAATTGGCCAAAGGCAGGGTGCCTTTGGCTAATCATGGCTCAGGGGGACTAAGTCCACGCCCCACACTATATAAGGCCACTTGCACGTCGGCCTCGTGTAGTGTGTCGTTGTCAGCATGGACGGAGAGAGAGTGTCATTTAGATTGAGCAGGTAGGTTATTCAGTTAGCTGCAGTGTATTTAATATAGATATACAGTCAGTCTCATATATATATCCACTGTATCCAGTTTAGCTAGATCTCACTGCAGGCCGTTCCTGGTGTACTGTTTCTAATATACTTCAGGCAGGCAGGTGATTCAGTTAGCTGCAGTGTATTTTATATATATATATATATATATATATATATATATATATATATATATACAGATAGTCTTGTATATATTGTAGAGGGTCAGCCTGGGGCAGGGTTAAGGAGGGGTTAATCGAAGAGGGCAGGTACTTCCCCTTATTGTCAGCTGGGCTGAAAGTGTCAGAGAGGAGTTTGAGTAGGAGAGAGAGACACAGCAGCACGCTGTGTGAAAATGTCCATTGCTGGATGGTGTACCTGCTGGGAGAGCTTAACCACATAGACTGTAGCTATGATTGGAGCCATGAACTATTACCTGTAAGCCTGTGTGCTGCTGAACTGTCAGCTGTACCTGTGTGCACAACCGCGTGACAAGACAAGTCTGTCTTATCTTATGTTTATTTTTGCCATTCTTGCTGAATAAAGCCACTTTTGTTTTACTGGACTGTCTCTGAGCCAGCTGTCCACCCCTCTGATCCCCTACAATTGGTGGAGAATGCGGGCAGTTTGAGGGGTCCAGTCCAATCCCATGTCCTGGGTTAAAGCTGCATAGACGGAACTCCATGTTACCCTACTATAAAGCAACATATATTTCCAGAGGGTGTGAGAAAAAATTTAATAAAGTGTGGCAAGCGTGGTTTAATTCAGATACTACTGCTGGATAGATTTTGTTCAACTTATTGTTACATGTAATCCAACGCTATAATAACTATTATTGCTTGATAATATATATAATCTTCCTTTTCTGTCTAGGGGGTTGATAAAGATTTGGTAATTATGTTCTTTAGGCTTACTAATATTTAAAGGTCACATAGCTGTGCAATACCTGTGAAATAATTTAAAACATTTGGTTGTAACTACTGGGTGTATCATGAGTTGTACCTTAGTGACATTTGGGAAATGTCCTGTCTGAAGCTAGGGGTGAACCGAGTTACGGGTTGTTGGGGGGAGGGAGGGGAAGGTAAGGGGGAGGGACATGCAACTAGTTAGGTGTTTATGTTAGTTAGGTTTATAAGTATGACCGGCTGGTCTTCGAGTGACCTGGCAATTGTACTAGGGTCTTTTGTTTACTGTATGTTTGTTGTTTTCTAAAGAAAAATTTTCAATAAAAAGAAATAAAAAAAAAAAAAAAAAGCTGCACAGACGGTGAAGTCTTCTGAACAAGCCATGGAGGACGTGGTTAAGCAGCTGGTACTGGCTAATACACAAGCGCAGGCCCGCCATCAGGAAGCCCAGCAGGCCCTGGTACAAGCACAGGCTCGGCAGGAGCAGATCCTGGTGCAGACTGTCGCTGTACAACAGGAAACAAACCGCTTACTGAGTGAACAGATAGCGGGATTACAAAAGGCAGTGAACCAGCAGGCTGAAATGATGAAAGGTGGCCCTGCTGCAAAGAGTGCCCCCCGGAAGGCAGTACAGCGAACCCCCTGCAAAAGATGACGGCCTTAGACAATGTGGAAGCATACCTAGCGATGTTTGAGCGGATTGCAGCAAGGGAAGGTCTGCCTGACAAGACTAAGCCTGCCCGTGTGCAGCTCTACCACGCGATGCACTTGTTTCAAGATTGGCTGAAACCTGAGGAAAAGACACCCACTCACATTGTGGAAAGAGTCGCTCTTGACCATTTCCTGCATGGGCTACCTAGGGGGCTCCACCGATGGGTGGCTCAGTCCGAGCCTCAGTTCCTGGATGAGGTGGCTGCAGCTGTTGAGTGCTACAGTTGTGCAGAAAAGTTCCAGGAGAGTCCCTCTGTCACAAGAGGAAGTGCGTTCCAGCACCAGTGTGGCTACCGGTGATCGCATAGTGGCTGCTCAGAGGTATAATACAACTACCAGGAGCACCCCAGGACCTAAGCTTACAGGGAACTGACAGGGGGAACCCCGTGAGGTTCGCTGTTGGTCCTGCCATCAACTGGGTCATCTGGCGGCCCAGTGCCCAAGTCGGGAAGAACCAATGGAGTGCGACGTGGGCTGCCATTGCTCCATGTATGCCCATGCACTATGTGCTGCAACCAGCCTAAATCCACATGAGTGTGTGGTCAATGGACAGGAGGTGGTAGCGCTTCTTGACTCTGGGAGTGTCGTTACCCTGCTCCGATCGGACAGGTTGCCAAGAAAGCTGGTACCAAGGGAACAGGTTGGGGTCATCTGTGTGCATGGTGATGTTAAAAAGTATCCGGTGGCCTGTGTGACCCTGTGTACACCAGCAGGAATGGCTACACTAAAAGTTGATTACCTCATGACTTACTAATCAGGAGAGACTGCCCCATGTTTTGGGATTTGTATGAGCAAAAGCTCAAAAGTTTGGGGGTTTCCCCCAAAAAGCAAGAACCCACAGAGGTGGTAAATAATACTGTGTTGCAGGAGGTTGTTACTAAGGATCAGTACCAGGTTGTTGAACCTGCAGGAAGTGAGCCCGGTCCCCTGGAGGTGTTTGCGGCACTGGAAGCGGAAAGTACCTCTTCTGAGCCAGATATGTCAGATCTCGGGGGCTCCCAGGAAGATTTCCTTAGTGCTCAGATGAGGGACCCCGCTTTGATCCCCGCCAGGGAACAGGCCACGGTCTTAAACGGTGAACCACAGCACCCTGGGGCAGACGTGCAGTTCCCCCATTTTGCTGTGAATCATGACTTGTACCGAGTAACTAAAGTCAATAAAGAAGTGTTGGAACAACTGGTGGTACCAAAACCTTTTGGGTCTAGGGTGTTGCATTTGGCTCATAGTCATGTACTTATGGGTCACCTTGGAGCTGCTAAAACTCAGGAACGGGTTTTACAGCGGTTTTTTTTTGGCCCGGTGTATATAGAGAAATTAAGGACTACTGTGAGTCCTGCCCTACCTGTCAAAGAACCGCTCCAACATACCATTTTTGTAGTCTGCTGGTACCGCTTCTTATCGAGGTTCCCTTTGATCGCATAGCCATGGACTTGGTGGGTCCTTTACCTAAGTCAGCTAGGGGACACCAATACATTTTAGTTGTCCTCGACTATGCCACCAGGTATCCGGATGCGGTCCCTTTAAGAAATTGCTCATCCAAGGTCATCGCACAAGAGTTGTTTCAGATGTTCATGAGAACAGGGCTCCCATCCAAGATCTTGACAGACCAAGGTACCCTGTTCATGTCAAAAGTGATGAAGGAACTCTGTAAACTGTTTAAGATTAAACACTTACTTCAGTGTATCACCCACAAATTGATGGGTTAGTGGACTGGTTCAACAAAACCTTAAAGGGAATGCTAAAGAAAGCAGTTGAGGAGAATGGTCGGGATTGGGATTGCTTGTTGCCTCCCTTGTTGTTTGCCATAAGAGAGGTACCCCAGGCCTCCACGGGATTCTCCCCCTTTCAGTTGGTTTATGGGAGACACCCCCATGGACTACTGGACATAATGAAAGAGGAGAATTGGGGAGGGTACTATTGGAGTAACCAAAAGTCGGACTTTGAAGGCAAAGAAACAATGAGATGAGCAAGATTAATGTTCATCACATTTATTGAAAAAAGTACAAAATATAAACATAGAGTTCAAAAAGGATAAAAATTACATGCATTAGATACAGTTTGTACAGTGAGCCCTTGTGCATCTGCGGGTTTCGCCGTTAGGCTTCTTCAGGACATGACCAAGGTTCAAAGATGTAACAAAAAGAGACAAGAGAACGAATCTCAGTATCTTAGATTGAAACATGTCCTATGTACAGAGCCCAGATAGGCGGAGAGAGATATGGATGATAAATAAACTTCAGATAACAAAGACAGGGGCGGATGTAGACCTTCACTCAAAATATACACGAAACCAGCAAAGCAATAATATTATCAAGCGGTCCACCATTCACAAAAGGAACAGACCCTTAGTGGGGTTGAGCAATGCTAGCGGCAAACATACAGCCTGAACTAGCATGCTGTGCATGGAGAATAAAGAGTGTAAACGTGACCCTGGGAGACAGCCGGGTGCTGCACACAGTGTAATGCATGTAATATGAGTTCCTGGTACAAACAGATTCCTCAAAGTTGGGTCTGGGTGCAGTACTGTCCCAGATGATTGGGGGGGTGAGCACCCCGTTGTGTACTTGAGCCGGAAGCTCACGCCAGCTGAGAGGAATTATTCCATTGTGGAAAGGGAGTGTCTCGCAATAAAATGGGCTTTGGAGACACTCCGCTACTACTTGTTGGGCTGACCCTTCAAGTTAGTTTCAGATCATGCGCCCCTTACGTGGATGGCCCAAAATAAAGATAAAAACTCCAGAATCACCCGGTGGTTCCTTGCTCTACAGGACTTCAGCTTTGTAATTGTACATAGACCAGGAAATGTACATCAGAATGCGGATGCCCTTTCCCGGGTCTATTGTCACTGGATTCGTGGTGTCCAGACTCCTGGCCTGGAACAGAGGGTGGGGGGGAATATGTAGAGGGTCAGCCTGGGGCAGGGTTAAGAAGGGGTCAATCGAAGATGGCAGGTACTTCCCCTTCAGACCTACTTATTCAGTTAGCTGCAGTGTATTTAATATATATATATATATATATATATATATATATATATATATATATATATATATATACAACTCTCATATATATATATATATATATCCACTGTATCCAGTTCAGCTAGATCTGATTGCAGGGCATTCCTGGTGTACTGTTTCAAATATACTTCAAGCAGTGTACACAGTATACAGTGCTGTGCATCCATAGTGCAGCTGCTCATACTTTTCTGGTGGTCAATACAGTACACCCATAGTTTTTATTAAACTTCTATTGGTGTACACAGTACCGTGCACCCCTAGTGCAGTTGCTACTACTTTCCTGGAGGTGTACACAATACATACAGTGTACCCATAGTTGTTATTAAACTTCTGTTGGTGTACACAGTACCGTGCACCCCTAGTGCAGCTGCTAATACTTTCCTGGTGGTGTACACAATACATACAGTGTACCCATAGTTGTTATTAAATGTCTGTTGGTGTACACAGTACCGTGCACCCCTAGTGCAGTTGCTACTACTTTCCTGGTGGTGTATACAATGCATACAGTGTACCCATAGTTGTTATTACACTTCTGTTGGTGTACACAGTACCGTGCACCCCTAGTGCAGTTGCTACTAGTTTCCTGGTGGTGTACACAGTACACAATACAGTGTAGTTTTTTTTTTTTGCTAAACAAAATTTACAGCATGTCCAGAAGGCAACCAAGGAGAGGCAGACGCTCACAGGCCACTAAAAGAGGGCAAGCAGGCTCTGTGTCTACAGTCGACAGTGCGAGTCATGGACACGGTGCATCCTCAGCACGTGGCCGTGAGGCACGCTTGTCCTTTTTTCCTGCAGCTGGCGGTGTTATTGAGCCACAACATGCAGAAGAGTTGGTGGAATGGATAACAAAGCGGTCCTCATCCTCCTCATCCTCTGTCACCCAGGCTCAGAGTAGTTTGCCTGCCAATGTAGCTGCCAAAGCGGCCTATTCCATCAGCTCCATGTCAACAGTCACTCCTTCCCTAGCCCCACCATCATGCACGGAGGAGTCCTCCGAACTATTCGACCACAGTGTCGCGTACATGGTGCAGGAGGATGTGCAGCGATATGAAGGCTCCGATGATGGTACCCAGGTTGAGGAAGGGAGTAACATCAGCCTAGAGAGAGGGGGTGCCCAAGAAGGTCAAGAAACCGGCAGTCATGTTCCCCCAGCTACAGCATACTGCCAAGTTTGCTACAGTGAAGAGGAGGGAGGGGAGGATGAGGTCACTGACTCAACTTGGGTGTCTGATAGAAGAGAGGAGGAGGAGGAGGAGGCACATCCCCAACGAGGTAGGATGCCCTCCAGGGGGCAACTTAAGGGCAGCCACCCTATTGCATCACACCGCAGAGCTAAGCAGGTGCAGGGCGCTGCTGACTCCCCGCATATTTTCAAAAGTTCTTTGGTGTGGGCCTTTTTTGACACGTGTGCAGCAGATCGCACTGTTGCTGTTTGCAACATATGTCTGAAGTGTATTAAGCGTGACCAAAACAGCAGCCGCTCCGCTTGGGCACCACATGCTTGACCAGACATATGATGACCTCCCATGCAATCCGTTGGCAACAGCACTTAAAAGACCCACATCAAAGAACAAGGCGGACCTCTCCTTGCTCCTCATCAGCTGGGATCTCCAATACCACTATACCTCCAATCCTCTCAGAAACCTGCACTGAGAGGAATGAAGGTATAGAAATAGGTGTCCCAAGAACTTGTGACCAATCTGCTCGCGGTACACCAACATTGGATTTTAGCAGGCACATTTACCTACCCCAGTTGCTAAACCATCAAAAGAAATACGGTCCCAGTCATCCTCATGCTCAGCGTCTGAATGCTAGCTTGGCCAAATTGCTAGTACTGCAACTGCTGCCTTTTCAGCTACTAGACTCTGCCCCCTTTTGTGAATTTGTGGAATGTGCGGTACCTCAGTGGCAGGTTCCCAAACATCATTTCTTTTCACGGAAGGCCATTCCGGCTCTCTACGAGCATGTGGAAGGCAATGTCTTGGCCTCGTTGGACAGGGCGGTCAGCAGTAAGGTGCTCATGGTCCAGCAGGTATGGACAGGGACGTTACCTTTCTTTCACGGCGCACTGGGTAACTCTGCTGGCAGCTGGGAAGGATGCAGGACAGGATTCAGTATTGTTGGAGCTTGTTCGGCCACCATGCCTCCAAAATGCTAGTAGTGATTCTGCCACAGCTCTCTCCTCCACCCCCTCCTCTTCTTCTTCTTCCTCTATGGCCTCTTCCTCTGCAGATTTGTCCTCGGAACCAGCGGTGCTCTGTAGGCGTTCAAGGGGCTACGCAAGCACTCAAAAAGATGCCATGCGGTGCTTGAGTTGGTCTGCTTAGGGGACAGGAGCCACACTGGGGCAGAGATTCTGGCAGCTCTGCAGGGGCAGGCTCAGAGGTGGTTGACACCACGCCAGCTTCAGCCAGGAATGGTTGTATGCGACAATGGCACCAACCTCCTCTCCGCCCTCCGACAGGGACACTTGACCCATGTTCCCTGTTTGGCTCATGTCCTGAATTTGGTGGTGCAATGGTTCTTGAGCAGGTAACTGGGCTTACAGGATCTCCTGAGGCAGGCTAGGAAAGTCTGTGGTCATATAATGCCAGTGCTCGGCTGGCTAACATTCAAAGAGAATGCAACCTGCCCAAGACCCGCCTCATTTGTGACATGCCCACCAGGTGGAACTCAACGTTGGCAATGCTGCAGCGGCTGCACATGCAGCAGAGGGCCATCAATGAGTACCTGTGTGAGTATGGCATCAGGACAGGGTCAGGGGTGCTTGGCTTTTTTTCGCCATGCCAGTGGCTACTGATCAAGGATGCATGAACTGTCCTGTCACCATTTGAGGAGGCCATGAGAATGGTGAGCAGTGACAGTGCATGCATCAGTGAGACTGTCCCTCTTGTCTTCCTGTGGGAGCACAGGAATAATGAAATAATGGACAGGGCACTTGAGGCAGAACAGCGGGAGGAAGAGGAGGACTTCCTTACCTCTCAAGGCCCCATGTATCCAGATACTAGTATTCCTGCAGGCCCACCGATCACATAGAAAGAAGAAGAGGAGGAGGATTGTGTCAGCATGGAAGTGGAGGATAACACTCAGCAGCAGTCTTCAAGGGATCGTTTGCAGTCCCCAGAAACCCATGGAGTTGTACGTGGCTGGGAGGAGGTGGTTGAGGATCATGTGATCCTTAGTGACCCAGAAGACTCAGGATTGAATGCCTCTGCAAACCTACGCTGCATGGCCTCCCTGATCCTGCAAAGCCTGCGAAAGGACCCTAGGAGTTGTGGTATCAAGGAAAGGGATCATTACTGACTGGAAACCCTTCTTGATCCACGTTACAAGGGTAAGGTTGCAGAACTTATCCAGCCTTCGAAGAGGGAGCAGAGGATGAAACATCTTCAGGAAGCCTTGCAGAAAGGTTTGTGCAATGCGTTTCCAGAGCCTGGGAGATTACAATTTCCTGGTGCTGGACAACTTGTTGCTGAGGCTTCGTTTAGTCACAGAAAGAGCGGTGGAGAAGGTGGCCAGCTGACTGATGCCTTCAGGAATTTCTTGAGTCCTTAGTGCCCAGGTCTGATCAGTTCCAGCAACCATCGCCAGCGTCTGAATTACATGGTGCAAGAATATCTAGGCAAGATCAGACTTGGAGACCTTTCCACCAGAAAACATACACTGGGTCTTGAGGATGGACCACTGGCCAGAGCTTGCTCAATATGCAATTGAGCTACTGGCCTGTCCTGCATCCAGAGTTCTTTCTAAAGGCACATTCAGTGCTGCTGGAGGCTTTGCAACCGATCACAGAGTGCGCCTGTCCACAGACTCTGTTGATTGGCTCACATTCTTAAAAAATGAATCAGTCTTGGATCACCAGCTAACAAGCACCTGATGCTGATGTAACCTACTGATTTTTCTATGGATGTGGGATCCCTTGAAAACTGCATATGCTGAGTGACTATCCTATTATGCTGAGTGACTATCCTATTCCTCATCAATTTTCATGATGATAGCTTCTAAGAATATTTTCGGTTCAGGGCACCACCTCCACTACCTAAGGCCCAATTTTTCTGCCTCTGTTTAACAGGGGCACATAATTACAATTTTTGATCAAATATTTAACAGCAGGGCTCATTCATGCGCTCAACAAGAATATCTGTGAGGGGTTGCAGTGTCGTGGCACCACCACCACTGCCTAAGGCCCAATTTTTCTGCCCCTGTTTAACAGGGGCGCGTAATTACAATTTTTGATCCAATATTTCACAGCAGGGCCTGTTCCTGTGCTCAACAAAAGAATCTGTGAGGCTTTTATACACCACCACCACCTAAGGCCCAGTTTTTCTGCCCCTGTTTAACAGGGGCATGTAATTACAATTTTTGATATAATATTTCACAGCAGGGCCTGTTACAGCGCCCACCAAGAGTAACTGTGAGGGCTTACAATGTTCTGGTACCACCAACATCTAAGGCCCAATTTTCTGCAGAGTATATAGGCCAGGCTGTATAGTATATACAGGCGGTCCCCTACTTTCAAACATTCGACTTACAAACGACTCCTACTTACAAACGGAGGGAGACAACAGGAAGTAAGAGGAAATCTACCCCTATTTAGAGAAATTCTCTCCTGTAATGCCGCGTACACACGAGTGGACTTTTCGACCGGACTGGTCCGACGGACCGAGTCCGGCGGACAATTCGACCGTGTGTGGGCTTCATTGGACCTGCAGCGGATATTTTCAGTTGAAAATCTGACAGACTTTAGATTTGGAACATGTTTCAAATCTTTCCGACGGACTCGAGTCCGGTCGAAAAGTCAGCTCGACTGTATGCTAGTCCGACGGACGAAAACCGACGCTAGGGCAGCTATTGGCTACTGGCTATCAACTTCCTTATTTTAGTCTAGTCGTACGTCATCACGTACGAATCTGTCGGACTTTGGTGTGATCGTGTGTAGGCAAGTCCGTTTGTTCGGAAAGTCCATCGGAAGTCCGCCGAAAGTCTGTCGGATAGACCGTCGGACTAGTCCGGTCGAAAAGTCTGCTCGTGTGTACGCGGCATAAGAGTTAATAAGGGAAAAAGGTGTCTCCACTGATGCTTTATCACCAATCCTTGTTTCCCTAATAACCCAAAATATTCAAAATCCAATTGTCATTGGGACAGAAAGTGAGGTGAAATCTTCTGAACAGGGGCACAGACAGCAAAACAAATGTTACAGGGGTGATGATAACCCTTCCCTATGTTATACAAAAAGCTTAAAAATACATTTTTTGGCTGGAGCTACACTTAAAAATGTACCTGTTCCAAATTACAAATAGATTCAACTTAAGAACAAACCTACAGTCCCTATCTTGTTTGTAACCCGGGGACCGCCTGTATACTGCTGCTGTTCAGAGTATATAGGGCCTGGGGGCCCCACGCCTTTTTTTTTTTAATTTGTGTGCGGGGTTCACCTTAAAATCCATTAAATAAATAAAATATGATGCGCCAGAGTGTGCTAACTGTGCCCTAATCCCGGCACAAAGAGATATAGCGCATATACAACAGAGTGCAAAGATGTCTAACCCCAATATGTGCTATATCCCACAAGGTAATGTGCACAAATAAACTGTGCAATAGGCATACAAAATAATAATGGTAATATCAATAAATAAATAAATATGCTCCAAAATAAGTGAGTGCAAAACAGGTGCTGCAAGGTGCAAAAAACATATAAAGTACGGTAATAGTAATAAAAGTAAATATTGTTACTTCATAAATAAGTCATATATGCAAACAAATGCTGAAAAGTAACATGTGTCAACCAAAAAGTGCAAAGTGTCACACAATACATATACTTAATCGTCCATCAAGAACTAGACATATATTAAACACAAAAGTCCTTAATAAAAGCGATGACAAATGTGCTTCAGTGATGATGTATTCAAACGTGCTGCAATTCCATGTGCCACAGATCATGCGATGGTGAAACAAAAGGTGACCCCCCCAAGGTAAAGCGCTCACCTTAGGGAATGTGACTAAGTCGCTAGACAGAGTCAGGAAACGCTTTTGAGCCACCCAGGGCTCAGTGTGGATCACAGGAAAACAGGCTCCAGCATAGGCTCAAATCATAAGCAAAAAGAGAAAGGAACCATATGGTGTGATAACGTTTAAAATATTTTATTACAAGGTCAGATAAACTCTCCCCCAGAAGGGGGTACTCACATTCTAAGGGTGCGTCAGTGCACCACTCTGAAGAGGCATATAACCTGGATATAACAATGAGGTAATGGATGTAACAGTGAGGTTATGGAGACCGTCCCAGCACAGACAGCTGCTGCTGCCTAACACTCCGTCCTGGCCCCTCCCCTACGCGTCTTCGACACAGGGCATACGTGTTATCATGAGGGGGAATCACAATTTCTTTAGGTGGTACTTGATCACCTGTGCGTTTTTTTTTTTTTGCGCTATAAACAAAAAAAGAGTGACAATTTTGAAAAAAAGCAATATTTTTTACTTTTTGCTATACAAAATATCCTCAAAAAATATATACAAAAACGAATTTCTTCCTCAGTTTAGGCTGATATTTATTCTTCTACATATTTTTGTTAAAAAAAAATCACAATAAGCGTATATTGGTTGGTTTGCGCAAAAGTTATAGCGTCTACAAAATAGGGGATAGATTTATGGCATTTTTATTATAATTTTTTTTTTTCATTAGTAATGGCGGCGATCTAGGATTTCTGTCGTGACTGCTATTACTATTTTGGGACCAGTGACATTTATACAGCGATCAGTGCTATAAAAATGCACTGATTACTGTGTAAATGACACTGGCAGGGAAGGGGTTAAACACTAGGGGGCGATCAAGGGGTTAACTGTGTTCCCTCACTGTGTTCTTAAGCCTCGTACACACGATCAGATTTTCCGACAAGAAATGTGTGATGACAGGCTGTTAGTGGAAAATCCGACCATGTGTATGCCTTATCGGACAAATGTTGGATAGCAGGTTTTAAAATTTTCCACAGACAAATGTCTGTTGTCAGATTTTCCGAGTGTGTGTACACAAGTCCGTCGGACAAAAGTCCAAAGTACAAACACGCTTGCTCGGAAGCAAGGACGAGCCAGAAGCGGTCGATCTTGTAAACTAGCGTTCGTAATGGAGAATTAAAATTTGTGACGTGGTAAATTATGAAATCTCGAAATGCAGCACACATTCTCTTCTTCTTTAATGGGATAATAATGAAGCTGCTTTGCTGGTGATACTGATGGAGTTATTGCAAACTAATGTTCAAAGGCTTTTTTTTTTCTAGTGATATCAAGAATAATATTATTATTATTTTTTTTTTTTTGGCAAGTTACCACAACACCATTATCCCGTAGTTTTAAGATCAAAGAGACAACTATGTTGGTGTCAATTTTACATTGTATTTTTAGCATAGCCAAGTATTATTCTACACAATTTTTTTATTGTGCATTAAAAAAAGAAAACAAATAAAATTAGACAATAGAACTTAACCAAAAGTGCATTCTATGCATCCAAAAATATAGAAAATATACCAAATCAAATCATTATTCAACCAAAAAAATAATGTCAAAGCAATAACTCCAAGGCCAATAATAAATGTAGCGGGCACCTACTTTCTTGTAGGTGACCTTTTCTGTGTTTAAATTACAAAGTACAGTTTCAGGTAAAATTTAGGCAGGCTTGTACTATTATAACAGGCCTGGTTGTTTATTTTGGGAGCTGGGAGTGTCAGTGTAGTGCAGGCCACCTGTGCTTGGACCCAGCGATGCCTCCTCTTGCTTTCAGTGAAGTGGTTCTGGAAGAGAGGTTGGACTTGGGATCTGAGTGACAGGCAGCTTGTGTGTGAGTTCTGGCCAATCATTAATTTGTTTGGCAGGAGGCGGGACTCTCATAAAAGCTGGGGTCATGTGGCGGCAGAGAGAGTCGTAGTTGAGTCTGGTGCCCAGAGAGGGGAGAGGTTCCCCTGCGGGGAGCCAAGAGCCCCACCCCCCCACGGGGAGCCAAGAGCCCCCCCCCCACGGGGAGGGAGGGGGGACCGGGACCTGCAGAAGAGTTAATGACACCGGACAACATGTAGTCGCTGGTGTTGCTGGACGCCCCTGAGGGGAAGGGAGCGTGCCAGACCGGAGAGAAGGGATGGAGGAGCCATTTCAAGAAGAAGTAGCAACTAAGCGGAAGACAACTGGGCGATCGATCGTTTATGAGTGGCACATGGACTGTTGATCAAGTGAGTGAAAGCCCAGGGGAAGGGTACTACCAGAGACTGAGGGATGTTGGTACGCAAGTCAGTGAGACAGGTGGAGATGGCCTGTGACTTTGGGTTCAACAATACCCCGGGATTCCAATCAGTCAGGCGGGAGGAATTATTCAGAGTAATCTCTTCCTTAGCTCAACTTGGAAGTACCATACAGACAGGAAGTAGTGGTAAAAAGGCAGCAGTAAAGCTCTCAGCACAAGTAGAGATACAGACTGTTCCTAAAAAGTTCTGCAGGTGAAGAAGTTATTCAGAGTGACTCTTTACCATATATTCTCTAGTAAATCTACTTCTGTCTTCCTCACTGAAGAAATCATTCAAAGTGAATTTTTTTTATAGTCCGCATTGTTCTAAGTCTTTGCATAAGAAGGCAAAAAAAAGATTATGAAGTAACAAAAGAGCATCTCAGAAAATCCTTCTCCTATCCCAGTTTATGTTATATTAATAAAATAAGAGAAAAGTACAATATGGACTGTTTCTATTTCTATGGGCTGCGATGGGCCAGGTGGAAAACGTGATTTACGGATATAATATATAATCAGCAGCCCCTGCGGGGGGTAAGTGCTACATAAATAACACGTTATCTGCTCCGATTCCGCAACATGTCTGGTTGAGGAACGGCCGTTCAGAAACTAACTGAAAAGCGCAAAATGAAAAGCGCGAATCAACACTCACCAAACTTCTACTAACACAAAATTAGCAGAAGGAGCCCAAAGGGTGACGCTAAAGAGCTGAAAAACCATGTAGTATGTCACTACGTTTGTGATTGTTGGCCAACAATTGTGTGCCGTGTGTATGCAAGACAAGTTTGGGCCAACGCCCTTCCGACAAAAGTCCACGGTTTTGTTGGTCAACAATCCAATCGTGTGTACAAGGCTTAACTGTGTGCTCACTAAAACATGACAGAGATCACTGCTCCCGATCACTGGGAACAGTAGATCCCTGTCATGTTGCTAGGCAGAACAGGGAAATGCCTTGTTTACGCGGGACCCACGGGCACGCTCATGCGGCAGGCGCACACACGCCCACTAGGCCGCGATTTAAAGGGGACGTACAGGTACACCCATTTGCACAGCCGTGCCATTGTGCCGACGTACATTGTCATGCGCTTGTCGGCAAGCAGTTAAGGAAGGTATTACCATCACCTGGAGCGGTGTTATCCCCCGTTTGTTGTTTGCTGCCATGCAGTCTGCACAGTCTGTCTCAGGAGGTATGTCTTTGCATAAAACAGATCAGGTTTTAAATATTAATACGTACATAATAAAGTTGTTGCTGTCTATATCATATAAATAAACTGTAGAAAATAGCAACCAATAGATACAGTAAATAAACAGTATTATTTTATATGTGAGTGTGTGTATGGATTACATAAATGAACTGATATGTATGAAACATTGATATCTAATATATAATATAAAATATTTATGTGTGTGTGTGTTCAGTAATTTATAAATGGCTATGAAAATAATTTAAATTAATTTAAAGGGCTAAACTACCTAGAAGTTATATTTTACAGGCGACACCTCGTGAAGTCTGCTTTAAGTTAGCGACCTTAAAATTCACTAAACCATAAAGTTCTGTAAAACAGAGAATAAAAGATATAAGATATTGGTGCAAATATTTTTGAAATTATAATAAAACATGAACTAAACACAATATGAGCTCCATATAAGGTTTAAAAAAACAAAGCTACACAAAACTATGACTGTCAGCAACCTTTTTCCACTTAAGGGCCAGATTCAATGATTCAATGTATGTGAATGCATGGAGGGCCACATTCCCCTGCTAATAAATGAAGATGGGGGGTAAAGAGGTGGCTGTGGACAGGGGGGGGGGGGACAGTGGTGGCTGTGGACAGGGGTGAATACAGAGGGGGATACAGAGGTGCTTATGTACGGGGGGTACAGAGGTGGCTGTGGACAGGGGGGATACAGAGGTGGCTGTGTACAGAGGGGGGTACAGAGGTGGCTGTGTACGTGTACGGGGGGTACAGAGGTGGCTGTGTATGGGGTTACAGAGGTGGTTGTGTACGGGGTACAGAGGTGGCTGTGGACAGGGGGGACACAAAGGTGGCTGTGTACGAGGAGTGCAGAGGTGGCTGTGTATGGGGGGGGTACAAAGGTGACTGTGTATGAGGGTACAAAGGTGGCTGTGGACAGGGGGGATACAGAGGTGGCTGTGGACAGGGGGGGATACAGAGGTGGCTGTGGATGGGGGGGTACAGAAGAACTGGCACCTGGCTATACTGGCACTGGCACATTGTACAAAGGATTTAGTGGGAGATGGTAATATCATAAACTTACAAAGACCCTACATTTTATATTCTCCCTCTAAGGCTACATACAAAAATATACATTTAGTGTAAATCGACGTCAAACTGCTGTAGTCCCTAGTAATGGAATCACATATTTTATTGATCATCAGTGAAGCAACACATGATTCTTAGGTGCAGGTTACTGAGTACATCATCAGTGGTTTTGCTGCTTTAGAACATGTGTCTGTGTACCACAGAAAAGTACAGTTAGTCATAAATACTCTACAACATAAATGTAATGAACTCACTGTACAGATCTGGCCTGTATAGCTTCAACCATGGAAGTCAAGGGACATTACAGTAGAATTTTGCCTGAAAATGGCACAAGGCTTCACAAGATGGGCACAGGTCATTATCAAGATGTACTGTAGATGAGGCAGAGGGGACAGAGCATTTGAGCAGGAAGGAGACAAAGAAGATCAGGTAAGTATACCATCTTTATTTGTTTATCCACCTCCCACCCGCCGTATAGGGAAATAACGGCTGCAGGATGGCTCTATATGACGTTTTCTCACGCGGGCGTGCAAGTGCGGCGATCGGCGGCGAGCTGTGTCCCTGGGACGCCACTCTTTACTCGTGATCAGCTATGTCCAATCAGAGCTGATCACATGTAAACAAGAAAATGTCAGTTACTTACAGGTCCTTACAGGTGAGACCTGCACAGATAATAAGGGCACTGATTATCAGTGCAGCCCCAACAGTGCCCATCAGTGATGTCAGTCAGTGCCCATCAGTGCCCAACAGTGCTGCCCACCAGTGCTCATCAGTGCTGCATATCAGTACCCCCTATAAGTGCCCATCAGTGCTGCAGAGCTTTCAGGGCTTTGTAGGAGAATGGAGCTGAAAAGGATTCATGTTGATTTCATACCTCCAGACTGGCCCAGGAGGGTCTTCTGCACAGATTTGATTTGTTTGCTAGCTTGATTTTTATGCTAGCACCGTGGCATCATCTGGTCCTACTGGACCTGTTATATCAGGTTCCATTTTTTTAACCTGTTAATCAGTTGCTGGCTTTAAAGAGGGTCTCCCCACCCCCACTGTGCCTACTCTATATACTTACCTATATTCTTGTTACTTTTTCTTTATACAGTATTTACCTGATTTTGACCTTCTTCTATACTGCCTTGGTCCCTGTTTATGAGCCACCATTTTTAAATTGTCAGTGATATTTTGCATGCACAAGATGAAGGGCACTACATGCATCTCTTTGGGGGGAAAAAACCCTTGCAAGATCTCAGAAAGAACCCCCCCCCCCGGCAAATGAGTGTCATTTTGTATAAGGCATGCATGAAATGGGTGCACAACATCATAAGCTTCACCTTGTCCATGCGCAGTATGACAATACTGTGAGATTCTTCAGTTTATATATGAGGTTTCCCATATCGGTGCAGCAGGGGCTACATCACCACCACCATCATCAGTGAAACCAGGAAGTGGAAGAGAAAAAAATAAGTAAAGTAGAATAACATTGCACATCACTTAGCCTCCTCAAAATGTCACTGCACCCTGCCCCATTACTCCTCATAAGAGCTCTCAGTCTTGATGCAAGCAGTGGACTGGTTCTTAGGAAGTGTTATGCAAATATCAAAATGCCTTGGTGGGTAGATATCAGTCTGGAGTAGTGAGCATTCCTAAGCAGACTGACTGCATTTGCATACAGACTCACCTCTTATGTTGATGCTGAGCATTTATGATTGACTAGGAACAATAAAGCTGGGGACAAAAGGGCTAGACTATGCAGCATGTTATCCAGCCAGGAAATTAGGCTCTATCTGACATGCTGCAGCTTCAAACACATAATGTCAGAAGCACACAGTGTACAGTAAAATCAAAGTAAGTGTAGCATCCTGATGTTTAGGCAGGGTTGCTACTAAATTTAGTTGCCAGGCAATAGTTGCCTTGGCCAATTGTTAGGAGTTCAATTGATTCCTCTCTAAATCTGGACTTGTTGCACCCTTTCTCTTCTGTCACTGGGTGGCACTGTGCTAGTGACATTAGATAGGACAGGGGCTTTGCAAGCTCAGACATGAATGGATGGGGTGTCTCAGCCAATGGGCAGGGATTTTCTTTGGTCCCTTGGCCTGCTGGGAGAGCCTATTTATTTGGGTAAAGTCAATTGATTGGGGTTCCGTGCCACCTGGACGGCTGTCTGGGTGGACGTGTGTTATGTTGCCCCGGGCTGCTAGACCAGAAGCCTGAGGTCTATCCTGCAGACATCTGGCTGATAGGCTGTCTGAGGCCTATCCAGAAGCAGGAGAGAAGCGTAGGGTTGGGCCTGCTGGCTTGCAGTCCAACCAGAAGTAGCGGTTCAGCCAGATGGGGAACCAGCTGTGGTCAGAGGTAGAGGGGAAGCTATTGCCACTAAGGGACTATTCACCTTGTTACCAGAGACCACTGTGAATAATCTGAAGTCAGTACCTGAGCAGTCTTCTCACCAGCCGGGGACGGTGAAGAGGTGGGAAAGCTTCAGTGAGTGCCAAGCCAGGGACCCAGCGGGACAGCAGAGGTGACACTTGCGGAGCATCAGTGAGTGCCAAGCCAGGGACCTAGGGGGTTATCAGGGGTGACGCTTGAAGAGTATCTGTGAGTGCCAAGCCAGGGACCCAGCAGGGAAGCCGGGGTGACACTTGAGGAAGATACTGAGTGCTAATAGTGGAAGAGCTCAGGTGATCCAGTGGCTATTGTATCCGAAACCTAGTGAAAGACTGGGAGTTTGTTGAGTGAAGATCCACAGTGAGTGAATGTGGAGTAAGCGGAGAACTGTTTGTCTTGCCAATAGTTGAATATACTATTGTTAGTAACTACTACAAGACTGTTGCCATAGGAGACAGCGGTCCTACCTATACAGAAAGTGGTGTCAGGCTGGAGGCCTTCACCTGTATAGCTGTCTTCCTATAGAAGTCTCGGAATCTGCTAATTATCTTTGCATCTGCTTAAGGGTGTCCTGGCCATAACCCCTCTCCCACAGTTCTGTTCAAGAGACAATAAATCTCTTTGCATTCAAAAAGTGTCTGGCGCCCACCATTTCATCTTGCATTACACACACCATGCCTTGCAACCCACTCTACACCAAAGGATGTCAGCTGTCCCTAACTCTGGAGGTCACCATTAGGCCTCAAGGGACTCGGGACTTTGCTACATAAGCAATTTTAGTAAAAGGAGAAGAGTCTGTACAACTGTTTAGATCAGAAGATAAAGCTTGAGTTCAGCTTCAACTGTGGGTGGCTCAGTCCTCAGCACCAAAGAACAAAGAACACATTTTGGCCTTGGTTGTTCTTTTTCAGTGGCTGTTGTCAACTATTAGTTAAAAACTTTTTTTAGGGGGTGATTGATGCCACTCCCCCACAATGCCTCCTCTTGAGTTTCAGCTTGGTTCCTTAAAAACCCCCATTTGAAATAATTTGAGAGTTTCCAAATCTGGCAGCCTTATCCTATAAGGCTTCTTTACTTGTTCTTCACGGGGATAATGTTATTTTGTGCCCTTGCCTATCCTATGCATATAAATGAGGAATTATTACTTGCTTCTCCATTCTCTTTATGTGAAAAGAGTCATCGAGGTTTACCTAAATGCACTGCCTCGTTGCGGAAGTCAGATTCCTTGATTGTAATTCCAGATGCTCCCTGTAGGCTTCTATGCTGTAGTGCAACCATCTTTATAAGGATTTATCAAACCCTTTTTTCAGGCTTCAAGTCATGATGCTCCAATATCAGCGAAAATAAATCAAATTGATCTTTTTATCCTGTTCTATGTCCCTAACTGAACAATGAATTAAATTCATAGAAATGATTCACAATCCAGAGATCACAACCATGAATTGCCCTTACCAGAACGCCAAATATAATAAGCGGATGGCTTAAAACCCAGCCGGGGCCATTTGGGATAAGGACCGATCAGCTCTGTCAGAGTTCAGGCGTAGTTCCCTCAGTTCATTACCGAAAGAGAAACAAAAATGCTTGCCATAGTATAATGTTGTTTTGCAACCAAATATGAGCATGCACCTGAAACCAACACCCTATTGTGCATTTGGAACAAAGTTGATAACCCACCACCACAGCTGTAGAGTGTGCTTACCAACTCTCAGACTTAATATTCATTGGGCTCTATATCACTGGGAGATTGATGGCTGTATCAGGAAATCCTGCGGTTCATCGGTCGGACTCGCACTATCCGGCCAGCTGTCAGATGGGACTAGGCTGGAAGTCCCATCTGACAGCTGGCCAGATAGAATTAGACTGAGACCTTGCCAGACTGCACCTGTCCCCTCCACTGCTTGTGTCTGCAGTCAGCATGCTGAACTTGTGACAGTGATCACATTGTCCCTGGAGGGATCCACTATAGAGATCACACACTGCTCTCTATGTACTGGGGATTATTAGGGTTGTGTCCAGGTAATTGATCCCCGGGGGTCCCCCTTCCTGGAGTTCTGAAGATTTGGGTGCTCACCTGGAGCCGATCCCCATCACAGGCATGAGACATGGCGTTTGTCAAGGTGGCAGTGCGAGTCCGACCGATGAACCGCAGGATTTCCTGATACAGCCATCAATCTCCCAGTGATATAGAGCTCAATGAATATTAAGTCTGAGAGTTGGTAAGCACACTCTACAGCTGTGGTGGTGGTGATAACCTTTGTTCCAAATGCACAATAGGGTGTTGGTTTCAGGTGCATGCTCATATTTGGTTGCAAAACAATATTATACTATGGCAAGCATTTTTGTTTCTCTTTCGGTAATGAACTGAGGGAACTACGCCTGAACTCTGACAGAGCTGATCGGTCCTTATCCCAAATGGCCCCGGCTGGGTTTTAAGCCATTCGCTTATTATATTTGGCGTTCTGGTAAGGGCAATTCATGGTCGTGATCTCTGGATTGTGAATCATTTCTATGCATGTTGTACCATTTGGATGATCCGGAGTGCTTTTTCTTACTCAAAGCGATATTTGGACTATACCATTGTACATTCACTTCAAATATTTATGTCAATATCAACTAAAGGACACTTAGCGCAGTTTATTTTTATTATTGATATTTGTGTGGTCACACTGTTCACTGCTGCTTTATTTTATTGCTCCAGCGCGGCATTTTTTACTATATAATTAAATTCATAGCTGGAGGGGGGCACAGCTCCCTTCGTGTTCATTTTTGGTTGGCCTGTTGCTATAGTTTTCTGTTTCTGTACTGGTTTACTACAACTGAGGCTGCATAGCGTATGATGGTTATGGCCACTAGAGGGAGTTTTTTGTCAAAACGTTGTATCCAAATCATTCAGCAGTTGGCAGCATGGTACGTCCACATGCAAATGAATCAAAGTGTATATCAGGGCAAAATACAAAGATCGTTTGTTTCACCTCTGGAATATATGCACATTTCCTCATGTGTTATCTCTTTGTTGCAATATGGACTATACTTGCAACAAACAGCTATTCCCTGCCCTATCCGTATACCATATTATCCCTCTAGTGCTCAGCGTTATCAAACTGGCATAATATTTGTGAGCCCAACCAACAGGATTGTGGGACAGGTAGTTTCAACAGCTGCTCCCCTGCATGACTATGGATCAGGTCTACAAATCTCAGAGATCTTTGCTACCACCAAGGAGATTGCTGGGAAGAACTATAAAAGACACCAGAGACCCGCCTTGCGCTCTCTTTTTCTGGGGCCTCGTGTGCGAAGGACATCTACACACATGGAGAGTGAGGTTGCAGCCTACCACTCGGTCCACAGCATTCCTACCTGACCAAGAAGGAATACAGTGCTGCCTGCTGTTTATCGGACTTCTGATCAGCACCATCTCTACAGCGCAGCTACCCACTTGTCGTGCTCCGTAACGGGGGATCATCACAAGCGGATCTGCAGCCAGAACATCCATTAGGGAGTCATTAGCTGGAAGGCGTTGAATCGGCCTGGTTGTTGGTGAGAGGGCCATTGCCCATCTTTGCAAACCTTTCCTTTGTTTCATTGGGGCACTGTGCACAGACAGCTTTACCTTGGGAACACTTCACTGCACCTTCATTTGAACACTGTACATAATTTGCTTTAGCTACAGTCGTTACAAGATATACTACCACTCTGTTACTACACCCTATTGGATACAATTAATGACCTCCGACTGCTGGTGAAGACCATCAGATCTGCAACGGGGACATTCTGTCATTGCTACTTAAAAGGCCCTTACACCATCCATGTTTAGCTGCATCTCTCATTGGGATCAGAGGTTAAACAGGCCGGCCTGGGTTTCTCTTTCTAGTATTGTCAGTATTGCTGTTTAACTTGTTTATCCTTTCAGGTTATGTCCAAGAGGTATTCTACTATATAGAGGTATATATAATATTCTGTTGTTGCCTTCTGTCTCAACTGACATTTCTTAAGTGGTCATTCGGCTGAGTTTGAACTGCTATCCCAAACTCAGTTGAACTATTACCTCTTTGTACAACCACACCTTAACTAAAGTATTCCAGTAAACGTTAATAGAATATAAACTCATTGAGTGTTGTCTTATTACTTAAAGGTATTGCAATGATGTCTGAACCCAGAATGTCAGGTGGGTTGGAAGGTTCACAGGGTCATGGCGATGCAGATGAGCAGGTAAATCCAAGTAGTCCCCTAGGGGGCCATGCTACATCTTTAAACATGATACAAGTGCAGAAATATAACTGTTGATGTGCCAGAACTTTGGTATACTCCTACTTTCCATTTTGACATGACAACACAGCTCTGAACTTCGAAGCATCTGTTATCAACCCTGCCTACTTCTTTTTGATGGATAACAAAGAACACAGTCTACTGCTCATCTCCATTCTCCTCCCAAGCTCCATAACCCCTCTATATGAACAGACATAGAGCACAGGAAGGTATCAGCTTACAGGATATCCAGCAAAATCAAAAGGTAGTTTTGGGGCTTAAAGAGCAAATTTAACAAATTTAACAAATTTAACAAATTTAGGGAGGCACAGTGGTGTAGTGGGTAGCACTCTCGCCTAGCAGTAAGAAGGGTCGCTGGTTCAAATCCCAACCACGACACTACCTGCCTGGAGTTTGCATGTTCTCCCTGTGCCTGCGTGGGTTTCCTCCGGGTACTCCGGTTTCCTCCCACACTCCAAAGACATGCCGGGAGGTTAATTGTATTCTGTCTAAAATTGGCCCAGGCATATGAATGTGAAATGGGGACCTTGGATTGTGGGCTCCATGAGGGTCGGGACCGATGTATGTGTGGAGTGCTATGCAAATTGACATCAATATATGAGTACCTTAAATAAAAATAGGGATAATTGTAGACACTCAACCATACTCACTCAGGTTGAAATGGATGGACGGGTGTCTTTATTCAACCTTACTAACTATGTAACAAAACACAATGATGCATTGAGCAGATCAAGTAAATCAGTTCATTGTTAGGCATTATATACACTTTAGGGATTTATGTCATAATGTCATCTTCTGTATTGAATTTGTATTGTAATTGAGCTGTCCCCCCTCTACATTGTAAATTATGTATAATAATAATCAGGGGCGACCCGTCCATCAAGGGCGCATGGGTGCTGCCCCCCATCCAGCGCCACCCCCTCCTATCAATGCGTTCGACCCCAGACGCCAGATGCATGAATTGCAATGGAAGGGATTTTTTTGGAAGCACGTGATTAGAGCCAGAGGCTTCAAAATAGGGTGGGCTCAGGACAAAGAGCAGGTGTGTTACATAGCGAATTAATATTTGCTATTGTAAGACTGACCCTCCACTGGCCAATCAGGAAGCGGGTCTGAGACTTGTCATCCGATTGGCTGAAGGTACAGGCGATCCTATTGGATGCCTAGGAGGAAGGGAGGAGAGAGGAGAG
Organism: Aquarana catesbeiana; assembly: GCF_042186555.1. NCBI lineage: Eukaryota > Metazoa > Chordata > Amphibia > Anura > Ranidae > Aquarana > Aquarana catesbeiana. Next base: position 522,784,111 of record NC_133325.1, read on the forward strand.
GAGACACGGGAAGGCCGTCCATCTGTTGCCCGGAGGGAAGCTAGGCTGGCCATCGGGAGGAGGGAGGAGACCCGCCACTGGAGGAGACATGCTGATCCCCAGGGGGAAGCCCGCAGTAAGTGTTGCGGCCACTAGGTGACACTGACCGACCGGCGGCTGGCTGGCTGTGCACTGTTTGCCCCCCCCACCCAAAAAAATACCATTGGCCGCCAATAATATTCTGTGTTATATAACTATTTTGTATGATCATAAGCGCCATCTAGTGGCCAAAATTCATTTACAGTACCTACATACAATACCTACAGTTATTGAATACAAATTGCTGTGTTCCTCAATGGACAATAAAAAACTTTTTTTGGTGATGGTAGAAGCTGCTTCAAAAGATGTTCTGTGGTCAATGGTCAGCTTGTACTTTGTTCTCAGTGTTTATAGCACAACTTTGTGAAATCTGAAGTTCAACATAACTCCATCCCAGTTCACACAATTCTTTTCGTCTTTTCAAATGCCACAAATCTGATTTGTTCAGTGAGGAGATTACCACCTAGCAATAGCTGGTGGATAGGTGGAAACCGCCATAAGATCATTAACTGCTTTTTTTTTATCTGCTGTATTTGTGGAGAATCTGAGAGCAAAACCCAAGTGCTTTGCATCCATTATTTACACTTTGCATTTGCTGATCACGCCGATGCTGATAGGCATATTTCACCTTCTTCTTGAAGACACGGTCTTTGAAGTGACATTTGTCCCTTGTCAATGTACTAATTTAAATAGAAAAAATTCCTCCTCTGAGGAGGAAGTCTCTTTGACATTAAGCTCAGACCCGTAGGGTTAATATTGCTGGGGATGTGTGGTTTTCCTGTTAAAAAAAGGTGGTATAGTAAGTTTCTTTTTTTTTTTTTAATCAACAAAAAGGCTTTTATTGATGAGAACACAAGGCATTACATGAGATATAATACATATGTATGACACGTGAGTAGTATGAGTACGTATAAAAAGAGTATCAGGGTTCTTAATTCTCTCAACAACATAAAGGTACCTTTAACTGTAAAGTTAACTCTGTTCTCATACGTCCAAAAAGAGAAAGCAGTTCAACAGCCTAGTGCACATTCAGTAAAAAAGAAGAAACACAGAAGAAGAATTTAAATTAAAAGTCCAGTATTTAACCAACCATTGACATATTAATATGGGTTCAGATCCGTCAATCATGCAAAACTCTCTTCATGTCTCACACTTATCATACATTGTGAAACTCCAATAACAGCTCCATATGCCCAATAATCCCATCAGCAGCCTATCCAGAGCCATTTGTGGCGGTGCCACCTCTGGGGAACTCAACCAACTCTGCCATATATTGAAAAATTTGTTTGGTGATTTTCTATGTTTATATGTGTTTTTTTCCTGGATAAGAGTAGTGTTGACCATTTGAATCCACTGCGCCTCCCCTGGGGTGCGTGCCGATAACCACAAACTGGCAATCAGCTTCCTGGCTATGTATAGTAGTCTCGTGAGGGCAATGTATACCAAGGGAAGGTACAGGTTTTATCCAAGTTACTTAGTAGACATACCAGTGGCTCCAGCTCAAGCTGGACCTGGAAAACACTATTTATCTAGTGACAACACAATTCCAGTACCTCACTAGCTTGTGGCAACGCCAAAGCATGTGGAAAAGGTCACCCGGGTGAGATTGGCATTTGGGACATATAGGAGAATCACGCCTTCCCCATCTATGCAATTGCACAGGAGTATGGTATACCCTGTGCAGTATGAACAGGTGGGACAGTCTTTGTGCCGCTGACACTGATACCACAGGTCCCACTCCCAGGATTTGATTCCACTGCTCCCCATCAATGGGGCCAACATCTTGCTCCCACCCCTCTCTGCATGGCAGCAAATCTGGGGCTTGTATGTCAGATAGTAGGTGGACATAGATTCTGGAAATGATTCCCTTCTTTTCTGGGTCAGAGTATATGGATTCAAGGAACGTGGAGTCCTCTAGTTGCATATTAGAGTGTCTGCTCTGATATCTAATGGCATGTTGTAGTTGTATATATTGAAAGCGGTGGCCTTTGAGTGCAGGGAATTTGCTCTGTAATTGGGTAAATGGTTTTAAGACAGGTCCTTCAAGTATTTGGGTGAGGAATCTAACCCCAGCTTTTGCCCAAATCAACGGGCTAGGTACCCTGGTCAGATCGGTGTAAAAGCGGTTCCGCCATATAGGGGTCTGACGGAGATACCCCGTCATTCCCAATGTGGTCTTGACCATCTTCCAGATTTCCATCAGTGACCGAACTGTGGGACAAGTAGAGGGAACTCCAGGGAAACCCATTTCCATATTAGACAGGGCAGTATAGTTTGTGTTAGGGCCCAGGAGGAGACCCCTAGAAGGGTCTGACCCCTCCTCGAGATCCCAGCCTGAAATGTTGTAGCTGCGCAGCCAGGTAGTACATTAGAGGGTGCGGGACCGCAATACCCCCTTGGTCTTTAGGGAGCTGTAGAGTGGCTAGTTTAATTCTCGCCACTCCACCTCTTCATATAAGAGCTCTGAACTGTGAATCCATGCGATGGAACCAATACTGTGGTATCCATATTGTGGCATTATGTAAGATGTACAACAACTGCGGTGCCCAGATCATTTTTATGAGATTCACCGACAGCGGCAGTCTGCTCCAACTGGCCTTCTGCTGAAATTTTTGTAATATAGGTTTTAGGTTCAGAGCTAAGTAGTATTGTGTGTACACAGTCACCACTATTCCCAAGTATTTAAATGAGGAAACCACTTGTATGTGGGATACGTCCTCCGGCAAAGGTGCCGGTAACGGATCCAATGTCAACAGAGCCGACTTATGCCAGTTAATGCCAAATCCCGATAGTTGTCCAAACTGATCTATCAGACGCATTACTGCTCTTAGAGAGCGGTCGGTATCTCCTAAGTACAGCAGAGTGTCATCTGCGTACAGGGAGATCTTTTTATCCCCTTGTCCTCTGTGGATTTCAGGAGAAGCCCGTACCATATCCGCCAGAGGTTCCAGTGCGAGGGCAAACAGCAGGGGTGACAAAGGACACCCCTGCCGTGTGACCTGAAACAAAGGAAAGGGCTCCGACAAGGAGTCATTTATCCTCACCCTGGCCATATGGGCGGCATACAGAAGCTGCACCCAGGAGATAAATTTATAACCTAGACCAAAGCGCCGCAAAACCTCCCACAGGTATTTCCACTCCACGCTGTCGAAAGCTTTGGCAGCGTCAAGAGAAAAGATGGCTCTGTTGCCCAGGTTATCTACAGGTATTTGAGCGTTAAGAAACAATCTTTGGATATTCAGTACCATAGACCTAGCCAGGATGAAGCCAGACTGGTCAGAGTGAACCAGACTTGCCACGACTCCCGAAAGTCTAGTGGCCAATACTCATGCTAATAATTTAACATCCGCATTAAGCAGAGATATAGGCCTATAAGAGTCCGGTTGTAATAGGTCCTTACCTGGCTTCAGTAACACTATAATAATAGCTTCATTCATAGAAGCTGGTAAGTTACCTTCCTGGAGAGCACTGTTTAAGGTTTTAAGTAGCTCAGGCAAGAGAGTGTCCCCATACTTCCCGTATCTCTCTGTGGGTAGGCTGTCAGCTCCCGGGGACTTGTTATTAGCCATCTGTGCTACCGCCAATGATAATTCCTCTAGCTTCAGTGGTGCATTAAGAGTAGCAAGTCCCTGTTGTGTAACCCGGGGTAGAGAACACTGGTCCAGAAAATGAGTCAGAACCTCGTGAGTGGGATGTACCTTAGATGTGTAGAGGTCTTTGAAGAATTGTGAAAACATGTCAGATATGTGGGTCTGGTAACTGTTACTCTGTCTGTATTTTGAATGGCCTCTATATGTGTTGTGCTCTGCTGGGTTTTGGCTGTCATAGCTAGTAGGTGACCTGTGTTTTCCCCTTCATTAAAATATTTTTGCTGTAGGAAGAACCTCTTGTTCTCCGCAGCAGTGGTGGAGACTTGTTGATATAGGGCCTGTGCTTCCTGCCATCTACGTCATCTACATACAGCCAGAGCCCTGGGAATGAGGTCAGTACTTGGGAATATTGTGAACCAGAAGGGTTTTACCTTCCAGAGCTTGCAGTGTGGGTTTGGCGATAACCTTATAGTGGCACATACAGGGGAGTGATCAGAAATATTACGTGGGGCATATTTCACAGATTCAGTCAGTGCATGTGCCAATTTATTAGTTAGATATAGATCTATACGGGATAAGCATTTGTATGATGCTGAGAAGAATGAGTAGCACTGTACATTAGAAATCTGGTCCCTCCACATATCTCGCAAACCAATTTCCATTAGGAATCTAGCAAAGGTGGTGGGGCCACCCGACTGGGGAGCTTCGTCAGTTCTGGATGGGAATTTGTCTAGTTTTTTGTCCAATACATTATTGTAATCTCCCAACACCCAAACAGGGACGTTGGGATAAGTGGCCATAAAGTGAGCCAATTGTTTGTCAAAGAAGGGTGGAGGGACATAAATATTTCCAATTTTACACTTCAGACCTGTAATCTTGCAAAGTAAAAATATATATCTTCCCGTCAATCAGAGAGTGCAGTAATTGGAAGCTGACTGCCCGAGAAATAAGTGTACTGACTCCCTTTGAGTAAGCTGAATGGACGGAGTGGAACTGGGTGGGGTAGCCACAATTTTTGAGCGTAGATATGGAATTGTCCTGCAGGTGGGTGTCCTGCAGGCATATCACTGAGGGCTTGTAGGCCTTAACTGTGGAGAAAAGTGCCATCCGTTTCACTCCATCACCCAGTCCCCTCACATTCCATGAAACTATAGTACAGGCAATAGAACATAGTAAGACATATGCATAATCATTGAAATGGAGCCTTGTCAGGTGCAGAAAGTCACCAAGGGGCACCTCACAGCTCCACCTGACAGCTTTAAAGGCAGACCTGGTTTTCTGGGTAGAATACATGTAAAAGAGTGGCAGCCTCAGCCACACAGACACATCTCTGGTTGGTAAATCAGAAAAAAATATTGAACTATTCACTCTGCCATCAGCAGAGATCATTGTGAACAAAAAGAAAAAACACCACATATCGTGGAACAAAAAAACAAAACAAAAGAGGGACAGGGGAAGGAAAAAAAAATGCAATGCATCCTGTAAACATTAAGGAAGCTTGACATAAAACAGAACATGTCCACACAGGACAGATGTAAGAGGGGCCCCAACGTCTCAGTTCAACTCCGATTCAAAGGGACTTGCAAGTCTATCTCAATGGTAAAGAATATTTCAAGTAACATCAGTCTTCTTCTCCGCCTGTCAGGAGGGTTAAGGAAAAGGGAGAACAAGTCCAAATCTTCTTACATGGCATCTACTTCACCCGGAGAGAGAGGAAAAAGGCAGGACCCCATTAGGCCATAGGTGCTGGTGCTTTCTTGAGGCTGTGTTCCATACGGTCCAGCCACATAGATGCAGTGGCGGGGTCGTCAAAGAATTCTATTTCGCCGTTGGCGGCGATCCTGAGTTTGGCAGGGTACAACATGGCATATGTGACCTCGTATTTTCAGAGATGCTTCTTAACTTCAGTGAATTTGGCTCTGCGAAGCTGTAGATCAGCAGAGCAATTCGGATAGAAAGCTATGCGAGCATTATGTATTCTCATAGGGGCGCCTCTGGTCCTGGCTTGGTACAGAATGGCATTGCGGTCTTTAAAGTTCAGCATTTTGAACAGGAACGGTCTGGGAGGCTCACCAGGTTTAGGCGTCCTGGGCAGGACTCTGTGGGCGCGCTCTACAGCAAACATGGGGGAAAAAGAGTCTTTACCAAAAGTGTTAATCAGCCAATTCTCAATAAATGCCACAGGATTTTTACCTTCAGCCCGCTCTGGTATGCCTACTGCGCGAACATTGTTGTGTCTCTGTCTATTTTCCATGTCTTCTAAGCGCGCTGTATGGCCAGTGATAATAGATTGCATATGGCGGACTTCCCTCTGCAGGGGGGCAACATCGTCCTGGGATGGTGGTTTAGGTATGTCCGGGCGCCATCTTGGCCTCCATGTTCAGCGGCCTGCATGGTGTCCTTGCTGCCTTTGCGGGACATGTCCGCCGCCGGAATGTGAAGAAAAGTAGCACCGCTAGCTTAGGGAAGAGGAGAGGAACTCTCTGGTGTAGATAGCGGGCGATACCGGTGTAACAGGATTGTTCGGCAGGGTAAATGCTCAGGCTTTTGGCGGAGCTCTCACACCGTGCTGCGTATTCCATCATTCTTCACTTCTGAGCTCCTTGGTGGTCTTTTCTATTTCAGCTACAGTGAGAGCAATTTCACATTAAGTCGTTTTTATTGGTCAAACCTTTAATCTCACAACAAAAATACATTTTTGAAGATCAGCAGAGCTTTTTGAATTTCCATCAAAATGTTTCTGGCTACTGCACATTTGTTTGGCCCTGATCTTATTTAGAACATCAAAGTATTGGTGTAAGTCAAGAAAACATTTTGCTTACACTAGGCTTTCTGAAGAATGAAGGCTCCAAAAAGAACTTTTGAATATATACTTAGAATGCCTACTGTTCAACCTAGTTATTCTCTCCAATTTGGCAAATGCTGGATTCCACTCTGGGGATCACCACTATAGCTTCATAATTGATAATGTATGCTTTCCTGCCTATTATAGAGAAACTTGTCAAACTTTTCAGACTTTGTAGACAGCAGATGGGTTGTAAGAATTGTGAAACTGTGTTTTTTATTCTTGTTATAGCGTTTTTTTTCTATATTCATCCTTCTGGTCTTTTTTGTGGCCATTTGATGGATGACTTAAAAAAATGATTCTGTTGTTGAAATTTCAGTTCCAATAAAAAAAGGTCGTTTCAAATAAGTAAGTTAATGCCTCTCCCACTGCCCACATTGCCAAACACAGCTCTAATGCTGAGAAAAAATCCCCTGAAATCTCTCCAGAAACCAACACTTATGACAGCGTTGATCTTCTGGTTCCCCACCGCTCAGTGGTTCACCATGCAAAACCTAATGTCAGTACTGTTTCCTACTTTTTTATGGATTTATGAATTTGTTTCTTTCCCCAAGCTTCTTACTTTTCTTTTCCATGCTGCTTGTTTGATTTTTTTTTTTCATATCCTATATGGATGGATTATCTGAGAACTTTTTATATCCCTGGGTTGTTTAAATCCCATTCAGTATTCAAATATAATATTATCTCTTCCAACTTCATTACCTGGCCATGTGTCTTCTATAGAGATCTTAGATCAGGGATCTTCAAACTAAGGCCCTCCAGCTGTTGTGGAACTACACGTCCCATGAGGCATGGTAAAACTGACATTCATAGACATGACTACGCATAATAGGAAATGTAGTTCGTAAACAACTGGAGGGCCATCATTTGAACGCCCCTGCCTTAGATTAAACAGTTACCTTTTAAAGATTTGCATGTTGTCATCATAGCCCCTCTTAAACACCTCTTAAACTGGATGACATACTGAAGATGGTGCAGAACCAAAGTTTTGTAAAGTGATAGAATTATAGTTTTATCTCTTGACGCCATTTTTAATGCAGGATAACAGTCTTGCTAGCTGCAGCTTTGCATTGCATGTTATTACTGAATTTATTATCAGCTATAACCCCCAGATCCTTTTCCATCCTATATTCCCCCAGAGGTTGTCCCTTTAGGAAGTACAGTAATTTGCATTTATATTATTAGCTTCCAAGTTCATCACTTTTCCTTTTTTTAATATTAAACCTCATCTGCTACATAGCTACCCACCCCTCTATTTTATCAACAGGAAAGTTGCTATATCCTGTTGTGAGGTTATTGCCCTGCTTAGCTTTGAATAATGAGCAAACAATGAGAGAGCTATTTATTCCAATATCCATATATTGTTTACAAACAAGTTAAACAGAGCCCTTGGGCACACTGCTCACAACTATAGATCATTCAGAAAATCTGCCATTAACCACTTGCCTACTGGGCACTTTTACCCTCTTCCTGCCCAGGCCAATTTTCAGCTTTCAGCGCTGTCACACTTTGAATGACAATTGAGCGGTCATGCAACACTGTACCCATATAAATTTTTTGCATTTTTTTCACATAAATAGAGCTTTATTTTTGTGGTATTCAATCACCACTGGGTTTTTTATTTTTTGCTAAATAAATGAGAAAAAAAAATCTTAGTTTGGAATAAAATTTTGCAAGCAGGTAATTTTTTTCCTTCACTGATGTGTGCTGATGAGGCTACACTGATGGGCATTGATAGATTTCAACTTTGAGGCAGCACTGATGGGCACTGATAGATGGCACTAAAGAAGCTGTCTTGATAGGCAGCACTGATGGGTGCTGATCAGCGGCACTGATGGGTACTGATAGGAGGCACTGATGGGCTCTGATAGCCAGCACTGATCACCAGCACTGATGGGGAGGCACTGGTGGGCACTAAATGGCTGCACTGGTGGGCACTGATTGGCAGCACTGATGAGCGCTGTTGGGACTACACTGATAATCAGGACACTGGTAATCAGTGCCCTAATTATCAGTGCCCATGTCCCTTTAATACAAGCCGGTTATTGGCTCTTTTCTTCTCTCCTCATGCTGTCAGCGTGAGGAAAGAGAAGATAACTGGTTTGTGTTTACATCCATGATCAGCTGTAATTGGACACAGCTGATCATGTGGTAAAGGGCCGCTGTGATTGTCTCTTTACCCTGATCTGTGATCAGCTGAGTCGGCAAGGGTTGCGCGGGCAGCACGATCACGGGAGGACGTTCATGTACGCTCTCCTGGCAATGTAAGCCTGTGCTGTAGCCGTCTTTCGGCTATAACGCTGGTGGGAAGCGGCTAATCACACCCCCTGGATGCACTCCCGCAACCATTTTTCTATCCAGGTACATACAATGTCATCAACTCTCATAAAACCTTAATATGTAAATTAAGCATTTGTGGGGTACTAGATCAAATGCCTGAGTGAAATCTAAATACACTACATCCACATTCCTTCCTCTATCCAAATGATAGCTTATCTCCTCATAGAATGTTAAAAGGTTGGTCTGGCAAGATAGTTTTTTTTTTTTTTACAAATCCATGTTATTTACTAATAATGTTACTATTTTCATCTGACAATTATTGGATACGGTCCCATATCATTCCAATAGAATATTTGTAATATGAAAAATGTATTATTAACGTTAAGCTGACTGGTCTATAGTTTCCAGGTATATACAGTATCTCAGTCCTTTTTTGAATATCAGTACCATTTTTACTTATTAATTTTGTCTATCTGCTGGTACCATTCTAGTCAGTAAGCGGTCTTTAAAAATGAGAAACAATGGTCTGGCTATGATGTGGCTGAATTATATGAGAACTCTCAGGTGTAAGCCATCTGGTCCTGGTGATTTATTCACATTAAGTTGTTCAAGCCTTTTTCGAACACTGGTTTCTGTCAACCACAAAGGTACATTCAATATACTGTTATTAACATCACTGTTTTGTTTAATATAACCCTCAGTTTTCTTTCTAAATGAGAAGAAAAATGTATTCAATACCGTTGTCTTTTCCCTGTCAATTGTTACCAACTTCCCCTGATCATCTTTTTGAGGCCAATAGGTTCTGAACTCGCCATTTTACTGTTAATATATTTTTAAAAGTTGCGCTTTTTTTACTCTCCTCAGCAATGAGTCTTTTAATCTATTTTAGCTGTCCTGATTGTGGTTATATTGGTGTTATATTTTTTAAAGAACAGCTTCTTCTCGGTAATATGTCTTTTTTCCTTATTATTTAGCCACCCAGGTCTAACTTCAGTAGAATATTACAGTGCTCTGGTAGATGCTGACTCAGTGTAAATAATTATATATATATATATATATATATATATATATATATATATATATATATATATATATATATATTTCATGATAGTTTGCTCTATAGATTTATAGACTTTACAAGCTCCAAAGCAATAGTACAAAAATTGAAAAACAAAACAAAAACATTTTTGCATGCATCCCATTCTTGTAAATGTATCCATGGCCTTGAGGCAAAACAAAACACAATCTGCCAGACTAAAAAGACTCTGCTAATAAATTTGGTTTTAATGACTATGATCCCTAGGGTAATGTGATGGGGGCATTGATATTGAGACACAACCCTCCCTCTTTCTCCACTAATCCTTTATTGCTCTCATGGGAAGGTCACTGAATCCATTAAAGTAGGTCACACAGTGCCACTTCTTTGATGAAATGATGACCCTAATTTTTCACCAGTACCCCGCCAAAAGAAAGTGCACATCATACTAAAGGTTTTTTATGAGATGCAATTAGGAGAGAATATCTCTTCTGCAAGCACTTAGAAGATGAGCCAAGGAGTGAATCCATATCATCATTTATTTAAGACACTAACCTACTCCATAGTGTGGTATAAGACAAAGCAGAAGAAAGCCGAGAACCATACTTTTAAGATTGTGTAGTGTATAGATTTAAAGTATAAAACGTACAACTGGTGCTGAAGGCTGAGCAAAATGCTAAATAAAGCTAACTATACCAATAACATATGGATATGAGAGCTGTTTGATCTGCCTAAAATGTTGTATTTCTGTTTAGCCAGTCCTGCAATGTACACACACAGCACAACCTTATCTTGCAGGGCAGAAAACCTGATGTTTATCTGTTGCAGTTCAGTAACACTTGCTTCCTGAGCCTATGACTGGCCAGTGAAAGGAGAAGAAGCAGACTGATCAACTCATCTTTCTGTTGCTTTAGGCTACTTTCACACTGGGGCGGGGGGGCGTTAGCGGTAAAGCACCTCTTTTCGGCTGCTAGCGGGGGCGCTTTTAAACCCCGCTGGCAGCCAAAGAAAGGGTTAAAAGCGCCCACACAGCACTGCTGCCGAAGCGCTCTGCAGGCGCTTCGGCAGCGCTGCCCATTGATCTTAATGGCAGGGGTGGTTTAGAAGCGGTGTATACACCGCTCCCACACTGCCCCAAAGATGCTGCTTGCAGGACTTTTTTCCCGCCCTGCAAGTGCACCACCCCAGTGTGAAAGCACTCAGGCTTTCACACTGGGGAGGCTTGAGAGGCGCTTTTGAGGTGCTTTACAGGCGCTATTATTAGCGCTAAAATGCCTGAAAAGCACCCCAGTGTGAAAGGGGGCTTACTGTTTTCTCTTATCAGGGTGCTTCTTGTTAGCACATGAGCTGTTTGGCTCATTGTATTAATTCTCCCTCTTCCAGTCAAAGGTCTGCTATACAGAGACTACAGCAGGTAAAATTCAGGTACTTACACTGCTTGCATTTCAAGCAATGAGGGTTATTTACGAAAGGCAAATTCACTTTGCACTACAAGTGCAAACTACAAGTGCAAAGTGCACTTGAAATTGCACTGGAAGTTCACTTGGAAGTGGAGTCGCTGTAGATCCGAGGGGGGCATGCAAGGAAAACAAAAAACAGCATTTTAGCTTGCACATGATTGGATGATAAAATCAGCAGAGCTTCCCTCATATCAGATCTACCCCTCAGATTTACAGCGGCTGCACTTCCAAGAGCACTTTCAGTGCAATTTCAAGTGCACTTTGCACTTGTAGTTTGCATTTGTAGTGCAAAGTGGACTTGCCTTTCGTAAATAACCCCCAATATCTTAATGATATAGTAATATGCTGCGTTGATGTATGTCTTTTATATCTGCCAGAAGTTCAGCTTTAAAGATAATCACATAGTTCTCCTTATTTTGTCTTTGGGAACATTTTAGGGTATCATTATTAATATAGTATGCACAATATGTCATGGTTTAACCATGGAGAGATGAGACATAGGTAAAGGAAATGGAGAAACAAAAAATGGAATATCACATACATGATGCAGTGTGTGATTTCATGGGAGCACAACACCTGTGTAACTACAAAGTTCAGAGACAATGTAACAGAAAAACCCCTTCTCTTTGAGAAAAGATTATTTTATTTTTATTTGAAATAATCTTCATGACCTGAAAACGGTCACACTGTTGCTCCAGTTCTTATCTAGCTATGTATTTGGGAATTTTGTCCGTTTGATCCAAACTATATTTACATAATCCAATGCCAGCCAACTAAATCAAATTAGAATGGGTGATATAATCCTTTAGGCAAGATGCTGTGAATTCATTTTTTTTATAGTCCTTAATAAATTGGAGTTATCTACACGGAATTATATCTTTATTGTCCATAGTAAGGTTGATTTGTATGTACGTACGTGCGTGACCTTATACAGCATGCACAGGCTATAACATATATATGCAGAGTTCACTAACAAGAGTAATTTGCTTTGGAATATAGACTCCAGTATCTGAACATACTCTAGTTAAGTCAGGGAATGCCTAAAATAAAGTGATTTTTTTGTCTAGCTAACCACTTTTAACATTTTTAACTGTGCATGCTAATAATAAGATAAACACCTACATTTGCACAAGCCAGCATACGTGATATTATATGCTGGTGCCTGTAATAGACATCCTAATACTTTCCAAACCCTGATAGGTTTTCTCCACTTCTCCAAGATAAAAAACATTTTGTCTTTAGTTATATTTGAAACTGATGTGTGTTCTATGTTGGCACACAAAAGGAAAATAATATTAAATCACTTTATGTGAAAATTAACTTCCTTTTTTAAAGGAACCTGTGCCAGAAATTACAGGGCTATTTACCTTGACCTAGACTGTTATATATTTTTTAGAACATGTTATACTTATTTTATTGTTTACTTTTAAGCATATATTATATGATATAATTTTTATAGAGGTTTTCTAAAAGAGTTTATGTAATATAATTACAGGGATTTTTATCCTGAGCTAACCTGTTGTATATACATTTGCAAAATTGTAAAGTCTATACTTCTTGTTGTTTTTCTTTTAGGAATGTCTTATATAATGATGTCATTTTTATAGATTTTTTTTTAATAGACTTTACTATTCTACTGTAATGTAATTCAGCTGGTGTAAAAAGACAAATATCTCAATAATAATAATACAAAAAAAAACCTCACAATATTGTATACTGCACTTTTAAGTTATTTTAGATGGCTGTGTTTGCAGCTCTGACTTTTTTAAATAAGCTTTTTTTTCCTATAATATAATTTCTATTTCAAAAGATAACACTATATATTATTTGAATTCTTGTCAGAGGAGCATTGACCTGTGATAAAATAAATCTTTCTAAACTGGCATGAAAAATTGCTAAAGAATTAAAAAATATTAAATGGACCTACATTTAGGAACATTATAAAAGCTATCAGGTGTGATTTACTTGGACCTATAACTTAGTCATTATACATCATCTTGTTAGAGCTCATCTCTAATTAATTTCTATGATCTCATTTCATATTAGAAGATGTTACTTAGTGTGTGATCTGAAAGCTGGGCTTGCCTGACTTATGGGTATCCATTAGTGTATGATATAGTGATAGATGATGCCTGAACCCTACATTCTTTATCAAATCTTTTGAAGTCTCTTTCTATCCAATTCAATCAACTGCATTTTAAAGTAGCCTTTTAAAATGATTACAGGCCAATTTATAAAGATTGGATATATACGGTAATTGCATTTTGTGTTATTTAAATTATCCTATGTCACTTACGAACCACATAATAGGAACATACAGTAATTTTGTACATAGTATATTTAATGAATTATTATGTTAAGGGCTAGAAAATGACATAAAATAGTTTTAATTCCAACCAGTTATTAAGAAATATTTCATATTTATACTTGCAGCTAGAAAGTGGAGCTCCACTTTTCTTTTCACATGAATATAAGGCTTTTTTAATTGCTGCGAAGGCCTGTTTTTTACAGAGTTCAAACGCATAAGCGCCAAACAACTTTCTTTGGTTGGTTTACTAAATTTTCATTTTGGAAAGCAATTTGAACTAGTTGTAATTTCAAATGCACCATCATATGCAAGGGGATTAAAACAGAGCTTGCGTATAACTGGAATACTGTAGTGAAATAAGTACAGTTTCACTTTATTATCTTCGTAAAGTGAATATTCTCTACAATACTATATCAATCCCAGTGATTCGGGAGAATGAGTTTTTCCTTCTACTGCCTGCCTGCTCTGCTCAGAGGTTGCCATACTATGACTGAATGAGAGAGTCTGAAAATCATCAGCGTCTGCTGTGCTTTCTTAAGAAAACCTATAAAGCTCTTTGAATCTCATGCTATTGGCATGCCTTGCATTTCATGTTCATTTGTAAAATAAAGATTTTTTAGAAACAATAAAACAAATCTGAAATAAATAAATTAAAACGTATGAATTTTCAAAAAACACTGACCTAAAACCATTATAGTTTCTTTGGTAATAGTTTAAGATTAATAACAGTGATATTAGAAAATGATGAAGAGCAGACAGACCAAATTGTAGGTGTAATTAAAAAAAATGTAAAAAAAAAGGAATTGAGGAAAATTCACTCTTTGGCTAATGAAAATAATAGATCATGCCTAGAATTATTAGAAAATGTGTGCTTAAATATGGCAGGGACTATAAATTGGCCAGGTAATCTGAAAATAGATTTTACATGATTAGTTTCTCTTTAATTGAATTATAATAGAAAACATTGAAACTGCCCAGAGCAACACTAAAAATTCTTGAAATTATTAAAAATTTGATTGTTTTTATTTAAGAAAGAATTATTATGCCGTGTACACACAGCCGGACTTGGATTTCGTTCCGTCGGACAATTCAACAGTCTGTGGGCTTCATCGGACCTGCAGCGGACCCTTTCTGTCGAAAAATGTGACGGACTTTAGACTTAGAACATGTTTCAAATCTTTCCGACAGACTCGAGTCCAGTCGAAAAATCAGTTCGTCTGTATGCTAGTCTGACGGATGAAAACCGACGCTAGGGCAGCTATTGGCTACTGGCTATGAACTTCCTTATTCTAGTCTGGGCACACGTCATCACGGTCGAATCCGTCAGACTTTGGTGTGATTGTGTGTAGACAAGTCCGATTCCACGAAAGTCCGTCAAAAAGTCTGTCAAAGTCCGACGTGATTCAGTCCATCAAAAGTCTGGTCGTGTACACAGCATTATTCCCACATACCGATTTGTGTGCACAATAGCCTATAACATATCAGTAACACAAAAAAAAAATTTGTACTTTTGTGAGCAGAGTAAATTATGATTGTTTACTAAAACACTTTACTAAAAAGGTCTGTATATTTCCTGTATTAAAAAAAGGCCACTTACCCCTTCTATGCTCCCTCCCTGCCCCAATCTGCCACCAGAATGCCTAGGATTTTGGGGTATGTTTTATCTTTCTGAGCAGAAAAACTAGAGAAATACTGTACATCATCATAGCTATGTACACAAATTGTTCATAAGGTAATGTCATAATTAAAATTTCTACAAGCAATAATGAGCACTTTCATCACTCATGCTTGCTGTCGTTTGCTGTCCTTACAAGGACTAGTTATCACCAGTAATAAGCTTTGGTAGCAAATGAGAGACAAGATGTCTTCCTGATGATGCACATCCTGCGAAATGCATTGAGGCTGCGCTGCCGCCATTACTGACGTCATTTCCGGTGGAGACTCTTCCGGATTCTGGAACACACGCCGGCTCCATGCGAGCAGTGGGGCAGGTGTACTCCTGAGGCTGTATGTGTTGGTGCTAACTGAAGAACCCTGAGACGTAAGTGCAACTTTTATGTGTTATATCAACTTTCAATAAAGTACTACACTATACTGTTATCCATCATTTTCTTTGGGTTCTTGGTATATATGACCGAGTGAGAGAGCTATATCTGGAGTACCTGTTTATTTTGGATCCATCACTTTACCACCTGATGGCCATCTGAAGAGTGATCTGAGGAATTCCATTTGAACATGTTTGAGGCTTTTTAAAGGCTTATGGTGAGTGCACATTTTACTCACACTGTGGTGGAGCACTTATACAGGATAAGAAGTCACTATGACCTTTAAAGCATGGGGATTGGAGAACTTTTGGAAGGACTATTTGCACTAATGTTTTTTCTGAAAGATTTTTAGTATCTTGAATTGATTTATAATTTATTTTGCTTTAATTTTAATTGTATTTATTTTTTTTCAGATACTTATATAGCACCATCAATTTACACAGTGCTTTACATTCACATCAGTCCCTGCCCTCAAGGAGCTTACATTCTAAGTTCCCTAACTCACATTCATACACATACTAGGGACAATTTGGACAGGATCCAATTAACCTACCAGCATGTCTTTGGAGTGTGGGAGGAAACCCACGTAGGGCACAGGGAGAACATAAAAACTCCAGGCAGGTAGTGTCGTGGTTTGAATGCGACCATTTTGCTGCTAGGTAAAAGTGCTAACCACTACACTACTGTGCTTTAATTGTATAATAGTAGCGCCACGCCTTTTCTAAGGTTTTTTTTTTTTAAAGTGGTCCTTTCACTTAAAGGGGCAGCTGCTTATTCATTTATTGTGTAACACTTGTCACTAGATCAGTGTTTCTCAACTCCAGTCCTCAAGGCGCCCCAACATGTTTTCAGGATTTCCCTCAGATAAAACAGCTGTGGTAATTACTAAGGCAGTGAAACTGATCAAATCACCTGTGCAAAATAATGGACAGCTTGAAAACATGACCTGTTGGGGCGCCTTGAGGACTGGAGTTGAGAAACACTGCACTAGATTACACTGTTGGTGCCAAGTTTATCACATATTTTTTTTAAAGATATCTTCATACTTGACCCACTGAGTAAAGACTATTGCATACCTAGACAGGATGTTCTTTACTTTACTTTACATATATATATGATAGAGTAAAGCCTTTACATTGTAGTAAAATCTGGAGTTAATGTGTATGTAAAGTCAAAACTGTTATTTTTATTTTTGTGTAGAGTAGGAAATAGTTTAGACGCCTGTCATGTTTTTTTTTTAATATTGTCTGCATTCCTTTGAAAAGATCTTGGTCCTGGAGGCACAGCAAAATTTGAAAGGAGGTCTCTAAAGCTAGGGCATGTTTCCTCTTAAAGAGCGGGTCGGTTTTCTTTTTTAGACTTTTTCCCTTCTGTGTTTCACCTGGTGATTTGACCAGTAGCACACCTCCTGTGGATGGACAAAAACAGGTGGCACATTTGGACAGCAGCATTGTCAGCCTTAGGGGGGTGGGTGTCGTGTTAGAAACACTAGCATGTTTAAATACACTTACAAATTGAAGCCAAATTCCAACTTTATAAACAGTTACAGCAAACATTTTTCTGGAATAAAAGTTTTACATGAAAAATAAAAGCTGATGTGTAAGTGTCCCTGCCAGTGGTAAATATTTTTTTTCATCTCTGTAACTGATACAATCTGCAAGAGAGCTTGTTCTTTTGAAAACAACAGACTTACTGGCTGATTCACCAGGTGAAAATAGAAGAAAGAAAGCCTAAAAAAGAAATTGATTGCAGCCATCACATAAGGATTGGTAAGCTGCAATATAATAATATGTGTTTGCTTTTGGGTTTAATACCACTTTAAATGGTACCTTTTATTGATTTGGAATAGAGCTACAAGACTTTGAGAAAGCTTTGGCAAGACACTGTAATTTATCAAAAATCATGCATAGTAGTTCATCCATAGACACGAAAATAACCTTCCTATTATTTTTTACACCCGTGTGTTATTATTAAATTAATGTAGTGGTTTAATATTTGCTATTGTTGCTATTGGATTTTATGTGGGTAACAGTGTAGCTGTTTTGGCAATACTTAGAGCCCTTTCACATGGACGTGTCCATGTAAGGGCTCCGCTTTGCTCAGAGGGGGGATAGACCTGTTGATCCCCGCTGAGCAGGCAGATGACAGGTTGGTCTCTGCACACTGTGCATGGACCGACCTGTCAGAGAGTTGGTCTCCTCTATGGGGGGATCGGATGAAGACAGACCGTAGAGTCCGTTTTCATCCGATCTGATGATGGATGGAAAAGTAGGGTTTTCCTCCGTCATCAGAAATGGAGCATAGAGGAGACTGATGTCATCGGATGTCAGCGGATGTCCATCCGCTGACATCCACTATCCCATGGGATACACATATGTCCGTTTTTCATCCGAAAACGGATGGAACAAAAATGGACATACAGTCCGCCCGTGTGAAAGGGGCCTTCGTCCTAAACATAATGAGGTGACCTGAAGCCCAGCATCTATTGGTGAGCAAAGTATCCTTAATGAGCATTAGCTGAGGTCTGAAAGCTCAGGAGAAGCCGATGTACTAACTGCCAATGTAAGTACAGCGATCTCCCTGCTGTGCTATTGTTTTCTGACAGGGGGACACCCCCGCTAATACACTCTGGTCAGTACCCTCAGCTACTGGTTAAGAGCGCTGATCAGGAGCCGATCAGCAGACCTTTTTTTGGTTATGCCCCTTCGACAGAAGCCGGGAGACCAACTCCAGTGAGTCGAATGTTGCCACCTGACATTTGGCCCGTGTGTAGTAGG
The DNA here is from genome assembly GCF_042186555.1 of Aquarana catesbeiana. NCBI lineage: Eukaryota > Metazoa > Chordata > Amphibia > Anura > Ranidae > Aquarana > Aquarana catesbeiana. The sequence continues at coordinate 522,802,530 of NC_133325.1, forward strand.
CTTTAAGTTTCCCCTCCTGTATCTTTTTAAACTGGCCATAAGTAATGTGACCCTAAGTTCCTCAGTGCAGTAGAATGGTGTTGAAACTTGTGCTAAATTTGAGCCAGTTCATTAATGCAATGGTTGTTCCTTTTCTCTTACAAATAAATATTCCTTTGGTGGTGTATGTCTTAAATTATAAGGTACACCACATTTGAAGAATTACAGCATATGGATTCCTTTAGTCTGTTAATTGTGTTATGCAGGATGGGTTGGGGCAAGGTTTTACAGCTGTGACTAGAGCACTGAATTATAGGGTCACTATACTAATAGCTGATTTGAGAAAAATGTAATACGTTACAATGTGGTTTGAACAGAGACAGTCGTTTTATGTCCAATTATGATTGATGACATCCCTAGGGAACTGGAGCTCTTTAGAACTCAGATAAATACCAACAAAGTATGCGTTCCTTATGCCACTGGTTTCAGTTGATCCTTATTTTCGAAGATTAATCTAATCAAGGTTTCTGCAGTAATTTGGTTAATGCATTTTATACAAAGAAATGTAACATTTAATCTTAAAGTGATTGGTATGATAATTAACATACATTTTAGTTTCTGTTAGGCTATATATGAAGAGGAGACCTGAGTTTTCTAAAAGTCATGCAATTTCAAGATTTTCACTAACACATCCTCCTGTAAGTAAGTGATGTCCCCTGTGCTGATTTTTCTGTTGGGATTTTGGCTGCACTTAGGCTTTTTCTTCTTTGAACAATGGCTAATATTTGCACATAAAAGCTCTGTGTTTTACTCCAACAATGCAATTCATGTAATTTCTGCCTTTATAACAGAGCACAAGGCAGAGTAAAGAAAACAGATTAGCAGGTTATAAAGCTGCATCTGTAATGCAATTAAAACACTGCTAGCAGTGCTTGAGCAATTAAAGCAATGTTTTATTAAGAAAAATATTAAAATATTAAAAACAATTGTTACATGTTTTAACAGCACGCAATAATCACAATGTTATTGGTTTTTTTTATGTTTTTTTTAAATTTTTTTTAGAGATACTGAACCTTTAATGCTGATTTAAGAGTATCACAGTCCTCTCACCCGCCCATTCACAATGTTTTATAAAGTTAAAAAAAAAGAAAACTACCTTCTGAAGTTCGTTACTCATGTAAGTCTGCTGTCTGAGTCCCTTGTTGGTGCTTCTGGGTGTAGTGACTGGTGATCCAACTCTGTACTGACCGTTCACTTCTTTGTAATGCTATTAGGAAGTGTCCATCTCACCTAGGTAGTGACATAAACCCTCAAAGATGAACCCTCCTTCTTTGCAGTTGAGAGGATAGAAGCTTTGGGACCTAGTCTGTCAGGTTACCATGCATTTAGGTAAGTAAAAAGGGCTTTTAGCTTATGATTTTTAAGGATGGGGAAGTTGATTTTTAATGATTGACGTGTTACTAAGCCCACAAAAGTAACATCAGTCAGTATATGCAGCTTAGCATGCTTGTTATACTGACTGTGAAACTTAAAGGGGTTAATCCTCTGCATTGCGTAAAAAGGCTTTTTTATCCTGTATGCATAGATCCTCCCCTTCCTGCACTGTCTATCTGGGGAAGGCCAGCTAACACAGGCAGGGTAGCTGACATGCACATGCTCAGTTGTGTCTTTAATGCTGGAGAGAACATTTACTTGTTCTTAGAGCTAGCCAGGCCAAATACTATTGACATCACAGATGTGGGTGTGTATACAGGCTGTTGTGGAAATCTCCTCCTACCTGAACTTTCAGTACTGGAGAAATGTGCAGTATATCATGTAACTATGGTATACGGATCATCCAAAATGGTATATAGTGGCAGTATTTTAATGGAAAAAGAAGATTTAAAAGCTGTGGGCACTGTGGGGGGGGGGGGGGGGCAGATGAATTATTTTCATATTACTAGATTTAGTAACACTTTATGGATGGGGAAGTTTAATGCCCAATGTCCTGCAACTAGTCACATTCAATGGCTGTGAGGGACCATAGAAGCTGCAAATGGCCTAATTTACGGTTACACACATAAAATACAATCAACATTAAAGTCATTCCAGCATGACCCTTAGCAACAAAGATATATATGACACCACCCTACAGTCAAGGCATTGTATCATACCAGCACAGTATCAAGGACTATAAAGGAAAGTTGATTAACATACTAAAATGTATGACAGAGCAAAATTAAAAAGAAACTATTTCAGTACATCTCTACAATACATACACATTTCCCTAATAATTATTCCTGTAAAAAAATACTGCAAGTACAGAAAAATAGCTGACAATCTGCCAGAAATCCAGTGAAGGACAACTTTTTTTGCATTGAAGGCCAAAGCAATGTTGTCAGCCCTGCCTGCTCAACCACAGATGTCCACCTATTCTCCACCCCTCTCTGCCACACTTCACATGCATGCATTGATTACTTTTGCTTCTGCCTTGGCTCCCACGAATCTTCCTACACACTGTGTTCAGAAATGTAGTTCTGGGGGTGTGTGAATGTTAGTAATCACTGAGCTCTCAACAGCTACCCCAGCAAGAGTTTTACAAGTTTGGCAATGTTTGTCACTACAGGAAGAGGGTAAAAGAAGAAAAAAAAATAATGTTACAACATGATTTAGAAGATGGGGTTTGGAGTTAGACCCATTTCCCACTTATACGACTTGTCCCACGATTTTGGACTGCAAAATCGCATAACAAGTCATTCTCCATGATTTTGAAGCATACAACTGTGGGGGCGGGGGGCTTATCAGATCCCGGCCCCCACCCTATGTGAATGAGTATGGGGTACATCGTACCCCTACCCATTCACCTGGGGGAAAAAAAGTGTCAATAAAAAAAAAACTCACTAGACAGGTTTTTAATGTAATTTATTAGGCAGCTTCGGGGGTCTTCTTCCGACTTTGGGAGTTTCTTCGGACTTCTCCGCTCTCTTCTCCCGCTCTCTGGTGTCTTCTCCCGCTCTGTGATTCTTCTCCCGCTCTCCGGTGCCTTCTGCCGGGCTCCTCCGCTGTCTTCTTCCAGCTCTTTTACTAGCGTTGGTCCGGTCTTCTCCATCATCCTCTTCCCTCTTCTCTTCTTCCGATGTTGACACGACACTCTCTCCTGCTGTAATGCCGTGTGCGTGGTGTGCTACGATTTATATAGGCATGGGGCGTGGTCACCGGGTGAAGTCACCCAATGCCCCTTTATGATGTCACAGCCTGGGGCATGATGGGACTCTGATGTCATAAGGGGGCGGGGTCACCCCATGCCTATATAAATCGTTGTGCACTGCTCACACCGCATTACAGCGGCAGAGAGCGTCGTGTCAACATTGAAAGAAGAGAAGAAGGAAGAAGAAGATGGATACGATGGGCCAACGCTAGTAAAAGAGCTGGAAGAAGATAGCAGAGGAGCCCAGCAGAAGGCACCGGAGAGCGGGAGAAGAATCGGAGAGCGGGAGAAGACACCGGAGACTGAGAGAAGAGAGCGGAGAAGTCGGAAGAGACCCCCGAAGTCGGAAGAAGACCCCCGAAGCTGCCTAATAAATTACTTTAAAAACCTGTCTAGTGTGTTTTATTTATTGACACTTTTTTCCCCCTCCCAGGTGAATGGGTAGGGGTACGATGTACCCCATACTCATTCACATAGGGTGGGGGGCTGGGATATGGGGCCCCTTATTAAAGGGGGCTCCCAGATTCCGATAAGCCCCCTGCCCGCAGAACCCCAGCAACCAACGGCCAGGGTTGTCGGGAAGTGGCCCTTGTCCTCATCAACATGGGGGCAAGGTGCTTTGGGGTGGGGGGGCGCAGGGCCTCACCCCCCATGTTGAGGGCATGCGGCCTGGTACGGCTCAGGAGGGGGGCACTCGCTCGTCCCCACCCCCTTTCCTGACCGGCCAGGCTGGTGCTCGGATAAGGGTCTGGTATGGATTTTGGGGGGACCCCATGCCGTTTTTTCAGTGTGGGGGTTCCCCTTAAAACCCATACCAGACCAAAGGGCCCGGTATGCCCATGAAGGGGGAACCCATGCCGGTTTATTATTTTTTTTAATTGCCCATTGAAGTCGTACTTCAAGTCATGGGGCAAAGTCGGATCCACAGCACTATGCCTGACTTGTCGAAATCGCAGCAAAATCACGCGACTTTGGAGTAGTACAAGTGTGAAAGGGGCCTTAAATATGGGTAGTGCCTGGACATGTTATGTAAAAGATGATATTCAGTAAGCTGGAACCTATCGCCCCACTACTCATAGATTTAGCCCACTACATACTTCAAATTTTTTGATGACCTTCTCCTGTATTTGTCAAATGTAGACAGTTTTCCCACCACGTCCTAAAGAATAAAACCATGTATGTACAGTACTTCATGGCCATCTAACTCGAAAAGACGACTACAGAATTGACACAACTAACAAAGACCAGGGTATAATCTTTATACACTGGTGATGAGTGTAAATCCACCCATTACTTTGATAATTAGTGTAAAAGCCCCCACTGCATTGGTCGGCAGCTTACATTGGGGAGCCTTTACATTGGTGGCCTATAGCAATGCTTCTGATAATGGACGGGGGAAAATTACACTGTCCACCAAAAAAAGATGGGATTCTACACCGACCACCGATATAGGGGGAGAATTTACACTGACCATCAAAGTAATCGGGCACCATTATAATGGGTGCACTTTAGGGCTGCAACTAACAATTATTTTCATAATCGATTAGTTGGCTGATTATTGTTTCAATTAATCGGTTAATAACCTTAAAAAAAAGTGTGGTGTATAATTTAGTTAATATGTAAAGTTTTAAAAAAAGGCAATTTATTCTTAAATATCTATATGCAGTGGTAAATATCATTAACCAACTATATGGTTAGGGAGCAAAATATCTAATCTACTCTGAGACTAACAGACAGAAGAGATACACTGTGTATACTATTAGAGGAGATATACTGTATATACTATTAGAAGAGATATACTGTATAAACTATTAGAGGAGAGATATACTGTATATACTATTAAAGGGTGAATCTGGTAAATATCATCAGACGCAGAGATCACATTTTTTTATTTAAAAAACAAACAATGTCTTCCTTCAAAAAAAATGTAATTTTAAGAACGTTTGTTCGATTTTCTAATCGTTAGTGGGGTCAAATCGATGTTCATTTTCAACCACAGTGACGGGAACATTTGGAAATAATAGAAAACTTCTTGGTCAAAGGAATTTTCAGACAGTGTATAAGGTTTTCATTCAGAAATTTTATAAACAGAATGTTAAAAACAAGTGAAAATTTCAAACAACGTTCTTTCATTCAGCGAATGATTTTTCGTCGGAATGTTCTCATTTGAAAATTGATCCATGTAGCCAGCATAAGGCTCAGTACACACCTATGCAGTTTGCTTTTGATCTGTTTCTGCAGTGCTTTTTGCTGTGCGTTTTGATTTTTGCGCACATGATTTTGCTGCGATTTGCGTTTTTGCATTTTTTTGGGGCAATATGTTGTTGGGCAAATTAAAAAACACAAATTGCTGCAAAAACGCAGTACATGCTTTTCTGCAGCTTCTCCCTTGAAGTATATTGAACCAAAAAAGCACAGTTTTGGGTTAAAAGAAAGTCCCTGACATAGGACTTTCACATAGGAAACCATGTGAATGAACTGTAGTGCCTTTCTGCAAAAAGCACCAAAAAACACATAGGTGTGAACCAGGTCTAAGACGTTTAGTAACATAATGGGATCAAAAAACTAAAATAAGCCCTTTATAGTACAAAAAAAATCAGATAATCATTACTGTAAGGGGTTCATTTTTTTACTGTAGAACTGTTAAAGTAATATTTACAGTAGCAATTATTTGCTCTTTTTGTACTATAAAGGGCTCATTTTAGTTTTTTTAACGCCATAATGTTACTGGCCGATTAATAGATTATGAAAATAGTAATCTATTCATTTCATAATCGATTAATTGTCAATTAATCGATTAGTTGTTTCAGCCCTAGTGCACTTATACTGATTAGTGATTTACATGGTTAAAGTGGTTGTAAACCCTTTACGACCACTTTAAACTACAGGCAAGCCTATAATTATCTCCTTGAAATAATACCAGAAGCTGTAGTATATTTAAACCCCAGTGCCGCAAAATGACAAAACAGCAAGTTATGAGTTATAACACATCTCCGTGAAGAAAAATTGTGAAACAGAAAAAGTGAAAGTTCAAAAATGCGATTAAACTCCAAATCGCTTAAAACACACCACCTACAGTCCGTGAAAAACAAAATTGCAAGAAGAAGGTGTATGAAGAAGGCAAGCCGTTCCCCTGGTATATCGCATCAGGGTAGAAAGGTGAAAGATGTAGAAACACTTCCAAACCACCGATAGTTGCGGGAGAGTAGTAATGGATGTACCCTTACCGCACTTGTTGGACCTCCTAGGTAGCGAGGTCATACGAGCTTGCAGATATAACCCTCTGCAGGGACAGATGGATATCGATGTCCGGGTCCTGTTTGTGAGCGCCACCTACTCAAAGCTGATCTCTCTGCTTCAGCGTCAGGAGGGAGACTGGGTTTGGGTAGAACTCATAGTAGATCTAAACTCCAAGCCAATGAGTGTAGTAAGCAATCCGTTTTCTTTCACAGCTGATGGCTGTAAGAGGAGACTGTAGACAGTCAGGAGACAGTCTCCTCTTACAGCCATATATCTGCAAGCTCGTATGACCTCGCTACCTAGGAGGTCCAACAAGTGCGGTAAGGGTACATCCATTACTACTCTCCCGCAACTATCGGTGGTTTGGAAGTGTTTCTACATCTTTCACCTTTCTACCCTGATGCGATATACCAGGGGAACGGCTTGCCTTCTTCATACACCTTCTTCTTGCAATTTTGTTTTTCACGGACTGTAGGTGGTGTGTTTTAAGCGATTTGGAGTTTAATCGCATTTTTGAACTTTCACTTTTTCTGTTTCACAATTTTTCTTCACGGAGATGTGTTATAACTCATAACTTGCTGTTTTGTCATTTTGCGGCACTGGGGTTTAAATATACTACAGCTTCTGGTATTATTTCAAGGAGCTCTTTCAGTCGCAGATTTACATTTCATTACATGATATATTTATGCTAGCGCACAATTTTAGTTTTTATGGTTTTTACACTTTATGGATATTTGAAGTATTTTGTTGCAGCTGCACTTTGCAATTTAAGCATTTTTATTCACGTTTTTTGCTCATTAGCACAGGTTTTCCTACCATATCGTTTAAGCCTATAATTAGGCTTGCCTGTAGCTGCACTGGATATGTCCTAAACCTGCACGGTTTAGGAGATATCCCTGTATTTGCATGTGCCAACATCATGCGGCATATGCACACTTAAGCCAACTGAAGCAATGGCACGTACGTGCCGTTGCTTCAGTTGTACTGTGCCGTTCGCGGCAGCTCCCGCGCGCATGTGCGGGAGTGACGTCATCACGGCTCCGGCCAATCAAAGCGCCGGAGCCGTGATACCCGGAAGTAAGCCCTTGGCGAAATGTCGGCGGCTTGAGGGGGAGACGAGGACGGCTGCGGGGGCTTCATTCTCGGGTAAGTAATTCATAATGAGCTAGTATGCTATGCATACTAGCTCATTATGTATTTATCTTGCAGGGTGTGTTTTTATTTTATTTTTTTGCAGGAGGGTTTACTTCCTCTTTAAATACTTGGTAAGCTTGGATAAAGATACAAGTCCAACCAGTTTAACCTGAGTGTGTGTGTTTATGTCTGGACCACTTTCAATATTCCTGTACATTGTGTTTACTAAGAAACACATCAAAAAGTTTTTGGAATTTATAAACACTCCCCTCTGACGCCACCAATAGTGGAAGGGAGTTCCACATCCTTATCACTCTAACAGTAAAGACCCCCTTACGCAGTTTAAGATTGAAACACTTCTTGCCCAGCCTAATGCTCGGTTCACACAGGGACGACTTGTCAGGCGACCTAGTCGCCTGACAAGTCGCCTCCCGTTCTGTGCTATGGAACCGTTCTAAGGGGAGCGACGCAAGTTGCTCCGACTTAGAAAAAGGTTCCTGTATGACTTTGGGGGCGACTTGGGGCGACTTGCATAGACTTCTATACAGAAGTTGTTTTGCAAGTCGCCCGGGCAGTCGTGTGCAGGTCGCCTCGGTGAGGCGACCTGCAGGTCGTGCCGCCTCTGGTGTGAACCGAGGATAATTGTGTGGCTGCATGTCTTCTTTAGAGACTTTAGAATACATAGTTTTTTCCCAATGATACAGTCACTATTTAAACTTTTGTAAATTGTGATCATATTTCCCCCTTAGGCCCCTTGCACATGTGCGGACAGTTTAGACCGCCTGTCAGTTTCTTCAGGCGGATCTGAACGGTCGCTCCATACATCCTATGGAGCGACGGATGTCAGTGGTGACATGGCCGCTGACATCCGATCCTCCCCAATCCGCTCCGCAAAATTCAGATGGATGGATGTCCTATTTTCCATCCATCTGGCAGATCGGATCGGATGAAAACCTAATCCGTAATCATCCGATCCCCCCATAGAGGAGAGTGGTCTCTCTGACAGGTCCATCCCCGCACAGTGTCCAGAGACGGACTTGTCATCCGCCGGCTCAGTGTGTATCAATGGAGCAATCCCCGCTGAGCAAGTGGATGGCTAAATACGGATCTGCAGGTCTGAAAGGGGCCTTAAGCTTCTCTACTCCAGGAAGAATACGTTTGATGTTTGTAGTTGTCCCTTATAAAGGAGCTCCTCTAGTCCCCTTATTTGTTTTTTGCCCTTCTCTGGACTCTTTCCAGTTCAAGGACAATCTGAGGATCAGTGGCCAAAGCTGAATGACTTACCCAAAGCAGTGGGATTAATTTACTAAAGGCAAACAGACTGTGCACTTTGCAATTGCAGTTGCACTCTTGCAAGTGCAGTTGCTCCAGAGCTTATTAAATTAGGTAAAGCTTCACATTACAAAGAATACCCAATCACATGTAAGGAAAATTAAAAAAAGAGCATTTTTGCTTGCACATGATTGGATGATGGAAATATCCAGAGCTTCCCCTCATTTACTAAGCTCTTAACTTGCAGAGAGCAACTGCACTTGTGAAGTGCACAGTCTTTTAGCCTTTAGTAAATTAACCCCGGTGTGTTTTATGCTGGAAAAATTATAATTTTATTTCTTGAGTAAATACTCTTTTTAATACATGGTAACAGTCTTCTAGCATTGCTAGCTGCTGCTTGCCATTACATGCTCTGATCTACAATGACCCCCAGATCCTACTAATGATACTATTTTCATTTATACAAAGTCTTGGATATGGTCCCTTATCATTCCTTCTAATACTTTACATACATACTGTACAGTAGTTGATGTTAGTCTGACTGGTCTGTTTCCAGGTTTCCAAGTACTGTACATATTTGAAGTAGAAGTACCGTAAATCTTTTTTTTTTTTTTTTTTTTAAGGGTAACATATATCGCAATAAGAAATATGTTTAAAGATAAGCGAGATAAGCAAAGAGATGCAATAAAGAAAGAGAACATTACATTAAGGCACTTTAGTACAGTATAGGATAATTGAGACTTCTTATCTGTAGCATGTCAGAGCAAAAAGGAATCCATCGAACCTGTATCCCTTTATGCATATTATACAGGTGTGTGTGTGTGGGTGGGGGGGGGGGGGGGGGTAGATGCCATATTTTTTTAAATGCTGACTGATAGGGTTTTATGGCAGTAGAGAGTCTGTATGTCTCTTCAGTCTTGGCACGGTTTTGTGTGCAGGAGTTATATAATCCTGGCCTGGCCAATTAAGATCTGCTGGTGGCAACCAAATATACCAAGTGTCACACTGGTGCTAGTAGTGGCTGAATATAACAGGCATTTACATGAGTGTGGCTTGCAATGACTGAATACAGTGGCGTAGTGTGGGGGGTGCAGGGGGTGCCGTGGCCCCGGGCGCGACATTTAGGGGGGCGCCAGTATGTGTCACTGGCTGCCTCCTCCTAATTTTAAATTCCTGTGACCCCCGTGCTCCGGCCGCCATGTTCAATGTCCGGCGCCCTGTGATTGGGCATATGGGGGTCATGTGAGGCATAGGGTTGGCCTGTCCGTGATCGCTCCTGAAGTCCCGCCTCCGCACATGACCCCCATACGCCCTATCACAGTGCGCTGTGCCGGACACTGAACATGGCAGCGCGGGGGAGAGAAGCAATGTGAGCTGCCGCTGTCTTCTCCTCCTATCCTCCGGACTGATGCAGGCCAGCCAGACACGAAGGTTAGTGAGACTTCTTCGTGACAGTCGTGTTACTGGCCCCGGGGGGGATAGAGAGAGAGAAGGTCAGTTAGTGTAGTATGGCGGTCAGTTAGTGTAGTATGGTGGTCAGTTAGTGTAGTATGGCGGGCAGTTAGTGTAGTATGGCGGTCAGTTAGTGTAGTATGTGGTCAGTTAGGGTAGTATGGTGGTCAGTTAGTGTAGTATGGTGGTCAGTTAGTGTAGTATGGTGGTCAGTTAGTGTAGTATGTGGTCAGTTAGTGTAGTATAGCGGTCAGTTAGTGTAGTATAGTGGTCAGTTAGTGTAGTATAGCGGTCAGTTAGTGTAGTATGGCGGTCAGTGTAGTGTAGTATGGCGGTCAGTGTAGTGTAGTATGGCGGTCAGTGTAGTGTAGTATGGTGGTCAGTGTAGTGTAGTATGGTGGAGGTTAGTTAGTGTAGTATGGCATCAGTTAGTGTAGTATGTGGTCAGTTAGTGTAGTATGGTGGTCAGTTAGTGTAGTATGTGGTCAGTTAGTGTAGTATGGCGGTCAGTGTAGTGTAGTATGGTGGTCAGTGTAGTGTAGTATGGTGGTCAGTGTAGTGGACAGTGTAGTATAGTGGTCAGTGGAGTGTAGTATGGTGGTCAGTTAGTGTAGTATGGTGGTCAGTTAGTGTAGTATATGGTCAGTGTAGTATGGTGGTCAGTGTAGTGTAGTATGGTGGTCAGTGTCGTGTAGTATATGGTTAGTGTAGTATGGTGGTCAGGGTAGTGTAGTATGGTGGTCAGTGTGGTGGACAGTGTAGTATAGTGGTCAGTGTAGTGTAGTGGATAGTATAGTGGTCAGTGTAGTGGACAGTATAGTGTAGTGGACAGTATAGTGTAGTGGTCAGTGTAGTGTGTAATGGCCAGTAAAGGAATCAGGTTGGTCAATGTTGAAATCAAGTAGGTCAGTGTAGTGGTCAGTATAGGAATCAGGTAGGTCAGTACTATTGTATTTGAAGGGACTCGGGTAGTGCTAAAAGTCTGCAGGTTAGGGGGCGCAAATTACTTGCCCCGGGTGCTGACAACCCACGCTATGCCTCTGACTGAATATGAGGGAGTTTTACATTAAAGTGGTTCTAAAGCCTTAAGGTTTTTTACCTTAATGCATTCTCTGCATAAGGCCACTTTCACATGGGCGCCACCGCTATGCGGAATCCGCTTGCTCGGCGGGGGATCGCTATGCAGAGCGGACACAGACACAGTCCTGCTCTCCTCTATGGGGCAATCAGATGGAAACGGACCAACTGTCCGTTTTCATCCAATCCGCCGGACAGATAGAAAAAAGGACCACCATCCGTATGTTTTTGGTGGACAAAATCGGATCAGATGGTGGCGTGCGTGTGTCCGCTGACATCCGCCGCTCCATTGAGGACAATGCAGGGTCCGATCAGGTCAGCCTGAAAAACTGACAGGTGGACCTGATCGTACAGTGCATGTGAAAGGGGCCTTAAGGTAAACCTTCGGTGAACAGGATTCCCCCCAGCCCCTCCCTAAATCCAGCACTGTGCCTGGGAGCAGTGGCTCTCTCTGCTCTCTTTCCTCACAGGACAGAGAGGAAACAGTGGGAGCCATTGGCTCCCACTACTACAAATCACAGCCTGTAATGAGGGAGCAGGGGGTAGGCTGATGCAGGCAGTGTGGCTCGGGATTGAGCCCGCACGAGTGCCCCCAGAGGAAGCAGTTTCCTCTGGGGGCACTCGCTGAAGAGTAGGAGCCAGGAGCCCAGAAGAGGAGGTTTGGGGCTACTCTGTGCAAAACCATTGCACAGAGCAGGTAAGCATGACATGTTTATTATTTATTTTTAAAAGAGGGTTTAGAATCGCTTTGAGAAGATTTGTAGGGATTACATATGAGAAAGCTAGTGGTGGCTGAATAAAAGTAGAGTTGCACATGGAAGGAACTGATGGTGGGTAATTTTTGAGGGGTTAGCAAATGAGAAAGCTGAGTTGCTTTGTCATATATTGTACTGTTGTGATGTGATAGAACTTCACTTGTTAGTTAAAGAGGAAGTGAACTTCCATCTTTAAATTTTATAATACATTTTTTAAATAATAAAGGGCTTACCTATAGGTAGTGTAAATATCTCCTAAACGTGCGTAGGAGATATTTACTGTACATGCAGCCAGTGACATCACTGGTGCATGCGCTCTGAAGAAACAGCCACCCGTGTCGTTCCTTCAGAGCCCTGTGCCGTGACCAGCGGCTCCTGTAGGCATGTGCGGGTGTGACGTCATCGTGGCTTTGGCCAGTCACAGAGTCCACGAACTTGAAAGCTAGACGGGTAAAGATGGAAGCTGTCTCCAGCGATGATATTGCATTGCTGGAAGGCTTAATTTTCAGGTAAGTTTCACATAATGTGCTAGTATGTGATGCATACTAGCACATAATGCCTTGTCCTTGCAGGTAAGAAAAAAATAAAAAATAACATGCAGTGGTTTACAACTGCTTTAATATAAAGTACTTTTGCAGTGTAAAGCCTCCTGCACATGGCTGTAAATGTTTGAAAAGTACATCCGCATGTGTACACATGCACGAGTACACTCTGGTGATAGTGGTTACATTGCAGGGTGTTTTCTTGTCATACAGTCCTATGGATCCATATATTGCAGCTTTGGCTCTTGCACTCGACCCATGCACTCGACTTTACACCCGTCTGCAAGAAGACTAATGTTGATAATAGTGTGCTATTCCACTCCGATTTGTTTACTACGGGTGACAAAATGTGCTGTATAATTTAATTTCATTTGTTATGACAGCACGATATGTTCATGCAACCATATCCATGCTTGCTGTAGAATAAGCTGTTACTTATGGTAATTTTTACTATAGTGTGCTGTGGACTGCATATGTGAAATGAAATATTGGGCTCTATTTACAAAAATAGATTACTTATTTTTACTCCATTCTATTTCCTATGAATGTTCTCCTAAAAATGCTTAGTTCATGTTCCCGGCATTAATAGTCATGCTCCACTCTGGCAGAATTGATTATTGAGCTTTGTGTGGTGCCACATCCTGAGCACAGGTGTACACAGAATATCATTTGCTTAGCTCAGAAATTAAATCTTAGGTAACTCAATCCTTTTTTGGTTCTAAAAGAAAATATTTTGCTGAATTTTATCCATTTTCTGATATTGACAGCTTAGACATGTGATTAGCAGGCAATTTGGATTTGTTTTACCTATTTTTGCAGATAATCGTTTGGCTGGCGTTATAATTAAAACTTATTTCACACAAAATGTTTTTATTTCTACAAAGCCTTCCAGGTGTGAGCCCAGGCTTGTAATAGAAAGATTTAGTGGGAGGCTGATTTGGGTCCTATTGATGTTGAGACCTATGATAAATAGCATATCTTCTGAATGATCTAGAGTTGTAAGTGGGGTAACACAAGGCTCTGTCCTGGGTCCAATTTTGTTTAACTTCATAAATGATATTGAGGTTGGCATAAGTAGTTAAATTTCAGTGGTTGCTATTGATACAAAGCTAAGCAGGGCAATTACTTCACAACAGGATATAGCAACCTTCCAAGCAGAAGATAAGACATTAAATAAAGGGTGTGCAACTACATGGCAATTGAGGTTTAATATTGAGAAATTTAAAGTAATGCTAAAAATCTGAGTTACAAGCTGGGGGAGAAGCTCTGTAGAAATCGAGGATGAAAAAGGATCTGGGAGTCCTAGTAGATCACAGGCTCGGCAATAGCATGCAATTCCAAGCTGCGGCAAGCAATGGCAGACTATTAACATGTACTAAAAAGGGTATCTACTCAAAAGCTAAACACAGCCAATCAATTTTACACCCTTCTCTGCCTTTCTTGGGCCTTCTGCTCTTTTACCAAAGGCATCACATTGGCAATTTACTCCCTCATCTGGGTGACCATCTTATGTGATGAGGATTTGCTTTCCCATGTTTCTTTAACCAGGTCAAGCAGTCAAAAAGGTCTCCTCTCATACACCAACACAGGATGCCTGCGGCATCTCTCTAAAATATGGGTACTGAGAGTAAGCAATCCCAATAATTTACATATTTTTGTAATACCCTCCTGAGCATAGATTTTAGGGTTAAACCTCTTGACCAGTCCTTCTGTCTGTGGGTGGTAGACAGAAGTTTCCAACTGTCTAATCTGAAACAACCTGCACCTTATTTTAGAGTTCACTTTATGCAAACAAATGGACTAATATCACCTGAATGGTGGTTTATTTTATTTACTGTGTTTTTGACTTTTATTCTGCATATCCTCAAAAAATACTATAATTTGTATTTTAAAATTTGCAGTTTGGTTTGTTTTCCCTGGACCAACATTGTTAAACTTGATTGACTATTAGGGGCACACTGAGAAAAGGAATTCAGTGCTGAGTGTAGTAAATTATGGACTGAGCAATATTGCACCTAATAGTGGGAGTAGTTAATTAGGAATGACCAAGTAGATTCTGAGCCTATACACAGCACACATATGCCGTAGTCCCTGTACCTACAAAATACTTCTTAATTACTATGCCACAGGAGATGGTCTCACAGCCACACATGCAGCTCAAGACAAGGGATCATTTAAAAGAATATACAACTCTATGTAATACATATGCCTTACATATGTACACAAAATATAGAAAACTTTGTCTGAGCCTACCTTAAAAAAGAACTTCATTAAACATTTATGATGACGTGATTATGTCAACGTAATCTAATGTATAACATATTGTAAACAAAGCAGTAGTCAGTACTGCACATGGTACGTTGGTCCAGTTTCTGTAATGTACACAGTCCAGCATGCAAGAAACTGCTGTGTACACAGCACAGTGGTCATGACTATGTAGTGTACACAGTAAGTTCTCTGTAATGTATACAGTGCAGCAGTCTGAAGTCTGCAGTGTATAGAGTGTGCACAAAGTGCAGTGGTCAGGACTATTTTGTGTACACAGTGCAGCAGTAACGAATTACAATGTATACAGCTAAGTGGTAAGACTATAGTAAGAGGGTGCCCTCTGACGAAAGCAATGAGGAAACGCATCAGGGCAACATCACACAGCAGCCTATGCCGTTGAATCACCCTGTCGATTCCCCTGTTTGCCTTACCTGGGAACACGGTTGCAGCGGTGAGAGGTACATTAGGAGGGAGCGAATTTACAAGTATACTTATGCTTTTAACGATTGAATGTATTATGGAGAGATGCAGTGAGTGTTGACTACAGCCACCTAACATCCATGTATTAACCCTACAATATTGGATGGAGATACACAGTGGTCAGCAGATAACAACTACTTGCATGAAAACCAGTAATATCTGGTAAGTGAATTTCCTTTGGGGGACTATTATACAAGCAGTGTGGTGATGAGGATTCGACCAGATCTATAAATTACAACGAAGATTAGAATTCTTTTTTGTTTGAGCGGACTATCTTTTTTTCCACATTTTGCTACTTCCACTGTTAAGGTGGATTGTGTACCAATTTAAAATACATTTTTTCACTATACCAGTGCTATTAATGTTTCAATATTTATTTAGACATCCTGTTTGATATATTGTATTTTCTGTTATTGTAGCAGCTTTTTGATTTTGCATCTTTTCCGTGAGCGCTAAGGGAGAAATACCCATTATTGTTTATTTCTCAATCCTTGCCGGTATCTGGTAATGTGTCCCATTATATATTTATGGTCAGTAGGAAGTGTCCCAATACATCAATAAAATATTACTTCATGTTAAACCTAGATTAAATACACACATGCAAACCTAATATTAACACACTAATCTAATCTAAGGCTATACTAATAGTCAGAAAAACAAGCTATGCAAGACTTATTCCCTCAACATGGGAGGGTACTTTGCCAGGTGTAACCTCCCTGGCAAAGCACCTTTTCCCTATGTTGATAACAATCCTGGCCTGGTAGTTGTTGAGGTCTGCAGGCAGGGGGCTTTTTAGTATCTGGAAACTCCCTTTAACAATAAGGGGGCACCCAGATACAGGCCCCTTAAAAATGTCCCATAATGTACATTTATCCTCAACACATCATCCACTAATGCAGATCCATGTTTTTAAAAAAAGCCAACCACATTTATATGGTAAATGATGCTACCCAAGAGACCCTGCCTCTTTGTGAGTGTGCGCAATGAGCATTTTATGTCCTCTACCAAAGCTCTGTCCTCAGAAGCACTAAAAAAGCGGAAATTAAAAAATTTAAATTAGCTTCATATTTTTCATTCATTAACTTCAATTATATTATTATTGCTATCAGTGGCATATGGATACTCTTAGTAAGCTAATTTAAATGAATCACTAGCGCTAAGGTACATCAGACAACATTAGCTGGGCCAACTATACCAGCAATAATGAACCATTACAATATAGAATATGCTTATATATTTTTTTTGAATACAGACGCATCTTAAGACGAGAATACAAATAACTGCTAGTTAGACATGGCTGCTCTAGTTCATTACATGCTGGACACCTTTAAGAATTATTATTAATCAAGCAAACAAAACTAAAAGACTGCCAAAAAAGTGCAGTGAGCACAAACTCACCAAGCAATAAGCAATGTATAAAACAATAAACAGCTGTGCAAAAGGGCCAGACAGTTGAAAGAACAACATCAATCACAGTAAAAACAATAAAAACAGTATTATATAGTACATTATAAAAGTTTTAGGCAGGTAAGAAGAAATGCTGTAAAGTAAGAATGCTTTCAAAAATATATTTTTTAATTGTTTATTTTCATTAATTTACAAAATGCTAAGTGAGCGAACAGTAGAGAAATCTAAATCAAATCAATATTTGGTGTGACTACCCAAATCTTACACTTGCACACTTTGTACACTTGCACAAAGTCAGGGACAAAAGTACTAAGAAAAAAAATTAAAAACACAAAAAAGGAACAAAGTAGGAGTAGAGTCAGAGTATGATTAACCAATTATACCAAGCAGGTACGAATTATCATCAATTTCATATGCAGGTTAAAACAGTCATTAACTGAAACAGAAACAGCTGTGTAGGAGGCTTAAACTTGGGTAAGGAACAGCCAAACTCTGCTACTAAGGTGAGGTTGTGGAAGACAGTTTAATGTTACAGGTCATACACCATGGCAAGACTGGGCACAGCTACAAAACAAAAGACAGTTATACTGCATCAGCAAGGTCTCTCCCAGGCAAAGGTTTTAAAGCAGAGTGGGGTTTCAAGATGAGCTGTTCAAGCTCTTTTTAAGAAGCACAAAGAAATGGGCAATATTGAAGAATGTAGGCACAGTGGTCAGCCAATGAAATCTAATGAAGCAGATGAAAGACACATCATGATTACTTCCCTTTGACACATCGGAAGATGTTCAACAGTGCCATCAGCACAGAACCGGCAGAAACCAGTGGGACCCAGGCATACCTATCTACTGTCTGGAGAAGTCTGGCCAAAAGTGATCTTCATGGAAGATCTGTGGCCAAAAAGTCACACCTCCCATGTGGAAACAAGGCTAAGTGACTCAGTTATGCATGAAAACATAGGGTGCAGAAAAATGGCAGTGTGTGCTCTAGACTGATGAGTCAAAATTTGAAATATTTGGCTGTAGCAGGAGGCAGTTTGTTTGCCGAAGGGCTGGATAGCGGTACAATAATGAGTGTCTGCAAGCAACAATGGAGCATGGTGGAGGTTTTTTGCAAGTTTAGGGGTGCATTTCTGCAAATGGAGTTGGAGATTTGGTCAGGATCAATGAGGTACTCAGTGCTGGGAAATGTAGGCAGATACTTATCCATCAAGCCAAACCATCAGGGAGGAGTATGATTTACACTAAATTAATTCTTCAGCAGAACAACCCCCCAAACATACGGCTAATGTCATTAAGAACCATCTTTAACATAAAAAAGATGTAGGAGTCTTGGAAGTGATGGTTTGGCCCCTGCAGAGCCCTGATCTCATTGAGTGTCAGGGATTACATGACGAGACAGAAGGATTTGAGGCAGCCTACATACACAGAAGATCTGTGGTTAGTTCAAGATGTTTGAAATAACCTGCCTGCTCAGTTCCTTCAAAAACTCTATGCAAGTGTGGCTAGAAGAATCTATGGCATTTTAAAGGCAAAGGGCGGTCACACCAAATATTGGTTTGATTTGGATTTCTCTTCTGTTCATTTACTTTCCATTTTGTTTAATGACAAAAATACACTTTTGATCCTCCTATTTCTGAAAGCATTCCTAATTTACAGCATTTTTTCACACCTGCCTAAATCATTTGCACAGCAGTGTATATATATATATATATATATATATATATATATATATATATATATATATAGTCGTGGCCCTAAGACCAAGACAAATGTGGATCACATAAACACGCGACAAGACTCACAACATAAATAGACCTGAGGTGTGGCTTTTGGTCATCTGGTAGGTATGGCAAGAAAAGGGGCCATACTCAAGATAAGTAATGGATGATTGTGGAGGAGAATTTGCTGAGAAGTGCTGTAAAAAGGGGAATGGGAGGGGGGGGGGGATCGTGCACTGGAACTGACAAAGAGGAAGGGGAAGTGGTCAGCTTAAATACCCTCTGGGCTCCTCCCATAAATTCAGGCCAGCATACTGGCCTTCTAATATATATATATATATATATATATATATATATATATATATATTGTGTGTAAGTGATAATAACAGTGCAAACAAAATAAACAGCGTATAAAAATAAAATAAACAAACAATAGAGTCAGACAATAAGAACAACAATAACAGCACAAACAATTAAAACTGTATGATAATAATACCAGTACAAACAAAATGAACAACTATAAAAAAAAGGGTCGGTTAAAAGAACCACAACAGTGCAACAATACCAGTATAGTAGTGAACAAGATAAGTTGGTCTGGCATGAACAGGTGTGTGTTTTAATCATGTCACAGTTTCGCACTTTTTTTGTGGATGTAGAATGTATCCCCTTACGGATGCTGTTGGAATCTTGCTGTTTTACATTTATTATCTTTAAGATTTAGCCTTTAAATCTTTTTAATAAGTGTTTACAATGCCTTTCAAATCTTCAGGTTGACTTTATATTTACCATAAACATTTTGTTGCACTTTTTAATCTCTAAGGATTCACAGAGGCCTACTTTATAAACTCAGTTTTTAAAGCAAATCTAAACCCAAAAACAAAAATTGACATTATTGCAGTTTACCAGTCCAGATGTGATGGCTGCATTAGTCTTCTATTTGTTTACTGCAACTCTAAGGCTGGCTAAATGTTCTATAATTTGAACGTACAATCTCTTTGCTATTTTGCTTAGTGTTCCTGAATTATGTAATATGAGAACAAAACTAAGCTTCCTATTCAGTTAGTAGATACCATGCCCTCACTTTTCACAAGTTGATGGTAGATCCAAAGGAGACGTGGTGGCTACACTAGTTTTCTTTTTTAGGCTTTCTTTCTTTTATTTTAACCTGGTGATCCAGCCAATAAGTCTGTTGTTTTTCAACAAAGCAAGCTGTCTTGCAGATGTAGCAGTTCGAGGATTGGGACAAAGTGGGGTGCTTACAATGGTCAGTTGTTTTTTTATTGTTTTTTATTTGTGTAAATCCCTTATCCCAGAAGGGAAACAAACTGTTGCTGCAACTGAATATAAAAGGTTTGCTGGATTTTGGCTCAAATTTGTTTGTGTATTTAAATCTGCTAGTACATCTAACACTCCCCTCCACCAGAAGGATAATGCTGCTGTCCGAAGGTGTCTCTTTACTCCTCATCCAGAATGTAGGCACAGAAGATAAGCCATACTGGCCAGATCACAATGTGAAAACAGAGGGGGAAAGCTTAAAAAAAGGACTGGTAAGCTGCAATATATTACATTTTTGGTTTTGGGTTTAATACCACTATAAGGCATTGATGAGCTCACCACACACATTATAATCTGATTGTACAAACTCCTTTAGATCGGCCAACAACCATGTAGTACAATGGCCTGTCTATTGGATACAGTTTTATTGGATATATTAGGAAGGACCTTTTTTTTACATACATTTGGTAAATAAAAAGTTGATTGTACAAAGATTTTATGGTCAGATTGTAATGTGCATGAGCCCTTGCTGAGATACAGACTTCAAGCTCCCAATATGTTCTTATTACACTTGCATACTACCTATCTTAGGGTATCTAGGAATCTTCTTAAGAAAATCTACTTTCCAGTACTCTACCTAAGTTGCCACTTTATTAAACCCTTTAAGCCCCGCAGCACAAAACTGAACACACTTGGCCGATGTAGCATGCCGCACCTGGTCCTGGGATTACAAGGCCAGGCATATGGATGGGAGTCAATTTCATATGCACTAAGGAAGAGATCTAAGACTTTACTAGATGTGCATTCCTCTACATCTTTTCTCATTTGTGCCTTTTAAAGCATGAATCTTCATATAAAAAAATAAATAAAACCTAAATTGCAAATGAATAGAAATGATATATAAACATCAAAAACCTAAATGATACAAAGAGTAACAAACTGAAAGCATGTCTTAAGAGCAATAACCACAGATGTACCTGTAGGCTGATGACTGGTGCCACGGCTGTGAACACTTGTGTTTCTCTTCTTCACATCACACACAGAAATCTGCAGCAAGGAGGGAGGGTGTAGGTTCAGTGCGATATATATGTATGTGTATCAGGATGCTGCAAGCTGACTGCATCAGTATATGCTCCTCCTCCTCCTCCTCTCCCTCTCTCCTTATCTCTCTCTCTCTCCTTTCCTCACTGTCTCTTATTTCTCACTCTCACTCCCTCCCTTTTTCTCTAGAGTCCTCCCTGTGAGGGCAGGAACACAGACACATTGGCAGATGCACACAGTGTGCCAAATGTTTTATATGTATAAGGCAAAAAAAATAAGCTTTATCCTTTACTTACGTTTGACCGTATGCTGCATATTGTGCATATTCAAAATTGAATATTTTTCATTCTCAGTCTGTGTACTCTGCAGATATTTTTCTTTCATAGGTGTATTTAACAAAGTCAGCAACTTGTCATATAAAGATGCTAATTATTAATATATTCCGCAACCCGTTCAGTGGATAATTAAGCAATTGGTTTTTTTTGTGCAGACCATGGTACTTGATCTTGTTTCCCCTGGATGGTCTGATTTGCAGTGCAGTCAAGGTCCAAAAACATACCAGCAAGAAACGCATGCTCCCAGACAGATTCATAATGAAATAAAATCACTGAAGCTCTTTACAGTCAGGCGATGCACTAATATAGTTGCTGAACTGAGACTCTAATGATGAGCATAAAGTTGGGTGGAAGTGTTTTTTTAAAGCTGTATTAAACCCAAAAACAAACATTTATTACAGTGGGGAAAATAATTATTTGATCCCCTGCATATTTGGTAAGTTTTCCCACTTACAAAGAAATGAAGGGTCTATAATTGTTATCATAGGTGTATTTTAAATGATAGACACGGAATATCAACCAAAAATCCAGAAAAAACACATGCAGTTCAGTGAGTAAAATAAGTATTTGATCCCCAAGCAAAACATGAATTGGTGGAAAAACCCTTGTTGGCAAGCACAGAGGTAAGACATTTCTTGTAGTTGGTGACAAGGTTTGCACACATCTCAGGAGGGATTTTGGTTCACTCTTCGTTACAGATCTTCTCTAAATCCTTAAAGGGGTTGTAAACCCTCGTGTTTTTTCACCTTAATGCATCCTATGCATTAAGGTGAAAAAACTTCTGGCAGTGACCCAGCCCCCCTGTTTTACTTACCTGAGCCCCTTCATCTACTCGGTGGGACGCGCTGTTCCTCTCTCCACGGGGTCCCAGCTCTTGATTGTATAGATTGATAGCAGCGCAGCCATTAGATCCCGCTGCTGTCAATCAAATCCAATGACGCGGGCGCCAGGGAGCGGGACCTAGTCCGGTATTCGTGTCTGTGGAAGCAAATGCTGGACTTGGGAACGCGCCCGCAGGGTAACCCCCTCAGGAGAGCGCTTCTCCTAGGGGGTATCTAATGCAGGGAGGAGCCGCGAGAGCCGCCAGGGGACCCCAGAAGAGGATGTTCGGGGCTACTCTGTGCAAAATGAGTTCCACAATGGAGGTAAGTATGACATGTTTGTTATTTTAAAAAAATAAAAAACGATCCTTTACAATCACTTTAAGGTTTCTTCGCTGTCTCTTGGCAACTCAACGTTATTCTCTCTGGAGAAGAGACGCTTGAGAGGGGATATGATTTCAATTTACAAATACCGGACTGGTGACCCCACAATAGGGATAAAACTTTTTCGCAGAAGAGAGTTTACCAAGACTCGTGGCCACTCATTAAAATTAGAAGAAAAGAGGTTTAACCTTAAACTACATAGAGGGTTCTTTACTGTAAGAGCGGCAAGGATGTGGAATTCCCTTCCACAGGCGGTGGTCTCAGCGGGAAGCATTGATAGCTTCAAGAAACTATTAGATAAGCACCTGAATGACCACAACATACAGGGATATACAATGCAATACTGACACATAATCACACACATAGGTTGGACTTGATGGACTTGTGTCTTTTTTCAACCTCACCTACTATGTAACTATGTAACTATGTAGCTCCCTCGATAAATTTTGACAAAGATTATGGTTTGGAGACTGTCTAGGCCACTCCATGACCTTAATGCGCTTCCTCTTGAGCCAATTCTTATTTGCGTTGGTGGTATGTTTTGGGTCATTATTATGCTGAAAGACCCATCCACGACCCATCCTCAGTGTTCTCGTCCAAGATTTTACAATACATGGTCCCGTCCATTGGCCCCTCTGCTAAAGGTAAAGACCGACTTTGCCGCATTGAGGGGCCAATGGATGGGGCCATGTATTATTATTATCATACAGGATTTATATAGCGCCGACAGTTTACGCAGCGCTTTACAACATTAGGGCAGACAATACAAGTACAATACAATTCAATACAGGAGGAATCAGAGGGCCCTGCTCGTTAGAGCTTATTGAAAAATCTTGAATGAGAACCTTCTTCCATCAACCAGAACACTGAAGATGGGTCATGGATGGGTCTTTCAGCATGACAATGACCCAAAACATACCATCAAAGCCACAAAGAAGTGGCTCAAGAAGGTCATGGAGTGGCCTAGCCAGTCTCCAGACCTTAATCCTATAGAAAATTTATGGAGGGAGCTGAAACTTCGAATAGCCAAGCGACAGCCAAGAAACCTTAAGGATTTGGAGAAGATAAAAAAGAGTGTAAAAAAGAGTGGACCAAAATCCCTCCTGAGATGTGTGCAAACCTGGTCACTAACTACAAGAAACATCTTACCTCTGTGCTTGCCAACAAGGGTTTCTCCACCAAGTACTAAGTCATGTTTTGCTTTGGGATCAATTAATTATTTTACTCACTGAACTGCAACTCAATTTTTAACATTTGTATCATGTGTTTTTTTCTGGATTTTTGGTTGATATTTTGTCTCTATCATTTAAAATACACCAATGATAAAAAATGATAGACCCCTAATTTCTTTGTGAGTGGGCAAACTTACCAAATCTGCAGGGGATCAAATAATTATTTTCCCCATGGTATACAGTCCTGCAGATGTAGCATGGAGTTTGGTTTAAAATTGTTAGTGTATCTAAATTTGCTAGCTCATCTAAGGCCAGGTACACATGTATTGAAAGCCGGCCAGTTCGGCAGGATCTGGCCAACTTTCAGTATGTGTGTACTCTTCTCTGTTTAACAGAAGCCAGTCTAATAATCGGCTCCCATCGAATGGTCATGCTGAAAAACCAACATTCAATTAGAACTTGCAGCCAATGTCTGCAAGTGCTGATCAGTGTATTATAGTGGAGGAGGCCTGCTGTCAGAATACAATAGCACAGCGGGAGAGATTCCTGCATCAACAACACTTGTATTGATGTGGGGATCTCTCAGTTTTTTTTTCACTCAACCCTCTGGTTGTTGTAAAAAAAAAAAAAATTGTGTGTGTATATCCAGCTTAACACTCCCCCAGATTAATTGCTGTCCAAAAGTATCTCTGCTGCTTATTGATCCAGAGTGTTGGAAAGTGCAGAGCCAGATCATCAGGTAAAACAGAGGGAAGAAAAACCTACAAAAAGAAAACTAATGCAACCACCACATCTAAAGATTGGTAAGCTGCAACATATTATAACATTTTTTGGTTTTGGGTTTCACAACACTTTAACACCATATTGTATTTCAGGATTTGTGCAGAAGCAATACAACTGGATCAAGCATCACCCTTGGTACTACAGAACAAGAGTTTGTGGTAACGGCCTGGTTCCCATTTATGCAGGTTGCAGTTTGCATACTCCAGGTGCATTTTGCATTTTTAAATACACGTTTTTGATCCATTAAAATCTATAAGACCAAAAGCCAGAAAAAAGTCCCTGGTCCTTTCTATAAAATGCACAGATGTGAACATGACCCATAGGTTTCTGCAAAACTGAAAAAGCACTAAAAAATGCATAGGTATGAATCAGGCCTTAACGGTTTTATGCTACTGATCTCTATACCTTACATCTTGTTTCAAAGATAGTTTCATACATGGTTTAACGATAATAAAATGTTTCTTTAGTCTGGATTGACACTTGAGCGTTTTAAATTATTTTTTTGGTGTGCTTCTGTTTTAGACAATGGGAAACTAAATTGGACCATGATTTATGAGTCTTTTGCCTTTCTCTGGATGTGGGTATAGGATTCTGTATATGAAGGGTTTCTACTTATTTATCTATTGTATCTATATCTATCTTTTATCTATTGGTTAAACTACTAGATGGATTTGTGTCTTTTTTCAACCTAACTATGTAACTATCTATAACATACTGCAGTTTACCAATCCTTGAATGTGGTAAATGTATTAGGTTTTTTTATGTTTTTTTTCCTTTATCTTCATCTGATAATCTAATAAAAGAAAACTTTCTGTTTTAGGGTGCCTCCACGCCGCCCAACACCATTGGACAGCAGCATTGTCAGTCTGTAGAAAGGGTAGTGCTAGATAGACTTGACTAACAAATTAAAGCTGAACTCCAGCTAACACTTTTAGGCAGCTACAGTAACCGTTTTTTTTTTTTTTTCCATAACTTAATAAAAGCTGATCATTGTAAGCCTCCCTTCAGTGTTGAATGGTTTGTCTTTACCCTCCAACTGCTACTTTGTCTGGACACCTTTTTTTGGTAAAGAAAATAAACTGGCTAGATCACCAGGTGAAAATAAAGGAAAAAAGTCTAAAAAAGAAATGCAGCCACCACATATTTGGTAAACTGTGATATAAGAATTTTTTGCATATGGGTTTAATACTACTTTAAATTATAGGGTGTGGATGAAGCACTTCGCTCAGGTGTGAATACATGATTAGATGTTTCTCTAATTTCTTTTAACTGCATAGTAAAATACATGTAAAGATATATCTATATATAACTTTTCTCGACATCTTCTAAGAATGCTACTCATATTTACTCACATTTACTATAGATCTCTAACATCATGCATACTGAATAATAAATGCTATTTTTGTACAGAACTTCATTATTTGAAATAAACATGTCAATTTATAACAGTAAATTAGATGCAATTTAAAATACAAGTTAATTTATGTGCAAACCTACATACATTTAACATTGGGAGCACTCACTAAATATTTATAAGTATAAAATAATAAGTATATTTCCCAATCTTTGTAATTGTATACTCTGCTCCTAGCTACTCAGCATGCTTAAACCTTATGATCTTGTTCTATTCCCCTTTAGATGTAGTCTCAGAGCATTAGGCTACCCCAGAGGGGTGTAGGGCTGTAAGACTACTAGTCTCAAACATGAGAGTGTCAAGAGAATGGAAACATAGTAGGGGGTCATATGGACACACCATGCTTCCCATCTGTTTCATTGCCTTTTCATTAATAATGCAAGTGGATTAATGGAATATGCAAGATGAGAGTGAGGGGGTCAATGGACAAATAGGAGACAAAGCTCGTTAGCATAAGAACTTCAGCCTTCAGTTTCAGGAACATTATTCATAAGACCAAATAGGGAATACTTCTTGTTTATTGATTGATATTGGCCATATCTTTAGGCTTACTCAACAAAACAGTGGAAGGAGCAAAGCTCAAAGAGCAAGATATAGTAGTCATGGCAAGCAATCATCTATCTTATACTGGTATGATGTAAGTATGATGATTAGTTACTATGAGCTACTGTACTTAGCTCTATGCACCATTTATTAAATTCTAACTCTGACCAAAGACAGTTTTAGGCCATTTGCACTGTAAAAATAAATGAACACTAATGAAGTATGTGCAATATGTGACCACTGCTGCATTATGTAATACTCTTACTTTGATTCCCCCATACAGTACAGTCAACGCCATACTTCTGGCTAGAGAACACAATACTCTAAGTACTCATTCGTTTCAGCAACTTTAACATACTCTATGTTAGTAAGGCCTGGTTTGTGCACTGTGGTTTTGGTGCAACGTGATTTATCATCGCTTTACATGCGCTCCCATTGACTTCTATTGGATCTGTGCATTTTCATGAAAGCACATTAAAGTCCTGCATCTTTGATGCACTTTCAGTAAAATGTACGTTTTAATAGAAGTCAATGGGAGTGCACATAAAACCATGTGTAAAAGGTGGGTACAACCGTGCTGCACCCAAACCACACTACACTATAGTATAAAACTATACATTTCTTTGTAACTACTTAGTGCATTCAGGAAAATTATAATATTTTTTGGGGGGTTTCATTTGGTGGTAAATGGTAATGGATATCTCCTGATCTTTTTTATTTTATTTATTTTTAAAGGACAGCTGGCACAAAATAGTAAAACAAAAAATAAAAACAAAAAAACTTGTTTAGCTGTATATTTCTTGCTATTATCATAACCTACGACCAAATAACAACCCAAAATAAATTCTGCTGCTCCTGCCGATTGCAGGAAAGGGGAGGTGTGGGGTGGACTGTGGGGGAAAGATGAGGTGTGAGGGAGGGGGTCTGAGGAAGAGAGGGGGGTGTAGGGGGTTTTGAGGAGAGGTGTGTGGGGGGGGGCTTTGAGGAGGAGAGGGGAGGTGTGGGTGAGGGGAGGGGTGTGTGGGGGGAGGTCTTAGGAGAGGTGTGTGTGGGGGGGCTTTGAGGAGGAGAGTGGAGGTCTAAGGCTTAGTTGTCTCCCCCTTTCCCTTTTGTACTCACAGTTAACACACAGTAAGATTTTTCTTCTCCTCTCCAATCATGTGACATGACAAGGGTAGAGAGAATAAGAAGAGCAGTGTGCCCTCTCCTGGAGGGTGGAAAAAAAGCCTGAATCCTCTCCTCAGCAGAAGCCGGCATTTCCTTTGTGACAGTAGTGAATCACTTTTGTCAGCGATGAAAAGCACAAGTGGCTTAGTCGCCAGCACCCCCCCTCCTTAACACGTTGATTTGGATCAGAACAAAAGTTCCGATATTATTATATCTACCCCGATCAGATTGTTGAATATAAAGCATGCATGCTTCAAGTAAGCTCACACTGAGACTTAGTCCAGAGTCAAATTACTTTCTGTTTTAATTTTCTCTTTTTCAGACTTTTATACATTTTCGTTAAAGCTCTGAGATACGTCAGATAGACTAGCACATGCAAACCACAAATATAAAAATACATATAGTGCAAGGAACATGACAAAGTTTTGGCTTTTAGCTGGTGCACATTTAAGGAAGTAAATTTTGTTCTTGCAGCATTTCTTGCTTCTTTTTAATTCATTTGTGTTATGTTGTTATATTCTGAATGTATTCTGGGAAGCAGGTGCAAACTTTTTGTTAACTCTTCAGTTCCACAGCAGCAAGGGAGGAATAAGCTATGCTTTGCAAATATCTGAATATGTTTTAAGGTTGAAGGTTGATATATGTTAGATGTATAAAGCATGTATTGGAATAGACAGTTCACCATGATCACATTTCCTAATCACATCCAATACAGTCCCCCCTTGAATCTGTCTATTTCAAACTGTCCCTCATACTAAAAGACCTACTCCCCTGGCCCATTCTCCTCTACAACTCTTTTCGACTGTATATAGAGAAGAGCAGTGACTAATTCACTACCCCCCTCGATACAGCTTGGAGAGGGCAGTCAGGTGCTTTCTGTCCCTGTAATCCTATGGCGTTGTAACGGTGCGTAACACATAATCATCATCAAGTCTTACATAATCTTAATCATCATCTGATATTTCTTGGTTCACAAACATGGGAGTAGATTGGTCAACAGCTTTTTCTACACACTTCTTAAAGCAGGGAAGAACACAGCAGGCCATGACAGATAGGGTCACTAGAATTATCAGAATGGCTATTTCGATCTGTGTTAAAATTCCCTGCAAACCCCCCTTGATCCAGGTGAAGTACTGATCCCAGGGGTTGGAGAGCCCTGATTTCTTCCTTAATCCTTTTGACAAATCCTCAAGTTTTTGGATGGCTAAAGTCACTTTACCATTTGGGCCTGTGTTATCTGGGATATAAGTACAGCATGTACTAATTTTAGGTAACATTTTTACACACACACCCCCTCTTTTCAGCTAGGACCATATCTAAGGCCATACGGTTTTGGAAGGTCATATGTGAAGCGGCTTCTAGTTGTTAGGCTAAACCTCGGAGTGCATCTCTGGTGTAATTAACAAACCTTTGTTGGTTGTAGTAGATGTAATTTATCCAGTCTACATTCTTGTTTACAGTGATGATGGGGATCAGAGATTCAAAGCCTGCTGCTACTTGGTCTCTGCCTTTGAACTCATCTGGGACCCCTCTAGGGATCCCTATGGCGTCTATGTATACATGAGGGTCAAAGCTTCCGGCTGGGGCACTCCTACACCTCCTATTAGCCCTGGGTGTGTGAGTCAATCCTGGAAAGTTGCCTTTGTATTTACCAGATATGAGGAGGGAGAGCCCAGTAAGGGGATTAGAGTGGGAAGGGAGCCACACACAAGCAGCGATGGCTGGTGGGGTGTGGTGATGTCAGGATTCCCAGTTACAAGTCTCATACAAACGTTCCACTCCTGCAGCATTGGCCCCCCACACTGGCAGAACTCCAGGGCCCGGTCGCAAGTGCAACCTTTGCAACCCTGATAGTTCCGCCACTGACACTGATACTAAATGCATTTTTCTAATCCTACCTAAAATAAACATCCTGATCATTGACTCTCACCTTATCCTGTGCCCTTAACTTTGAACCTTGCTCTAACCCTGACCTAGATCAAAACCTGATCTAGCTATTTTATCTGCATTAATTATTTATTTTTATATTTTTTTACACACATTTTTATTAGTTTACATTTTCTCCTCTAGCATGTCTCCTGCAAGGGGAGCCCATAGAGTATGGAACTGCCCAGAGGGTCTGTGTTGTCCACCTGGACCTAACCGAGGTATGGTTTGTGCAAGAGTGGTTCTACTGGCCGGGAGTGATTGCAGAGGTGAAACAATATTGCAGTTCATGCCCCACCTGCCAGCTGACAGCACCGATGTAACACTTTAAGAACTCTTCCATGCCTTTGTCCATCAGCTTGGAGCCACCAATACATCCTCATGGTACTCGATTATGCCACCAGCAATCCATAGGCAACCTCCTAAGGAAGACCTCCTTAAAAGCAATTGCAAGGAAATTGTTTAACATGTTCTTTAAGACAGGATTCCTGAAAGAGATTTTGATGGACCAGGGCTCCCCATTTATGTCTTGGGCGATGGCAGTTCTGTATAAATTATTCCAGATTGTCTACCACCCATAGATGAATGGGCTGGTAGAGCGTTTAATAAAACCCTAAAGTCAATGCTTAAGAAGGTTGCGCAACAAGATGGTAAAGACTGGGACTGTCTACTCCTGACACTGATGTTTGCTGTTAGGGAAGTACTCCAGGTGTCCACATGGTTTTCCCCGTTTGAATTGGTGTACATGCAAATACCACGGGGACTGCTTGACTTAGTGAAGAAAAAATTGGGAAAGTGAATCCTCTCCCCATAAAACAATCGTAGAACATTTAGCCCACATGAAAGAGAGGATCGCTCAGGTAATGCCCCTAGTAAAAGAGCATATGCAAAAAGCACAGGACGCACAATGAAGGGTGTACAACCAATCTGCCAAGCTTTAACAGTTTGAGGTTGAGGATTGGGTAGCTGTACTCATACCCACAGTAGAAAACAAATTCCTGGCCAGGTGGCAGAGGCCATTTAAGGTGACAGAAAAGGTTGGCGAAGTTAACCATGAAGTACAGCAACCTGGGAAGTATGAGAATCTGCTAAAGCCCTGGAAGACCCGAGAGCAGGTAGTTGCCCTGACTGAGGTTAGTGCTAAGCCTCCTGTAGGGGAAAACTCAATCCTGGTTTCTGCTTCTCTGTCCCAGGCACAAGCACAGCAGGTAAAATCATTTTTACAGAGGAATTGGGAGAAGTTTTCAGGACTTCCAGGTCTTACCAGGGCAATCAAACATGACATTGTTAGGGAACCTAATGTGAAGGTCCAAGTGAAACTCTTTTCGCATTCATGAGGCACATAGGAAAGCAGTGTCAGAGGAAGTTAAGAAAATGCTTGAACTCAATAGCTTTGAGGATTTGCAGAGCAAGTGGTCGAGTCTGATTGTGTTGATACCAACGCACAACTGAACCGTGCAATTTCTGTAATGATTTCAGGAAACTCAATGAAGTATCGAAGTTCAATGCATATCCAATACCTCGACTAGATTAGCTTATAGAAAGACTGGGACCAGCCCAGTCTTTTTTATTGTCTTTTCATTGGGATGAAAAGACAATAATCGATGAAATCTTCAGGAGTGATGTTACAGACATAAAGTTATGTTCAAGATTGGTTAATGAAGGCGTTAATGTCCCAATCTCTATTTAGTCCATAAGGTGTATAACTTTTCAACTGATAAATCCAGAAAGTTTCAAGTTTAGACACCCCCCTTAAAATTGGACTCACCCTTCCAGTGGGGGACAAATTTGTCTATCACTTGAAACTTTGAACCCAATGGATTGTGGTTATGACAATGAAGATAATGTCTGAGGACGCTATGATTTGTGTACAATCACGCCGACCGTTGGTATTAATGAGATTCCCACTCAGATTTATAACATCCTAGTGGTGAGTAAGAGCTTGTGAATACCGACCTGTTAACATCGGCATGCGATTTTCTGAGGAGAAGTCTGTCCATCACGTCGCTCAAGTCCTCATTTGTATCATCTATAATCCGGTCTTTTCCGGTACAAGCTCGTTTGACTCACCACCAACGGCCCGTGAGTCCACCAGTTCTGGTAAGTGTACCACATCTGTTTTTTTATTTATCCTTGGATGCTGATCGTATCACTTGCATGAACTTGAATTCTTACCAGTATGGACTTTCAACCGTCCCGAACCTAGGATGGTTCATTTTATGTTCTATTTTAGGCTGTTGGTATCTAGATACCATTGTGGGTCATACCAATATTGACCACCCAGTGCACTGACGTCACTGTTTGTTTTTTACCACACATCAACATGCAACTTGGTTTGTGTTCACAGGATTACTGAATATTGTTGTATCACATTTATCCAGTATTGTGTACCCCAGTTGTTACTATATATATGTATCTTTCAGTCCTTCAGATCACTATTCTAGTTTTTGTGGCTTTATTCGACATTTAGGCTGCTTATAATTTCTGTTTGTTTTCAGTTTTTTTATTTGAATCATCTTGTTCACATTTACTGTTTACACATGTAACACATGTGTCACTTCATATTATTTTAATGTTGGATTTAGATTCACATATTATTGCGTATCACCACACCCTCCTTTTACACCATATATGATTCACATTTACTTATATAGTTGCTTACTCTAATGGTCACCGTAATTGGTTGACCTGTGAGAACTTTTTCAGAACACTTTATACACTTGATTGATAGTCATCTATCATTATATTTGCCGCACATTTTTGCCCCCAGATCTGTGTTCTGGTTAAGCATATGTGTAGCATATAGATCACCAGCACTGCACTATTATTACACATTTAATTCACAATCAGTCTGATTGTTGTGTTGGCTGCTTATATTCAAAGTTGGCGCAGTATTTCCACTTCACCTTCACTTCACCACTTATGTACAAGATCACTCACCGATGTTTAGTGGCTGGTATTAGATCAACCAGCAAACAGGCATTTTTCTCTGCATGAGGCAATAATCTGTAGCTCCGTAAAGGTAGATATATATCCACACTCCTCCACTCTCAGTATGGTTGTGATAATTAGCAGGCAGACAGGCTTTGTAGGGCGCATTACTCTGTGGATCTGTGATGGATGATCCCAGAGATCCTTCACTGTTACCGATCAGCATCTCCAGGAAAGTGAAAATATATGGAAAAGAAGTGCAGCATAGCATAAAATCCTTTTATAAAATCCTTATGTGAAGGTGTGAACTCACATGTGAAGGTTCCAACCGACACAGGCATATAAGCGTGAATACATATACGGGCTTGCTCCGGATCTATCAATACCGCAAGCAGACACCTGATGTAGTGTGGTGATGATACCTCCAAGCAGCATATTTCCCCAATATTTGAGTTGTGGTCCCTTTAAGGGATTGGTTGAGTACTCAGGAGTTCTCGCCCATGCAGGGTGAGGGGTTCCAGGGTAGTCCAGCTGGAAAGAGAGGACAAATTGACAGTATCCTGTTAATTGATAAGTTCTTATTAAGGACCCAGAACTTCTGAGGCTAGGAAAGTTTTGGGAAGGAAGAACCTCCAAACCCTGACTACAAGGACTGGAGGTTAAGCCACAGCAAAGGGAGTCTTGAAATGCAGCTGGAGAAGATCAGCTCATGTGTCAATGAGGCGGAGTGGTTCACAGATTATGATCAAGGTGAATCTTCTGGCAATTAAAATGCTTATTGCTGAACTCTTGCAGC
This sequence comes from Aquarana catesbeiana, assembly GCF_042186555.1. Taxonomy (NCBI): domain Eukaryota; kingdom Metazoa; phylum Chordata; class Amphibia; order Anura; family Ranidae; genus Aquarana; species Aquarana catesbeiana. The sequence continues at coordinate 522,835,628 of NC_133325.1, forward strand.
CTGTCCAGTACCATGACACACGGAGAAACCCTAACCAACTACAGGACTGAGAGATTGGCAGTGAGCCTGTGGTATGCTTCTTTGTTTTTGTTCCAGAACTGTGAACTGTTTTGCTTTATTTTTGGCTGAAGAAAGCTCTTTTGAATTTACTTGTTTTGGAGATACCAAAAAAGGACTGCTTGCTTTTACCAACTCGGCTGTCTGACATTCCTGGGCTACCTCATATCACACCCCAAATGATCCACAATGGCTCACAATTGACATGGTCCAGAAACACGTAATGCACATTTAAAGGTGAAAAAAACACCTGGACCAGGTGGCTTACACCCACTCATAGCTCCCAACTGTCCCTGATTTCGATGGACTGTCCCTAATTTGTAACAAAGTCCCTTTGTCCCTCTTTCCTCCTCATGTGTCCCTCATTTTGGTCTGATCTACATAGTTTTATATAAAAGGCACTTTTTATCTTTCAAAAAGTGTTTCCCAGTGCTAAACCTTTCATCCAATTTCTAAATTGCAGCATTTGTAAATTTCAAAAGCCAGTATAAAGGAATAAAGTAGTGGTAAAAAAAAGCACTTGTGGGTTTAACTAATATTTTTTTGTATAATTCTCCTTTAGGGGGCGTGGCAGGGGCCGCATTCTATGCCTACATCCTTTTGCTAATAGGTGTCCCTCGTTACCATCTCAAAATGTTGGGAGATATGCCCACGTGTCTTTAAAGAGTTGAACTCTGTTATTTCTAAGCCATTATTTTTTTAGAGACTCTTTAAAGACTGGCACGGCACCACTGGATTGTCGTAAGGCCACTATGATACCTATATTTAAAAAGGTGGTTAGTCGTGGAGGGCACAGCTGGCAATAGGCACCAATCCCCAATTCAATATGAAGATATGAAGGAGACGGGGAGTGGGGATTTTTTAGGGTGCCAAATAATATCACATGTATTCAATAAAAAATATACATTTTATTTTTGTTTTAGATGGTAAAACAAAAAATATGCATAAAAACAGTAGATACAGGCATGTACAATTACTGATCGTAAGATATTTCAACAAGACAACCAGACTACGGCCGACATGTTTCGCCCATAGTTCGGGCTTCTTCAGGGGGGGCTGCCTTTACGGAGGTACAAGCCTTCTGAAAAGGACAACATACATGCACAAAAAGAGGGGGGGGGGGGAGGAAAAAATGGTATAATAAATAGGTGGTAAAATATCAATAGAAAAGTGTGTACATACTAGAAATTTTTGGTAAATGAACACTGGATGATCAGATCCAGATAAATATAAGTGCAAAACAAGTGTATAAATGAATATATTAATATGCACCTGTGTCTCCGATCCCAGAGCAGTGCTACACTCCTGATCTATCCCAAGTAATGGGGGCAGTAGTCCCATCACAGTCTAACCCACAACCAACTAAATAGGTCAAGACCGCAGGCTAGCGGAGGTCACAGAGGGAATATAGAGACCAGCTGGAAACAATATATAAGAGGTAAATTAGGTCATAGCGTGTGTTGAATAACTATTAGTTCAAAAAAATCATATATATATATATATATATATATATATATATATATATATATATGATAAAGTAGCAGTTTGCTATTAAAATAAATGAAAACAGAAAAATGAACTTACACTATTGACTCTAAAAGAGCTCAAAGGGACTTGGTAGAGCCACCTCACTGAGTAGGGAATGATCTGATACATAAGGGAATAAAGTAAAAGAATGAAAGACAAGTAAGTGGTGATGAAAAAGGAAGAACCAGCACTTTAAGCAAAAAAATATAGCAAAAACCATCTTAAGAAGCCTGAGTAGTCAAGATAGGACGACCTGGTGTTAAGATGTAGATGTAGGGGGTCTCAAACACACAAGAATACTGCAAAACAAAATACCTTGGACCGAGCAGAGGCACTTCTTGTCCCTGGGGGGCTCCAGCAGCGTATAAACGCCAGAGCTGTGGCGTTATATATACCCTCCATCCGGTCCCGAAGGGCCGGAAGCGGACGTCGAGCTGTGTCGCACCTGCACAGTGCATTGACATACAGCTCCGTCCGTCGCCACCGGGTCCTAGGACTTGGAGACCGGGCGGAGTAGGACAGCTCCCTCTTGTGGTGGTAAAGGGAGGAGGAAAGTCATCCGTGTATATCAGGGAGATGTGATGCAGAGTGTGCAGGGCGGCGCAGAGTAGCGGGCGTCCAGCTGTGAGGCAGGGATGCCCCGGGCGTCCATGTGACCTCCAAGAAAGTGCCCAAAGAGTCAGACCGTAGTGTGGCCTGCGGGCATGGACAGGAGCTATCACCCACTCCAGGGAAGACACATGGGATAAGAGCAGTGTTATAGGCATTAAAAAGACTCAGGTGCATTTACAATCAAGATATATATAAATAAAACAATCAAACAAAAACAACCTTACAAAGTGATCAACAAACATCAATACACCATGTAAGTGAGACATACCAGGTATATATAATATATAAATAAATCTATGAGTGATTGGGAGTGCACTATATTTAAAAAAGGTCTTTACGAAGTTATATATATATAGTTAAATAGTAGGTTAGGTTGAAAAAAGACACAAGTCGGAGGGCAGGAGGCGGAGCCTAGCGGAGCAGACATGCATTGTTAGAGCTCCACACCGCTGAGGAGAGAAGAGAAGGACAAAGCGGAGCCTGCAGGCTCAAAAGGTATCCATTTGAACCTTTTTGCCCCAGGGAACAAACTGTGAAAGTTTGGGCAGGAAATATGGTACTGGGAGGAAACCGTGGCAGAAATAAAAATCACCTCACAAAGAGCTCACAGGCACTCACTGCAGCTGAAGCAGCTCCAGTCACCTCACAATATACAGCATCAGGGCGCTCTCACAGACAGAAAATGTCACAGCAAGACTCTCCATTTGAGTCAGATACAGAACAAATCCTCTCACAAACTTCTCCACAAGCCTCCCCAGTATCCCCAGTAATATTATTACAATTTGAAAAGATGCTTCATAAGGCTTTAAAACAAACCTCAGACCAAATAACAAAAAGCCTAACCAAAGAAATAAGAGAGCTGGGAAACCGCACCGCAGCCTTAGAAATAAAAATGGATGAAATTGAAATTACAACCCAAGAAAATATAACAGAATTGGAACAATTAAAAAAGAGAATTTAATACTTCAAACTAAGCTCGAAGATGACGAAAATAGAGCCAGACGTTCAAACTTGCGCATAAGGGGAATACCTGAAACTGTGACAGACCTGCAATCTACTATTACTGCTCTATTACAAGAACTAAAGCCAGATATCCCTATTGAACGTTTAGAACTGGACAGAGTACACAGAGTCCTCACAGCCAATAAGAAAGATGGACCCCCACGTGATATAATCACAAAATTTCATTATTACAGAACGAAAGAACAAATACTAATTGCTGCAAGAGAAAAAAAGGAACTTAATTTTCAAGGACACAATTATCAAATTTTTGCTGACCTATCCCAACTTACTATTACTAAAAGACGATCCATGAAACCCCAACTAATGGAACTGCAACGCCACAACATTATGTATCAATGGGGCTTCCCCTTTTCAGTCAGATTTAACTACCAAGGTACAATTTACAGAAGCAGATCAGCAGATGAACTACAACAAATCCTTTTAAAATTAAATCTGACAGAACCCACAAGCAGCAACACTCCCACACGCAGAAGAATGGCGTCATCTTCACCTTCAGGCAGCACCCAGAAAATTTCAGAACAAAATGGGAATCATCATTCTCACAAAAGAGGCCGTTATGCCACATCATCCATGGACCAAGAAGATTCAATGGACTGACATCCTAATTCCTGATATCTCTTCATTTATTATACTAAGAGATGGTTCTCTATAAAAAACCTATATTTATAACTGAATGTAACTGCATTCTGATAGTCACACACTATGTGGGATCATGTTACATTCCAGTTATATTTCTTATTACTTCTGATTCATATAGCCTTAGAATATATAAGTGAAATAAGGAAATTCTTGTTCAGTTATATATTATCAGGTAATAACAATAGATTTATTACTTTTTAGGACAAATATGTTCAATAATCCAGAAGTAATGGAAGCTTTTTCTTTCTTTTCTTAAAACAAATATATTATTACCTAACTAGTTCCTAGAATTATGTTTTTGTTTATTCTAATCTGAAGCAATACAACCTCAATTTTATGAGTTAACATATCTAAACAGTTACATATGAATAAAATATGTAATTGTTTACTCTAAAAGGGTTAAAATCCCAAAATAATTCAAACTATCTTCATCAATACCAATGTTATTAACAGTACCTTTCTAACTGAATTATTTAGCCTAGGGCAAGACTAACCATATACAACCACCCTGGAATAAATAATTTCAACAAAAACTATATTCTGCACTCCAATTAATGAAACATCATTTTGATGTCTTTTGACATAGCACTTCTCTCCTGTAAGCGGAAGATCCGTGTACCCCCATTAGCCCTCCTCATTCTCCCAACCATATTATGTGGGAGTGTGACGAAGGCACTTATTCCCCTGAGAGAGATATTTATTCTGTTTCACGGGTAAATTGTGATTACTTGCAAAAAATAATTTATACAATGTATCATCTAATCTCATATGTTTTTTGTTTACTCTTTACTCCAGAATTCACTGGTTTCTTTTCTATCTATTCATCTCTTCAGTCCACACAGGTTGATCTGCGCAGTCAGCTCTGCATAACAAAAAGTAAGTCAAAACTATTTGATCTATTGCCATGGCACCACTGAATATACTTTCCCTGAATGTTCAGGGAATAAATGTCCCTCAAAAAAGGACCAAAGCCTTCCGTACTTTCCATAACAAGAAGGCTCACATAGTATGCCTCCAAGAAACACACTTCACCAAAGATTCTACTCCAAAATATATTTCTCCTTTTTATCAACAAATTTACACGGCTTCTGCCTGTACCAAGCAAAGGGGAACTCTAATTGCATTTCACCGATCCACACCATTCACCTTATCATCAGAAATTAAAGACCCAGAAGGTAGATACCTGATACTCATGGGTTATATAATGGATACAGCAATCACGGTGATTTCCTACTACGCTCCTAACAAACAACCTACACCATTCCTCTCACATATATTACAAGTGATTAATACACACAAAATAGGAACAGTGATAATGTGTGGGGATTCGAACCAGGTCCTCCTCCCATTTCTAGATAAATCACCTTTTACACCATCCAAAATAACCTCTAGATTACCTTTTTCTCAACTTCTTTCCAAATACAATCTGGTAGATTCATGGAGAGAAAGTAACCCAATGAAAAAGAAATTCACTTATTTCTCGCACCCTCATCAAACCTTCACCAGAATAGATCATATTTTTCTAACAATAGGAATGATACCAGAAATTATTGCATCAGATATAATTCCGATTCCGTGGTCTGACCATAATGCAGTATACACTACTATAGCCTCAGCCATACCAAAAGCGCATGACCCAACGTGGTACTTACCGGACATAATGCTCAAACACCCACTACATCAGATGGCCATTGAACAAGCTTTAAAGGAATACATATCAATTAATAATACAACAGACATCTCCCCAATAACACTGTGGGAAGCTCATAAGCCTGTCTTGCGTGGTACAATACAAAGACAAATGGCACTATTTAAACGGGAACGCAAAAATCTAGCAAAAAACTAGAACTCAATTTTAATGCAGCCTACATATCATTTCAAGATAATCCATCTCAGAGTACAAAATCTCATCTGGAAAAATCTAGATTGGAATACGATCTATTTCTCACTGAGTCAGTTGATAAATCCCTCAAACGCTCCAAACACAATTTCTACATGAATACAAACAAACCAGGTACATATTTGGCTCGGGCATTAAATTCAACTAACAAATCTTTCAAACCAATACGTTTGAAATTATCAAAAAATGTTTACACTTGTAATCCAGTTAAAATAGTCCATAAATTTCACTTACATCTCGCAACTTTATACAAGACAAACAATGAATTTAATCCTACAGAAGCTGAATCCTTCTTCTCAAAAATAACCTTACCTGAGTTATCTCAGAATCAAAAAAGCAGTTTGGATGAGCCTATAACTATAGATGAAGTTGCTAACGCCATAAAAGACCTAAAACTTAACAAAAGACCAGGCCCAGACGGCTACTCGGCTTTATACTATAAAACATTCTCAGAAATACTCTCTCCCATTCTCACTGAAACTTTTAACAAACTTCTAGATGGACATTCTTTTCGGCAAGAAACACTAATGGCAATTGTTTGTATGATCCCAAAACCCCTTTCTGATGATACTTCCTGTGTGAATTATCGGCCTATCTCTCTGTTAAACCTCGATATTAAATTATTAGCAAAAATAATAGCAAAACGCCTCAATAGCATTATAGGAAAATTAATACATAGAGATCAAGTAGGCTTCATGCCAAATAGACAGGCAGGCGATAATATACGCAGGGCAATGTTATTGGCACATATTGCTAAAAAACAGAAAATCCCTTTATGTTTTCTATCTCTCGATATTAAGAGGGCATTTGACACAGTATCCTGGCAATATATGCAATATTCATTACAAAAATGGGGTTTTGGACCCCATTTTTTAACATGGATCAAAGCATTATATAATAAACCCAAAGCCTATATAAAATATGCTGGATACAAATCTGAAGCCTTTAATATCGAAAGAGGTACCCGACAGGGTTGCCCATTATCTCCCTTATTATTTGCCCTTATACTCGAACCCATGGCCCAATACATCAGAAGAAACCAAACTATAACTGGCATTGAAGTAGGAGGTATTACACACAAATTATGTATATTTGCAGACGATATATTACTTTTTCTATCATCACCACAGGTCTCTGGTCCTAACTTAATACCAGCTCTTGATGGATTTGCAGCCCTATCCGGCCTTATGATTAATCCTAAGAAATGCCTAGTGCTTAATATTTCACTCACAAACATGGAATTGATCCCGGCTAGGGCTGCACTCCCATTCACATGGGCAGAAAAATCAATCCCATATCTTGGAATTCATTTAACAGCATCTCATTCTGACTTATTCTCAACCAATTATCCTCCTGTATTAAGACAGATCACAAATCTAATAAAACAATGGTCGCAACTTCCTTTATCCTGGATAGGGAAGATTAATGCAATCAAAATGACTATTCTACCCAAATTGCTTTATCTATTCAGAGTCCTCCCTATTCCAATTCCTTCCTATTTTTTGAGAATAGTACAAAAAAGAGCAACTTCGTTTATATGGGGCTCTTCTAAACCACGTATACCTATACACACACTACATCTTCCCAAAAATAAAGGAGGCCTGGGATACCCTAATTTTACTAACTACTACAGAGCAGCACATTTGGCCAGTCTGTCCAAATACCATGCAAAACAGGAAATCCCATTATGGGTATTTATAGAGGCTTCAGAAAATGACCCTCTATTAATATCAAATTTATTATGGCTTGATCCTAAAGACCGCTTTAAAATTCATAATCCCATAACTAAACACTTCTTATCTCTCTGGGATAAACTAAAAACCAAATATCAGTTACAATCTTCACACAATCCTCTCCTTTCTTTTATCAGAAATCCGGCCTTTTATCCGGCATGGATCTACCCAAATTCTTTTAAAGCTTGGACAACATCAGGCATTCAGACACTAAATGACTTCATAGCATCTAAATCATTCCTTTCATTCCCATCGCTTAGAGAAAAATATGATCTACCAAACTCTGAGATATTCAGATATCTCCAAATCAAAAATTTCTATACACCATTCCTAAAGGGGGATACACCATTATCCCAATTATCCATTTTTGAATCAATCTGTACAAAAGATCCATTTGCTAAAGGTACAATTTCATCACTTTATAATCAATTATATGGAGTAGCAAATCTTAATAGACCCTCTTACGTTCAGAGGTGGGAGGAGGACCTGGGACGAACTTTAGAAGACACGGACTGGTCTAACATATGGCTCACATCTAAGTCATCTTCACCCAACATCTTAGCACTGGAGACAAATTATAAAGTCCTAACTCGCTGGTACCTTGTACCTGCTAGAGTGGCAAAATATTCACCTAATACCTCAGCTCTTTGTTTTCGAGGATGCCCAGAAATAGGCACATATTTACACATATGGTGGACGTGCCCAGTAATCCAAACCTTCTGGAAGGAAGTCTTCGTGATTGCATCTAAAATATTTTAAAAAATAATACAACCAGATCCATATTTAACTTTACTTAATCTAAAACCGGAATAGTTAACACTCTCTCAATTCAAACTTATGATCCAACTAATAACGGCTGCAAAACAAACAGTGGCCAAGGCATGGAAATCTCCTACATTGGTACTAGCAGAAACAATTCACAGAATGAATAATACAATGTCCCATGCTAAGATGGTAGCCATCGATCAAAATCAAATTCCAAAATTTGAAAAACTTTGGCATCCTTGGATAAAACAACAATTCCTGTCAAACTTTAATGACTCTGTCCTGTTGCCATGGTAACAGATTAAATGACTTACAGAGACACCCATTCTAAGGCTTCAAAGAGAACTAAAAAGAATAATAAACTGACGAGCGGGACAACCTTGTGGACCATACCTCTACCTTTCAACCCTTTTTCTTCTTTCTCTTTCCTTTTCTCCACCTTACGATTAAAGCTCATTATCAGAATTTATTTGACCTATATACACTCTACCTGTAAACAATATGTATAGTAGGTTTAAATCATTTAAATACCTACAAAAGTAACTAAGGAAATGATATATATCTTTAATTTAGGTTTACGTGAACCCAATGTTTAATATTTGAAATTTCATGATATTTACCTATATAAACCCTACTGTAAAACAATGAGCTTACTTTAAAGATCCTTGTAAACTTACTTTATGTATCTTTATAACATTGTATACTCAATAAACTTCTTTTGACAAGGAAAAAAGACACAAGTCCATCAAGTCCAACCTATGTGTGTGATTATATTGTATATCCCTGTATGTTGTGGTCATTTAGGTGCTTATCGATAGTTTTTTAAAACTATCGATGCTCCCCGATAAGACCACTGCCTGTGGTAGGGAATTCCACATCCTTTGTGTAAATGTTTTCCTTCGCGCTAGTGGATGTGACACAATAAAGGTGATCAAAATAAAAAGTGCTATATTAAATAAACTGATGTGCATAAATACTAATATTGCCGCAAAATGAGGGTGTTCACACAAAACACTATTGGAATAAATATTAAATAAAATTTCGCGCAATATTTGTGAAATAAAGTTCAAACTCTAATGACTGCTGAATAATAAATTCCCTTTCCAGGCATATGGTGGTTACTGCAATTAATTGGAAGGTGTGGAAAAAAACAGCATAGACTATAATAATTATACCACCCTGTGACTAGCATGTGCATAAGTCTGTAACATAATGTGGTGATAATATAACCATACAATCTTCTATAGTTCACAAATGCTGATCCACATTTAGATAAAAGTTCATATATCAATTGTAATCTTCTAAGGTTCCGCTGACAATAAACCGTGCAAATAAAACAAACGTGGAATCTAAAATTGCATAATATAAATGTGCAGTCTTAAATAATAAATAATAAGTTCATAAAAAATTTCCTAAAAAGTCCGTTTTTGTTCGTGTGATTCTGTGCAGATTTTGTGCTGTCAAAGTGAATCTAGTATAGGTGAGTGAATTTTTAAAAAATATCTGTGAATAGTTCTTATAAAAGTTCTTTTGTGATGAAAAATCTTTCTGCTGTGGGTGTCTCCCAGTGTGGTCTCACAGAACTCTCACCTTACATAGGAGATAATCAGGCATTCAGTAGTATGTCTTTGTATAGAAGTGGTGTTCTGGCAGCTTCTTCTTTTCTATGCTATATCTCCTCCAGCGTTCCTTTCCCTGCAGCTCCGCTCTAGTACACTCAGTGTTGGTGAGATAAAATAGGTGGGGGGGAGGAGAAAGGAAGCTCCACTAGTGTATTAACTTTTTTAAAATCAAAGGGGTAGCATTTATTAAGTATTACTCTTACATTTAGTATGATTAAAACAGGCAAAGTAAACGAAAAAACGATCTGGCGTTCTCAGCGCCCTCTCACTTGTGCTTCAGATACTGTGTGTCGCTCCAGCCAATCCCTACGCGTTACGACACGGTCACGTGTCTTCATCTGGGGATGTGATTGGCTGTTCTGTGTATGCTTATATATGCTGATACCGGAAGTTGCGAAGCCGCCATTTTACTTGTGGTCAATGTAATTTAAGTTCGGCGGCCATTTTTCGTTGGTTTTTAGGCAGGATCTTCCTCTAGGGTTTAAAGCCTTCATGTGCGCGGCCATATTTTTGGTGGTATTCCTTCATAATAAAGATTATTACTGCTGTTTGGTGTTACAAACGTGCTGGATTATGTGATTTAACAGGAGGAATCACCATTATTTTATTATCAAAGTGTTAACTACTAATATTTACTATACCAGCAAGGAGGAGCTGTGCATATTAGTAAAATTACGTTCTCCAATCCGTTCCTATGGCTACATTTAGAATGGTTTTCTTAGATATATGAAGCAGGTGTGGGAGTGCCCTGGTTACTATACCAGTTTATATTGATGTATTAAAAAGAATAAATGAATACAATCCAAAGAGATACATATTAATTGAACATTCGTACGACCGCTAAATTATTATACATTTACAATTACATCTCTACTGTGCTTGATTTTGATCTGTTTTACGGTGGAAGCTACTTCCGTGATAATGAGCTAAATTTATATTAAAAATATGGTTAAAATTGTTTATATATTCCCACATAAAAAGTTGAGCTGTTAAAACATCAATGTTAAAAATTATTAAAATATTTGTTAAAAATCTAATGTTGGTTTAATAATTGTTTAAAAAGCAATTTAAATCGAACTCTACATTGAGTCCCCCTGGCACCAAGGTGCGTAAAGAATGTATCCATTTGGATTCTTTGCGACTGATGTCCCGGACCAAATGACTCCCTCTCCAAGACGGTCTATGTTTTTCTATGCCCCAAAATTGGAGGTGTGATGGGTCTTTATTATGTACTAATGTGAAATGTTTGGATACATTATGTTTCGAAAAACCCGATTTTATGTTTTGTACGTGCTCCTTAATGCGTGTTTTCAATGCTCTTTTTGTTCGGCCCACATACTGTAGATTACAGCTGCATTGTAACACACAGACAACTCCTTCTGTATGGCATCCTATAAAGTCTTTAATATTATACCTTTGTCCCGTACTGGTGGCTGTGAATTCTTGACGCTTCCCCTGGAATTTCTTTGCATGACGACACGCATAGCAATTGCGACAGGGGTAAAAACCTTTTCCAGAATACACATTCTTCTCTGGAAAAGGTTTTTACCCCTGTCGCAATTGCTATGCGTGTCGTCATGCAAAGAAATTCCAGGGGAAGCGTCAAGAATTCACAGCCACCAGTACGGGACAAAGGTATAATATTAAAGACTTTATAGGATGCCATACAGAAGGAGTTGTCTATGTGTTACAATGCAGCTGTAATCTACAGTATGTGGGCCGAACAAAAAGAGCATTGAAAACACGCATTAAGGAGCACGTACAAAACATAAAATCGGGTTTTTCGAAACATAATGTATCCAAACATTTCACATTAGTACATAATAAAGACCCATCACACCTCCAATTTTGGGGCATAGAAAAACATAGACCGTCTTGGAGAGGGAGTCATTTGGTCCGGGACATCAGTCGCAAAGAATCCAAATGGATACATTCTTTACGCACCTTGGTGCCAGGGGGACTCAATGTAGAGTTCGATTTAAATTGCTTTTTAAACAATTATTAAACCAACATTAGATTTTTAACAAATATTTTAATAATTTTTAACATTGATGTTTTAACAGCTCAACTTTTTATGTGGGAATATATAAACAATTTTAACCATATTTTTAATATAAATTTAGCTCATTATCACGGAAGTAGCTTCCACCGTAAAACAGATCAAAATCAAGCACAGTAGAGATGTAATTGTAAATGTATAATAATTTAGCGGTCGTACGAATGTTCAATTAATATGTATCTCTTTGGATTGTATTCATTTATTCTTTTTAATACATCAATATAAACTGGTATAGTAACCAGGGCACTCCCACACCTGCTTCATATATCTAAGAAAACCATTCTAAATGTAGCCATAGGAACGGATTGGAGAACGTAATTTTACTAATATGCACGGCTCCTCCTTGCTGGTATAGTAAATATTAGTAGTTAACACTTTGATAATAAAATAATGGTGATTCCTCCTGTTAAATCACATAATCCAGCACGTTTGTAACACCAAACAGCAGTAATAATCTTTATTATGAAGGAATACCACCAAAAATATGGCCGCGCACATGAAGGCTTTAAACCCTAGAGGAAGATCCTGCCTAAAAACCAACGAAAAATGGCCGCCGAACTTAAATTACATTGACCACAAGTAAAATGGCGGCTTCGCAACTTCCGGTATCAGCATATATAAGCATACACAGAACAGCCAATCACATCCCCAGATGAAGACACGTGACCGTGTCGTAACGCGTAGGGATTGGCTGGAGCGACACACAGTATCTGAAGCACAAGTGAGAGGGCGCTGAGAACGCCAGATCGTTTTTTCGTTTACTTTGCCTGTTTTAATCATACTAAATGTAAGAGTAATACTTAATAAATGCTACCCCTTTGATTTTAAAAAAGTTAATACACTAGTGGAGCTTCCTTTCTCCTCCCCCCCACCTATTTTATCTCACCAACACTGAGTGTACTAGAGCGGAGCTGCAGGGAAAGGAACGCTGGAGGAGATATAGCATAGAAAAGAAGAAGCTGCCAGAACACCACTTCTATACAAAGACATACTACTGAATGCCTGATTATCTCCTATGTAAGGTGAGAGTTCTGTGAGACCACACTGGGAGACACCCACAGCAGAAAGATTTTTCATCACAAAAGAACTTTTATAAGAACTATTCACAGATATTTTTTAAAAATTCACTCACCTATACTAGATTCACTTTGACAGCACAAAATCTGCACAGAATCACACGAACAAAAACGGACTTTTTAGGAAATTTTTTATGAACTTATTATTTATTATTTAAGACTGCACATTTATATTATGCAATTTTAGATTCCACGTTTGTTTTATTTGCACGGTTTATTGTCAGCGGAACCTTAGAAGATTACAATTGATATATGAACTTTTATCTAAATGTGGATCAGCATTTGTGAACTATAGAAGATTGTATGGTTATATTATCACCACATTATGTTACAGACTTATGCACATGCTAGTCACAGGGTGGTATAATTATTATAGTCTATGCTGTTTTTTTCCACACCTTCCAATTAATTGCAGTAACCACCATATGCCTGGAAAGGGAATTTATTATTCAGCAGTCATTAGAGTTTGAACTTTATTTCACAAATATTGCGCGAAATTTTATTTAATATTAATTCCACATCCTTGCCACTCTTTCAGTAAAGAACCTTCTACGTAGTTTAAGGTTAGACCTCTTTTCTTCTAATTTTAATGAGTGACCACATGTCTTGTTAAACTCCCTACCACAAAAAAAGTTTTATTCCTATTGTGGGGTCACCAGTACTGTATTTATAAATTTAAATCATATCCCCTCTCAAGTGTCTCTTTTCCAGAGAGAATAAGTTCAGTGCTCGCAACCTTTTCTCATAACTAATATCCTCCAGCCCCTTTATTAGCTTTGTTGCCCTTCTTTGTACTCGCTCCATTTCCAGTACATCCTTCCTGAGGACTGGTGCCCAGAACTGCACAGCTCCAGGTGAGGCTGGACCAGAGTCTTGTAGAGTGGGAAAATTGTTTTATCTCTGAGTTGAACCCCTTTTTAATGCATGCCAATATTCTGTTTGCTTTGTTAGCAGCAGCTTGGCATTGCATGCCATTGCTGAGCCTATCATCTACTAGAACCCCCAGGTCCTTTTCCATCCTAGATTCCCCCAGAGGTTCTCCCCCCAGTGTATAGATTGCATTCATATTTTGCCACCCAAATGCATTATTTTACATTTTTCTACATTAAACCTCATTTGCCATGTAGTTTCCCATCCCATTAATTTGTTCAGGTCTTTTTGCAATGTTTCCACACGCAGCAGAGAAGTTATTGTCCTGCTTAGCTAACGATACTGCGGACGATACTAAGCTTAGTATCGTCCGCAAATACAGAGATTGAACCGTTTACCCCATTCTCCAGGTCATTTATGAACAAAATAAATAGGATTGGTCCCAGCTCAGAACCCTGGGGGACACCACTGCCCATCCCTGACCATTCCGAGTACTCCCCATTTATCACCACCCTCTGAACCCTTGTAGCCAGTTTTCAATCCATGTACCCACCTTATTATTTTGTATAGTAAACGTTTATGGGGAACTGTGTCAAATGCTTTTGCAAAATCAAGATACACCACGTCTTTGGGCCTTCCTTTATCTAGATAACAGCTCACCTCCTCATAGAAGGTTAAAAGGTTGGTTTGGCAAGAACAATTCTTCATGAATCCATGCTGATTATTGCTAATGATACTGTTCTCATTACTAAAATCTTGTATATAGTCCCTTATCATCCCCTCCATGAGCTTGCATACTATTGATGTTAGGCTATGTGGTCTGTAATTCTTAGGGATGTATTTTGGGCCCTTTTTAAATATTGGTGCTACATTGGCTTTTCTCCAATCAGCTGGTACCATTCCAGTCAGTAGACTGTCGGTAAAAATTAGGAATAATGGTCTGGCAATTACTTGACTGAGTTCCCTAAATACCCTTGGGTGCAAGCCATCTGGTCCCAGTGATTTATTAATGTTAAGTTTCCCAAGTCTAATTTTAATTCTGTTCTCTGTTAACCATGAAGGTGCTTCCTGTGATGTGTCATAAAGATAAGCACTGCAGTTTTGGTTACTGAAGTCCCCCGATTCCCTCGTGAAGACTGAGGAGAAGATTAAATTCAATACCTTTGCCATCTCCCCATACTTTCTAACCAGATATCATTCCTAATTCTTTATGGGGCCAATATGGCCTGTTCTCCCTTTTTTACTGTTTACATACTTAAAGACTTAACTACAGACTGGTTAGTTTAAAGTGATTAAAAAGTAAAATCTTTTATTTCAAAAAAAATAACAAACATGTCATACTTACCTGCTCTGTACAGTGGTTTTGCACAGAGTAGGTCCTCTTCTCACTCTGGGCCCCTCCCCCTTGCCCAGTGCTCTCATAACAAGCAGCATGCCGTGGGGGCACTTGTGCATGCTCGCTCTCAAGCCGGTTTTCTGTGTCCATAAGACACAGAGAACACAGCTCAGCCCTGCCCCCCGCTCCCGCCTCACTTGCTGTGATTGACAGCCAATTAGGAGGGAGAATGCATGAAGGTTTAAAACCTTTACAATCACTTTAAATTCTATAGTCTGGAAGACAAAGGAGTGGCTGTGGATATAGTATACTTGGATTTTGAAAAGCATTTGACACAGTTCCCTACACACTGCTAATGTGTAAGGTAACATCTACAGTCTTAAAAAATTCAGTCCGTAAATGGATAGGTTTGCTAAAAGACCGTAGTTATAGAGTAGCGATTAATAAGTCATACTCTGAACGGTCTAAGTTTTTAGTGGTATACCCCAAAGTTCAGTGTTGGGACCCTTGCTTTGCATATTTATAATTATATAGATTTTGGGATTAAAAGTACCATTTCAGTGTTTTTGCTGATGACACCAAGCTATGCAGTGGAATAGCTTCCTTACAGGATGTCTCCAACTTACAGCTGACCTCAATGCATTAATTGGGCAATTATGTGGATAATGAGGTTTAATGTTGATAAATGTAAAGTTTGGCATTTGGGGATAAACACATGCATGCATGATACATTCTAGAGAGAGAACAGTTGAGGGAGTCAATGGCTGAGAAGGATCTGGGTGTTCTGGTAAATCATAAACTTAATAATAGCATACAATGGCAAGCTCAAGATTTTAAAGAGGAAGTAATCTTCCCTTGATTGTATGTCCCTATAGTTAAGCCTATAATAAGGCTTACCTATTGGTACTGTAAATATCTTCTAAACTTGCACAGTTTAGGAGCTATTTACTGTATACACCGCCAATGACATCGTCGGCACATGCCCTCTGAAGGAACGGCCACCGTGCTGTTTCTTCAGAGCCCTGTGACATAAGTGGCGGCTCCAGCACGCATACGCGCGAGTGACGTACTTGAAAGGAAGATGGACGAAGCTGGATATGGACTCCGGTGATGACGACAAGGGCTTCGTTTGCAGGTAAGTTTCACATATTGTGCTAGTATGTGATGCATACTAGGATATTATGTCTTTACTTTGCAGGTCACCAAAGAGGCAGTGTTTACTTCCTCTTTAACCGCTTCCGGACCACCCACTGTACATATACTGCGGCAGGGTGGCCCGGCTATGCAAAATCACGTACCTGTACGTGATTTTGTGCTTGCGGTGTAGGGGATGTGCGCGCGCCGCTCCCGCTGTGATTAGACACAGCGGGAGCTAATCAGCAAGTGCCTGCCGTGACCCGCCGATCGTTCACAGGAGACACGGATCAGCGGTGTGCCTATGTAAACAAGGCACACCGCCAATCTGTCAGTGAGGAAAAGAGAGATCTTCTGTTTCAGCTAAGCTGAAACATGATATTTGTTTTCCTCCAGTGTAACACTCCCCCCCACAGTTAGAAAGCACCTCCCTAGGACACACTTAACCCCTTGATCGCCCCCTAGTGTTAACCCCTTCCCTGCCAGTGTCATTTATACAGGGATCAGTGCATTATTTTAGTACTGATCACTGTATTGGTGTCACTGGTCCCCAAAAAGTGTCACTTAGGGTCAGATTTGTCCGCCACAATGTCAAGGTGCTAAAAATCACCGATCGCCGCCATTACTAGTAAAAAAAAAATTCCATAAATCTAACCCATAGTTTGTAGACTCGATAACTTTTGCGCAAACCAATCAATAAGTGCTTATTGGGATTTTTTTACCAAAAATTTGTAGAAGAATACATATTGACCTAAACTGATGAAGAAATTAGATTTTTTTTTTTATTTTTTTATTGGGAATGTTTTATAGGAATATTGTTTTTTTATTCAAAATTGTTGCTCTTTTTTTGTTTAAAGTGCAAAAAAAACAAAAAAAAAACACAGAGGTGATCAAAAGAAAGCTCTATTTGTGGGAAAAAAAAGACATCAATTTTATTTTGGTACAGCATCGTACGACCGCGCAATTGAAAGTTAAAGCAAAGCAGCGTTGTAATGCAAAAAATGGCTTGGTCAGGAAGTGGATAAATCCTTTCGGGGCTGAAGTGGTTAAAGCTAATACTTTCTTGTATTAAAAGTAGTATAGACTCCAGAGCGAGAGCTGTAATGTTACCCCTGTACAAAATATTAGTAAGACCTCATATAGAATATGCAGTTCAGTTTTGGGCACCCGTTCACAAAAAGGATATTGGACAACTGGAGAATGTACAGAGAAGGGCAACCAAACTGATAAGAGGCATGGAGCTCAGCTATGAGGAAAAATTAATTGTTAGTTGAAAGATTTGTGCATTTTCAATGTCACCCTTGAAGCCACATAAACAGGCCCTGTCCCCACTGTATTTTTATTTATTTTTATTTTTTTTGCATTGGCGTGGTTCCAGGAAAGAAAATCGCTCTGTCTATGGTTGGCTTAAGATTCACCCCAAATAGACTTCACTACTACGTTTGGGTTTTGTCACTATAAACAGGGTTTGACTAAACTCCTGTAAATAGAACACAGGAATTCCTATTTCTAAAATTATTTGTATATCTTTTTTGTTTAAGGTCTCGTTTACACGGGCGTACTGAAGCGTATGCCCATGTGACAGTCATGCGGGTGTGGATGAGCGGCCCTTAACTCATACAGTGTGTGCAAACATTTGTGCATCCCAATGCACGCTTAAGTATGCCTGTGTGAACAAGGCCTAATGCAAATGTCACATGCTGATGACGGGTATCTAGCTGACAGATCTTTTTAAGATCCAGCATGATTTTTTGTTTTCTTTTATGTTTATCTTTAGACACCTTCCCGAGCAACATTTAAAACTTTC
Organism: Aquarana catesbeiana; assembly: GCF_042186555.1. Lineage (NCBI taxonomy): Eukaryota > Metazoa > Chordata > Amphibia > Anura > Ranidae > Aquarana > Aquarana catesbeiana. Next base: position 522,853,788 of record NC_133325.1, read on the forward strand.
AAATTCAGGAAATTAGCTGCTCATCTCTTGAAGGAATTAGCCACTGGGGAGGATTTACTAAAACTGATGCACACAAAATCTGGTGCAGCTGTGCATAGTAACCAATCAGCTTCTAACCTCAGCTTGTTCAATTAAGCTTTGACAATGAAATCTAGAGGCTGATTGGTGCACAGCTGTACCTGATTCTGTGTGCACCAGGTTTAGTAAATCTTCTCCACTGTGTGTTAGAGATCCCTTATTGCTCCCTTCACAGTGGATATATTTACAGAAAACTCAACACGCCTTTGTCGATTTTACGTTTGTATAAGCTAACAAGAAACCATCCAGCTTGGAAAAGGTTCATACATCTTTGTTCACTAAGGCCCCTTTCACACTGGGGCGGGGGCGGCGTCGGCGGTAAAACGGCGCTATTTTTAGCACCACTTTACCATCATTTTAGCGGTGGTATTCGGCCGCTAGCAGGGATGGTTTTACCCCCCTGCTAGCGGGCGAGAAAGGGTTAAAACCACTGCAAAGCGCTGCTGCAGCAGCGCTATGCCAGTGGTATAGCCGCGCTGCCCCATTGATTTCAATGGGCAGGAGCGGTGAAGGAGCGGTGTATACACCGCTCCTTCACCGCTCTAAAGATGCTGCTAGCAGGACTTTTTTTACCGTCCTGCCAGCCCATCACTCCAGTGTGAAAGCCCTTGGGGCTTTCACATTGGAGACACAGCAGTGGCTCTTTCAGGGCGCTTTGCAGGTGCTATTTTTAGCGCTGTAGCGCCTGCAAAGCGCCCCAGTGTGAAAGGGGTCTAAAGGAGGTTGATTTAACATGTGGCCTATAAAGGGATTAAAATCAAATTTAAAATTTAAATAAAAACTATATATTCTTTACATTTGTTCTGTACATATGCTCACTGTGGAACCTAAGGATTCATTCATCCATTGTGTAAAACGGCTGTTTGATCCTGTCTTCTCTGATCCTCCCTTCTTCCACAGCCCCAAGTACATCTCCTGATAGAAGAGGGCCCTAATAGGCACATGCTCAATTTGGTGTGCATTGCTAGAGAGTTTTTTTTTCCTTGGGAGGGTGCATGTGATCATCACAGGGCCAATCTGCACTGCCTAGACAGAGGGTCAGGGGTCATGCAGACTCATAGGACAGTCAGAAGAGAATGAAACCTCCTCCAGTGCTCGACAGGACACCGCTATAAGTCACAAGGCTGCTATATACTGCTGATGAGAAAAGGTATTTAGCAGTTTATGTCTGTCATCTAGTGATCTTGAATTGCCCAGGTTAAGGCCCTAGATTTGCATGCAGAGTTGCCAGACAACAAGCTTATTTTTGTGGATGTGCACAATCTCAGGGCACACCAGTGTGAGGACTCGTCTACCAGGAGGTATGTCCAATCGCGATCGTTTTTTTGCATGTTCCCACGTGTAACATTTTTTAATGGGCTGCTCTATGCTTATTAAACACACAAAAAAGTGTTGGCATCATTTTAAAATCATACCGCACCAAAACATATGATACCGTGTTTTTGGGTTTGTAGCTCCGTATGTGCAAAACATATGGTGCTACAGTACAATATATTTTAGCAGGCGCCAATGTACGCATATTTGCTTGATGTGTGGGGGTGCCATTAAGAATTAATGGCCCCTGCCTGTGTCTGCAGAAGGCAGTGCATTTATGTGTTGGGCAGGAAAATGTGCAAATTTTGCATGTGTTACTGCATAGCATGTCCTAAAATGTAGTTTGTAAGGCAGAGCTAAGTGGTCTGTAGGTTGTAAACCCCCCCCTAAATCCTCCCTCCTAGCACACATTCTGTTCCCTTCCTCCCTTCAAATCCCCCTCCTATCACAAAACATCTCATTCCACCACAACCCTCTCATCACACAGCAGAGTTTGATTACTTCTCACTATCCACAATTTTTTAAGTTAAGGGGAGGTCATCAAGCTCTGTCCTATCTGATCTGAGGGCAATCTTGTAACTCCTATGTACAGACAGAAGGAAGAGAGCACTGCCTGCACCTCCTCCTGGCTCTCTACTTCTCCCTGCTGCTATGTGTACTCTTAGGAAATTCAGCTGACCACCTGACAGTGAAGTGTTGATTGCCATCGCTCTTTGCTTTGCTTCAATGTGTGTCTTCTCATTCTGGATAACTTGCTCTTCTCTCCCACTCTACTGTCTGCACACTGATCACTCCTCTACACACATTCCATACACTCTGCCCAGCCAGATCAACTGCACCTGTGCCTCAGTATATTCTTGCCGGCAAAACAGAAAGCTGTGGGGGCCACCCGAGCTGTTCTTAGCAACCGATGACATCATTGGTTGGTAGGACACGGGCGGGCGGCACACGCAGCTCTCTGTTTTGCTGGCAAGAGGACACATAGCAGCTGGGAGGAGGTGTGGGTGGTGCTCTCTTCCTCCTACAGGATCGCTCTCAGATCAGAATGAGCAGGTTTTATGTAGTTTTGCTGCAACACTCCTGGGGACTCTTTGCAGCTCCGCAGATGAAAAACACCGACTTAGTGTATCCAGGTGAATTATAGCTGGTTTCTTCAGGACTAATTAACTAAATGTTAATCTTCTCATTATCAAAGGAAAACTGTCCCAAATTAATAAAAAAAAAAAAAATATATATATATATATATATATATATATATTATATTGTCAGCCTGCAACAGAAACACTGTTCCTGGCAGGAACTTAAGAGAGGAAACTTTGAAAAAAATCACAAAAAACAACTTGACTAAATACCTGCTTTGTTCTTCTTAAACCCCTTTGAGCCACATATTGTTTTGTTTTTTTTGTATTTAGAAATGTAGTGATGCTTTCGATCTACACATTATAATTTTAGCATTTGTAGTTTACCCCAACATATTGTAAATTATTTTTTTTACAACAGATAGAGATACATATAGTTTTATTTTTTTGGCTTTTATTGAGATTATATAGTAGAGACTTAGAAAAGAAATACAGTTTCCGATATTTTTTCCCATCACAACTATTACGTGATTAGCACTTCTATGTATTTACCTCAAAAAATAATTAACAAAGTCTGTTGATTAAAATATCACATTAGTGCAGAATAGTAAGTGAATATAAGTATTTAACTTTAGGAGAGCTTCCAATGCTACATTGCAAGGAACACAATAGAAAAAAATGGTTTGCGTAAATTGTTAGCATAACAACGCCTCTTGTTATATTGACGAGGATTAAATTATGCATAAAAACAAAGAATACACATAGGGTACACCCATCTAATGTCCAAAGATGTCTCAACCATGCATGAAAACAAAGGAACTGGGGTGCAGACAAATGGCAGCAGGTGCTCTGGGCTGAAGAGTCAAAATATGAAATATTTGACTGTAGCAAGAGGCAGTTCGTTTGCAGAAGGGCTGATGAATTGTACAATAATGAGTGTCTGCTGGCAAAGGTGAAGCGTGGTAGACGTTCCGTGCCAGTTTGGGGCTGCATTTCTGCAAATGGAGTTGAAGATTTGGTCAGGATCAGTGGTATCCTCAATGCTGAGAAATACAGGCAGATACTTATCCATTATGTCATACCATCAGGGAGGCATGTAACTGGCCCCAAATTTATTCTGCCACAGGACAATGTCCCCAAACATACAGCCAATGTCATTGAGAACTATCTTTAGCGTAAAGAAGAACAAGAGGTCCTGGAAATGATGGTTTGGCACAGAGCCCTTATCTTAACATCATTAAAGTCTGTATGGGATTACATGAAGAGACAGAAGAATTTGAGGCAGCCTACATCCACATAAGATCTGTGGTTAGTTTGCAAAAATGTTTGGACCAACCGACAAGACAAGTTCCTTCCACTGTGTGAAAGTGTATCTAGCTGTTTTGGAGGCAAAGGGTGGTCACACCCTTTTATTTGATTTGGATTTCTCCTCTGTTTATTTACTTTACATTTAGGTAATTGATAAATTAAAAAAAAAACACTTTTATTTCTGAAAGCATTCTTAACCACTTCACGCAAAACCATGTACCTGTACGTAATTTTGTTGAAGTGGTTATACCGGGGGGTGATGCCTACAGCCAGAGGCATCACCCTGGTACCTATTCTTAGAGCGGACGGTCGACTTTCATGTAATAACAACCGATGTGGCTAAATAACCACTCCGCCATTATCACAAGCCCCTCATGCCGCTCCGCCCGGGTCTCCCATCCCAACAGGAGACCCGAGCGACCAGCAACACGGCTTTGATCAGGTCTCCGATGTAGTAACCCCGAAGCAATGTCACTACCTCACTTCCAGTTTCCTGGGCAGCCAACGGCGCTGATTTAAAAAAAAATCTGCAAAAATGCAGATTTTGGTGTTTTGAATACTTTGAAGTGCAGAGGAGGGGTTTGGGGTCTTTTAGACCCCGGATCCCCCCATAAGAAGTATCTGTCTCTGCCTATTACTGTCACAAGGGATGTTTACATTCCTTATGACAGCAAAAAAAGTGATCAGAACGTTTTTTTTAAAGGAACAGTGTAAAAATAATTTTTTTAAACTAACATTTTTAAAGCACCCCCATGCACCAAAGAAACTGCATACGTGAGTCACGCCCACAAATGTAAACAGTGTTCTAGCAAAAGACCTCCCCTGTAACCTAGTAACCGTTAAAATTTTTTAAAGCGTCGCCTATGGAGATACCGTAGTTTGTCGCCATTCCATTAGTGCAATTTTAAAGTGTAACATGTTAGGTATCTAGTTACTCAGCGTAACATCATCTTTCACTATATACAAAAACTTGGGCTAACATTACTGTTTTTTTTTTTTTTTATTCAGTGAAGTGTATTGTTTCCATAAAAAATTAGTTTAAAAGACAGCTGTACAAATACCGCGTCACATAAAATATTGCAACAACTGCCATTTTATTCTCTAGGGTCTTTGCTAAAAAAATTATATATCATGTTTGGGGGTTCTAAGTCATTTTATAGCAAAAAATACAGATTTTAACTTGTAAACAAGTGTCAGAAATAGGCTTGGTCTTGAAGTGGTTAAATTACAGCATTTTTTCTCACCTGCCTACAACTTTTGCACAATCGCATGTCTGTGTGTATATATATATATATATATATATATATATATATATATATATATATATATACACACAGGCCTGTACTGGCCATCGGGACTACCGGGAGTTTCCCGGTGGGCTGATGGCTCAGTGGGCCGGTTGACAGACAGCGTGTCACCACCCGTCTCTCTCTCATGGATGGATGTCACAATAATGATCCACTCATACACCCGGCACACAAGCACTGCCCATCATCGTGACGCTGCCACTCCCCCTAAGATTACAGCCTCGTCCCAGCGGTGTGACATCACTCATGGCCGGAGGCGGCCCGGGGACATAGGGGGAGCGTAGCGAGCTGCTGCCCAAGCTTAGCTGCAAGACTGCAGCCAAGTGGAGCCAGTGCCGCCGAGGAGGAAACAGCTAATTCCATGCAAGTCCAAACAGCAGCACAGACAGGGACAAAGTCAGTAATCAGTGTAATTCAAGTAACAAGTCAGGAAGCACTAAATAAGCTAATTAGATGCTATACGGATGCAGGCTGCATGATTAATAATAAACTGAGTCTGTTACTGTCTGTGATTTCTGTAATATGCAGCATGGCAGGGGGGAGGGGTAAATATACTGCCACTGGTCATGGTAACTGATGAATAATTTAATGCCACTGGTCACGGTAACCGATTATTAATCAGTTACCGTCACCAGTGGCATTAAATTATTCATCAGTTACCAAATTTTTGTCCAGCCCTGTATACACACACACACACACACACACATCATCATCATCCATAACATTAGGATCACTGACAGGTAAAGTGATTAACACTGATCTTGTCTCATTATAATGCAGTGGTTCTCAACTCCTGTCCTCAGGACCCATTCACAGGCCAGGTTTGCAAGATAACTGAAATATATCACAGGTGATATAATTTGCTGCTCAGTGATTGCAGTATTCTAGTCTGCATCTCTCCAAGGTAATACTTAAAATCTGGCCTGTTAGTGGGTCCCGAGGACAGGAGTTGAGAACCACTGTTATAATGAAATCCGAAAGTCAGTGGGATATATTGAGCAGCAAGTAAACATGTCCATAAAGTTGATGTATTTGTAGCCATGGTGTTGCAGCTAATAACAAACAATCCGCCAAATCACCCCACTGCCAGACTTCATACATCCTTTCCAGAGACAATGAATAGTCTTTTGCGAGCTTTGTTTTTGCGAGCTTTGTTTTTGTTGTTTTATTGGGGGGTACAGCTTGGATAGGGATAGGAACATGGGATGCCCATAGGATAAGTCTTTGCCATCATATTTAAGGATTTTAGTACACTTTGAATAAAGTTAGAGCCAGAAGATATAATGTGTATATAGGATTTAGTATTAGTTTCCTCCTGCATCTCCATGCAGACTGTTGCTCCCCCTGCAGCTCAACTCCCGCAGACTATTCCATCTAAGAGTTCTCTAACTACCCGACCGTGTGGTGGCAGAGACATCACTAATGACCGTGTAAAAGTAATGTTCTTAGATCTCTTTCACCTCCTGCCCATAACTTGTTTTCTCCTGTACACTTGATTCCTCCTGCACAAACTTAGTTACTGTATTGAAATATGTCACATCCTCTTCTATTGAATAGTAGGGACCTACTCTGAGGCTTATCCTCCCTACTGTGGCTCTGGTTGCTTGCTGCCACTAGGCCAGAGGCCAGCAGAACCCTCCCCGGAGGCCCAGTGGGTTAAAAGCATATCTTCTAGGAAAAATGGACTACTGTTCCCAGCCAGCCCAACTTGCAAATCATGTGCCCGCAGGCAGCATCGACTTGTCACAGATCCCCACAGTCTCTTTTCTGAGTCAGGACTCCCCATCATCCACCATGTGTATTGATAAAGACTCCACTGGTGACCGTGTACTAACAGAGTTCCCTTCACAGACTCCTTGGCACTCCAGCCCTTAGCACCTCCAGCCCAACTGTAGTATCACTCACCAAACTTCCAACAACCCTGAGTCCTTGATGAGGAACTTTGACTGGACCATGCGTACCGCCAGTTTCACCTGCCCTTCTGCTCCAGAAGTTCCCTGCCATCCGACCGTGTGGTGGCGGAGACATTGTCAATGACCGTGTAGAGGCAATGTTCCCTTCACAGCTCTCCCCAGGCCTCTCCTGCGATCGGCGCCCCCCCAGATGGGGATGGCCTCCTGCGACTGACTAACATGCCATTCCTCACTTCACCCAGCTGACTCTGTCCCCTGTGGAGAATCACCTCAGCTTATATATGAGGCCCATCCCCTGTCATCTCGATGAGGATTGGTCAGGGTTCACACACAAGCTGCCTGCCACTCAAGTTCTAGGCCCAGCCCCCTTTCCAGAATATTCTCCCCAGAACAGGGGGAGGCGCCTCAGATCCAGAGCACAGGTGGTAACGCCCACAGCTACTCTGACCACTCCCAGCCCCCAGATCAAAACAGACAGGCTTTGCGCGCAGCATAAGCCTGCCTACATTTACCTGTGTTGGATAACCTAGTAAAAATACCTTACTAGCACCTATCTATTGGTAGAGGGTGCTAAAGTGTAAAAAATAGGTATCACAGTTTGTTGTGTTTTAGGCTGCTTCTAACCTGTGTCCACAGCCAAAAGTGCATACAGTGGGCACGTGAGCTTTCGAACTGGACTAGTCAAAATATCAGTCAAAATACAAAATATACAAAATACATTTTATTTTGCATTTTGATTCATGGAACACACTATCTGTCTCCTCTCCCCTGTCAGAACATGGATTTGTGTGTTTACACACACAAATCCACATTTCTGCTCTGTCAGGAGCAATCGTGGGTGCCTGGCGGACATCGCGGCCACAGGGCACGAGCATCGGCTCCTCAGTGACGTGGCGGGCGTGCATGCCACGGGAAGCGGAGGACATCATATAACTGTCTGCTTGTCACTTTAAACCCTTGTTCAGCACTGACTGACAGGTAGAACCTTTATGCCTTCCTCTTGATTCCCTGGGGAATGTTTTCATCATCAGACACTTCCTCTAGTTTTGGAGAAAGAGGGTTCTCATTGATTCAGCATTCAGAGGCAAGCAAGCCAGCAGTACCTCGTGGGAAGGCAATTGTTTATTGAAGTTTTCTAAAGTTTAATGTTGCACCCCTTGGCAAGCCGTGCAAGGTATGCAGTAAAGGTGCATTGTCTATAAACAAATATATGTTTTTAGGCATAAATTGAGTCCGTGCTGTTAGATAACCACCTCCCACCCTGCCACTGCACATATACGGCTGGGTGGGAGTTTCCTTCTTCTGAGTGGACGTTCAGGCACATCCCTCAGAAGTAGGGGGATCGGGCGCACGCGTGCCCTCGCAGCAGCGCGATCCCCGATGCGCTCGTGTCACCCGGACACGGGCATCTCCGATCGGCAGGAGGGCTCTGTGATTGGCCCTCCTGATCACATGACGACTGTGTCCAATCATAGCCGTCATGTGATGTAAACAGAGAGCTGGTTGCTAGGCAATCGGCTCTCCTCTCCTCACACGGAAGCTGTCAGTGAGGAGAGGAGAGGGGATCACTGCAGCCATCCGATGATCAGTGAGTATGAGCTGTTTTTTTACAGCTTTTTACACACTGATCACCGGCCCAGTGTCCTCACACAGTGTAGAATCACAATGTCCCCAAAATATTGTCCCCAAAACACTGTCCCCACACATGTCCCCACACAGTAAAAACACCTATCCCACATATGTAACAGTAAAATCATATGTCCTAATGTTCATCTGCACACATATGTCCGTGATCATCTGAGCACATATGTCCATGATCACACAAACCACTTATTATACACTTAACAGGATTTTTTTTTACCAAAGACATGTAGCAGAATACATGTTGGCTTAAATTTATGACAAAATTAGATTTTATTGGATTTTTTTAAAAACAGAAAGTAGAAAATATTGTTTTTTTTTTTTATAAATTTCCGCTCTTTTTTCGCTTATATCGCAAAAAATTAAAAAAATGATTTGTGAATAATTACCACCAAAATAAAGCACTATTTGTGTGAACAAAATGATTAAAATTTCATTTGAGTAGAGTGTTGCATGACCGCGCAATTCTTATTGAAAGTGCAAGAGCGCTGAAAGCTGAAAATTGGCCTGGGAAGGGGGTGAAAGTGCCCAGTATTGAAGTGGTTAAAAGATATGCTGTAGACAGCCAAAATCTTTGAACATATAGTCATGTTTCCTTAGATGTTTACTGTTAATTTAGATATGTGTGTAGATAACGGAACTCCACATTTGTAATTCTGTTTGTAACCCCCTTTTTGGTGATCTCTGTAAACTAATGTATTGTTTGTCATTTTACAGTTTTCACAGTGCTTAAGGTACTTAAGGAGTTAAAATGATTAACCTCTGTGGTGTTCAACCCTACTGCATACCTTTGAGGCAAAAGAATAAAAGTACTGCACCCATCAGAGGCTCTCCTCTCGTTTTTTACTCAAAGCCAATGGGCCCGCTACAGTGAAAACTTGGTATTGCCTGAGTGCCCTAATGGTCAGTCCGCCCCTGTTTGAATGACAATTACTCGGTCATGCAACACTTTACCCTTATGAAATTTGCATCCTTTTTTCACACAAATAGAGCTTTCTTTTGGTGGTATTTAATCACTAGTGGGTTTTTTATTTTTTGTGCTATAAATAAAAAAAGACCGTAAATTTTGTGAAAAAAAAGACTTTTTCTTGGTTTCTGTCATAAAATTTTGCAAATTAGTAATTTCTCTTCATAAATTTTGGCCAAAATTTATACTGCTACATATCTTTGGTAAAAATAACCCAAATTAGTGTATATTATTTGGTCTTTGTGAAAGTTATAGAGTCTACAAACTATGGTGCCAATCACTGAAAATTGATCACACCTGATGTGCTGAAGGCCTATCTCATTTCTTGAGACACTAACAAGTCAGGAAAGTACAAATACCCCCCAAATGACCCCTTTTTAGAAGGTACACATTCCACGGTATTAAGTAAGTAGCATGGTGAGTTTTTTTAAGTTGTAATTTTTTTCCCACAATTCTTTGCAAAATGAAGATTTTTTTTTTTTACAAAATTGTCATCTTAACAGGTTATTTCTCTCACAGAGCATATGCATACAACAAATTACACCCCAAAATACATTCTGCCACTCCTCCTGAGTATGGCGATACCACATGTGTGAGACTTTTACACAGCTTGGCCACATATAAAGGCCCAACATTGAAGTAGCACCTTCAGGCTTTCTACAAGCATAAATTACACATCTCATTTCTCAACCACCTATTACACTTTTGAGGGCCCTGCAGCACCAGGACAATGGAATTACCCACAAAATGATGCCATTTTGAAAAGCAAACACCCCAACGTATAATCTATGAGGTATAATGAGTCTTTTGAACTGTTCATTTTTTTCCAGAAGTTTTTGGAAAATGTGGAAAAAAAATTAAAACGCATTTTTTTTACAAAAAGTTGTCCATTTATCAGATATTTCCAACACATAGCATGTACATAGCAAAGGTGACACCGCAAAATACATTCTGCTACTCCTCATGAGTATGGCGATACCATGTGTGAGACTTTTACACAGCCTGGGCACATACAAAGGCCCAACATTGAAGTAGCACCTTCAGGTGTTCTACGAGCATAAATTGCACATCTCATTTTTTAACCACCTATTACACCTTTAAAGGCCCTGGAGCACCAAGACAATGCAATTGCCCACAAAATGACCACATTTTGGAAAGCAATCACCCCAATGTATAATCTATGAGGCATAATGAGTCTTTTGAACGGTTCATTTTTTTTCAGAAGTTTTTGGAAAATGTGGAAAAAAAATGAAAACGCATTTTTTTTTACACAAAGTTGTCCATTTATAAGATATTTAAAAACACATAGCAAATACATAGCAAAAATGACACCCCCAAATACATTCTGCTACTCCTCCTGGGTATGGCGATACCACATGTGTGAGACTTTTACACAGCCTGGCCACATACAGAGGCCCAACATCCAAGTAGCACCATCAGGCGTTCTAGGAGCATAAATTACATATAATAATTTCCTGGCAACCTATAATTTTTGAAGGCCCTTCATATTTCTAACACATAGCGTGTACATATCAAGAATTACAATCCAAAATAAATTCTATTGCGGAAAGGGTAAAAAAAAGCATTACCTGTGCTTTTAGTAGTGTCCACAGAGGAAAGCACTGGTCCAGGCAGCAGGCAGGGATGTGCTTGGCGACAGCAATAGTTTTTATCCAGACAGCAGGCAGGAATATTGTCTATAGTCAGCACAAAGATATTGTCAGCACAGTCCATAGAAATTGTCCAGGCAGAGACAGCCAGCACAGCCATAATATTGGTCCTGGTACACTGTTACCTGCAGACACTCATTATTGTACCGCTCTCCAGCCCTTCATAAACATATTGCCTCTTGCTACAGCTAATTATTTGCATAGTCCAGATAGCAGGCAGAGGTGTAGTCTGTTCATGCGGCAGGCAGAGGCATGATGGCAGTAAGTGAGCAGCAGGTTGAGGGCCACAATCAGGTAATACCTGTGCACAGGGGCACAGGGGTAGAGGCTTCGCCCACCCAAATCTGTATGAAGCCTCTGGACTCCAGACCCTAATCCGGCAATTCCGAAACCTGGAGAAAACAAAAAAAAATAGTTTTCTCCATCTGGAAGAACAATTCTGGAGCCCCTCACCTGGAATCGTAGTTGATAAAACAGGCTAGGGTCAGTTCACGTGGAAGCAGTCCAAACGGTAGGCAGAGGCATAGTCACAAAACAGTCCAGGGTCAGTTCACGTGGAAGCAGTCCAAATGGTAGGCAGAGGCATAGTCAAAAAACAGGCCAGGGTCAGTTCACGTGAAAGGCAGTGGCATGGTTATTTGAGGAAGCATGGAAAATGGTCAGCACAGATGATGAAAATGGAGAAATGGTTAAAAATATGGGCTAATATTTTAGGGATGTTTGATAAAGTTGGAAGCATTCACCAATGCAAAGGCTAGGTTGGGAGGGACACTGGTGACAATGGTAGTTGGTATCTCTTTGAAATGCCCTTTTCTTGCACACGTGACATTTTTTTTGTCGTCTTCAGCCTGCTTCTGATGGTGGAATGTTGTATGGGAAGTGGCGCTCATGAAGTCGGCTAACAGCATCAGAGCGAAGGTCTTCTGGGGGGGTCTTTGTCGATAGATGAGGGACGTGACAACTTCGTTTATGAATGGGCGGGGCTTTCCGTGGATTTGGTGTAGACTACATAGGAATTATAAATGGCCAAATGGATGAGATAAATTCCTACCTTCTTGTACCAGAATCGGGACCTCCTTATTGATAAATAGGGCTGAATCATTTGATCATTGAAATCCCCCCCCCCCCATGTAGAGATTGTAATGTTGGACACATGTTGGCTTTTCAATGAGACCTTGTCTTCTTTGAACCTCAATTGTAGTGTCGTCATGGATGGTGGACATCATGTGCACGTCCCTTTTATCCTTCCACCTCAAGGCCAGCACTTTGTTGCATCTCAATGTTGCTCTTTCCCCCCTTCGCAGCTTTTTGTTCGCTAGAGATTGTAGGAAGCCCTTCCTATTCTTTCTGGAGGTTCTGCAGGCCAGGGTTTTTGCGCTGTATGAAGTGGTTGAAAAGCGGCAGGCTGGTGTAGAAGTTGTCAAGGTATTTGTGATATCCTTTGTTCAGAAGTGGGCATGCCAGGTCCCATACAATCTTTCCAGTTGTGCCCATGTAGGCCGGGTACTCAGGGGGCTGGAGCTAGGAATCTCTTCCTTCATATATGCAGAACGCATACAGATATCCCGTGACTCTCTCACAGAGCTTGTAAAATTTTCCTCCGTATCTGGTCCTTTTGCTAGGATTGTATTGTTTTATTCTTAGCCAGCCTGAAAAGGGTACCAGGGACTCATCTACACATATATTCTGATCAGGGACATAGAGTTCTGCAAATCGTTGGGAAAAGAAATTTATCAGTGGGCGAATTTTATATAACTTGTCGTAATTTGGATCGGGGAGGGCACTGGGTGTTGTCACTGAAATTAAGAAAGCGCATTATAATCTTCTATCGGAACCTGGACATTATGGCAGAATAAATGGGCATGTGGTGGATGAGGTTGGTGGACCAATAGGCATGTCCTTCATTTTTTTTTGTAAGCCCCATGTTTATGGTGAGGCCCATAAACAATTTGAACTCCTCCAAATTCAGATCTCTTCACTCAAATGGACGAGCATTAGGGGTTGTTGGGAATATACTGCTGGGCATATAAATTGGTCTGGTCCACAATGAATTGCAGCAAAGTGTCGAGCAAAAACAGATAAAAACAATCGATCTCTGTGAAATTTTGGGTGTTGGCCTGCACACCTGGCTGTGCTGCAAAAGGGGGAATAATTGGTGATCCCGAGTCAGGAGGCAGCCATGTTGGGTTGGCATGACCATCTGGCATGTATGTAGAGGCCCTGACTCTTGGGGGATGTGATACTCCAGTAATTGGGGGATTTGAATCTCCTGTGCTGGTACTCAGGCATGATGTGGTGGCACTGGTATGGGACCTGGGCATTTGTTCCTGGGGCCTATTGCCAGAGGCAGCGCTGGTACTGAGGCCTGGGAATATAATCCTGGTTGCTGGCGGCTGCCTGGTTTCCAGAGTGCCGTGCCCTTTTAGGAGGGACCCATTCTGCCTTCGAATCATTTGCCAATTCACTATTCTCAATCGGTTCAAATGCCGAATTTGATTCAGAATCAGAATTGGAATCTGATGAAAACTCCCTGCTGCTCTCATCAGTCATAGAGAGATCTGGATCACCTCCTCACTAGTATATAATCTTTTGGACATGACATAGTTACATAGTTGGTAAGGTTGAATAAAGACACCAGTCCATCCAGTTCAACCTGAGTGAGTGTGGGTGCGTATCTACAATCATCCCTATTTATTTAAGGTACCCATATAGTGCTGCCAATTCACGCAGCACTCCACAAATACATCATACACCCACAATGGTCCCTACCCTCAAGGAGCCCACAATCCAAGGTCCCCAACTCACATTCATATACTAGGGCCAATTTTTGAACAGAAGCCAATTAACCTACCAGCATGTCTTTGGAGTGTGGGAGGAAACCGGAGTACCCAGAGGAAACCCACACAGGCACAGGGAGAACATGCAAACTCCAGGCAGGTAGTGTCGTGGTTGGGATTTGAAGCAGCAATCCTTTTTACTGCTAGGCGAGAGTGCTACCCACTACACCACTGTGCTGTCTGACTGACTGACGCTGATGGCTGTGTGACAGGTGGCAGGTGACGGTCACTAATGGGCTGTGCGATGGGTGGCAGGTGACATTCACTGATAGATGATGACGGGCGATGGTCACTGATGGGTGACAGGCGATGGTCACTGATGGGTGACAGGCCACAGATGGTGACAGGTGATGGTCACTGACGGGTGATGGTTGATGGTCACAGATGGGTGACAGGCCACGGATGGGTGATGGGTGCACCGCTGACGATCACTAATAGGTGATGGGTAATGGGTGACAGGGCACGTTCACTGTTGGGTGACGGGTGCATCGCTGACAGTCACTGATTGGTGGCAGGAGATGGATGACAGGTTACGGTCACTGATGGGTGACGGGTGATGGATGACAGGTTACGGTCACTGATGGGTGATGGGTGCACTGCTGACAGTCACTGATGGGTGACAGATGACAGGGCACGGTCACTGATGGGTGACGGGTGCACCACTGACGGTCACTGATGACAGTCTCTTATGTGACAGGTGCACTTTATGGGGTGACTGTGTGTCAGATATGGGTACTCACCGAGGCTGAGATGCTGAGAGCGGCAACCTATTGTGACTAAGCGCACTCCACTCCTGGAGATGGTACAGGGGGTGAAGGGCACAAAGAGGCACGAGTCACCAGCAGGCAGGGCAGGTCTTGCGTGAAGGTCACAGGAAGGAGACAGCTGTGCAGGACTGAGAGATGCTGAAGCTCGGGGAGGTAGGTGAGCAGCTAGTCCAACAGGCCGGGGGTCACACACCGATGACTGGCAAGATGACTGGCAAGAGTCTCTTAGATAGGCAGAACAGTCTTGTGCTGGAGACTGATAGCAGGTTTGCAAACAGGCTGATGATTAAATGCAGAAGACTGATAGGAAGTCCATAAAACAGGCCGAGGGTCAAGCACTGGAGACAAATAGCAGAGTCTGAGAGCAGGCCGAGGGTCAATCACTGGAGACAGGAAGCGATATCCGTAGACAGGCCGAGGGTCAAACACAGGAGGCAAGTAGCGAGGTCCGAGAGGCAAGCCGAAGGTCAGATGCAGGAAGAGATCAGCGTAAGTCAAGGTCAATCCGGGTCACAACGGGTAATCAAGAATCAGGATACAAGCAGGAAACACACAGGAGGCTGAAAGACAAACCAGTAACTTGGCCATGGCAGACAGTGGCTTTTATAGGCAGTGGGAGGCTCAGGTTGTGCGTGTGCTATTGCGTACACGCATTTGCCGTTCCACTGAATTGCGCACGTGCATTCGCCGTTCCACTGTATTGTTCCCAGGGATGCGCTGGGGTGCCGCTCTACTGTTCATGTGCATAGGAAAGCGACGATATTGGCGAGGCTGGTACTTGCTTCTTTCCTGACACTGTGGTGACTGTTGGGTGACATATGACAATGGGGGGGCAATGGAACAAGTGTTGTGTTTGGTGCAGACACTACAGAACACAGATCGGTAACTCACTGCTCCTGGCTCTTCTCTCCTCACACTGGAAACGATGTGTGAGGAGAGAAAAGATGGTAGCAGCTAGTGACCGCTCTGTGTTTAAATTTAGTGATCGGCTGTGAAAGGATCACAGCCGATCACGTGGTAAACAGCCGCCGGCCAATGGCTGTTTACCAGTGTCGGTGACCAGCAGTGTTCCCGAGAATGCGCTGCCACCGATGTGTACGAGCAGCACGCTTGCGAACGCGCGCATGTGCCATGCAAAGTGAGGAGGTACCATCTGTGATCGGCCGTGATGATCACATGGTAAACAGCCATGCCCAATGGCTGTTCACCCCCCTCAATGACGAGTGGTGTCTCCATGACACGCCGGCACCGACAGTACAGGGCTGCATGCACACAATTGCGCGCTTGCCCTGTTTGAATGGACGGACGTCATATGACGCCCACCCAGAACAAGAGCCGGGCCGCCCAGCCGTCATATGACGGCGGCAAGCGGTTAATTACGTAAAGGGTAAATTGTCTGGTTAAAAAATATCAGCAGCATATTCGTTTAACAACATTTTGTTGTATGGTATGCATTGTTTACTAATCTTTATAAGTTATAAGTGTAAATGCCTATTTTCTTTCGTAGCCTCTTGGTAGCAAGTTTGAGCCAACTCTTATTCAAATTAGGTTTCAGGCACACACACACTTGAAAGGCAAAGGCACACTAGAACAAAATGTTGTCACCCACTAAAGAAACAGACAAACCCACCAAGTCATAACAAGTGCGGTCCAGCTCCAGAGAGCGAAGCTTAACAGAAAAGGGCCAAGAAATGCACAAAGAAACAGTTTAGAAAAATGAAATAGCATTCAGCAAGGCATACAACTCTTGGAAGGAGCTAGCAAAATAAATTAGGATTAGGAGATTGGCAACTTCCAGCAACGTCTCCTCTCTACTTTCTGAGGAGAGGTGAGAGGTGACTCGGGAGAAAGTAGAGAGGAGACGTTGCTGGAAGTGGCAGCAGAGGAGCCAACAATAAAGACGGAGCTATTCTCTACTGCTACACAGTGGCATATACTGTGGATGTGTGAGACCCCAAGAGGGGGTGGAGGATCTGTATCACGCTATGTGGGCTCCCCTTTTTCTCTTTCCATAATGGAATCTCGCCATAGCCAACAATAAAGACGGAGCTATCCTATACTGCTACACAGTGGCATATACTGTGGATGTGTGAGACCCCAAGAGGGGGTGGAGGATCAGGTGAGTGCATCCACTATAGGAGCACGAATAAGGCACGCACTGAGTGTTTATTCATTGGAAAGCCCACCAGAGTCAAAACGGATTCCTTCACTGGCACAACAGCACTTTTATTGTATATATCAGTCACGTGTTCACTTGTTTATTCACACTAGCACCTTGTATATTTATTTAATTGTTTGAACATATTGCATCTATGGTCATTTTAATAATAACAATTATTTACTGCATTTATTTATTATATAAGCAAGTTGGAATATTACACATTGCACTTTCTATTTAGCCAGGCACACAGCCTGACACACATTTCACATAGGAGTGTAATTTACCTATTTTTTATTTTTATTTTTTATTTCATTTTTGGTTTCACATAATGAGCACATAGGCACAGTGCATCCTCCATTTTTTGGGTTGAAGATACTCATCTAACTTGCACTATTTATTTCATATTTTTTCTCCCCACCTATAACTCCTTTCCTCCCTCTTTGGGGAGTAGAGCACACCTGAACCCAATCAGGTTTAGAACAGCGCCATATCTACTCCCTCCTTCTTTTTTCAGCACTATACTCCACCTAGTGGAAGTAATTGGTAGAGGCAGCAGTTCTAGAAAACATCTCCAGAGTATTATTCCACTGCGCGGGGACCCTTTATTCTTCTCCGGCTCTGTGACTGGCCGGAGCCACGTGACGTCACTCACGCGAGAGCTGGCAGACACGGAGGTCCGTTTCTTCACAGAGCATACACTGATTACATCATCGGCGCAATGCAAGTGAAATATTTCCTAAACAGCGCACATTTAGGAGATATTTCCACTACCTATAGGTAAGCCTTATTCTAGGCTTACCTATAGTTAAAAGTCAGGAGGGAGGGTTTACAACCACTTTAAGAAAGGGCCACACTATAAAAAACTGCAAGGGAAGACACACATGTAGCATATGTAGTCAACGTCATCCAACCTGTTTTCACATACAGAGAAACACTGAGCCTGTCAAAACACCAAACGATGATTCAGTAGCTATGGGAGATAAGGTAAACGACAATGTTCCCAAAATTATGTCCCATACATTGACAAGGCATACTCTTGCCACATCCTGCATTGTTCCAGTTCTGTTGTCAGCTGCGGCGGAGTCTCAGAGAGAAATCCTCACTTATGCCTTACTTGACACGCAGAGTGATTCAACCTTTATTTTGGTAGATCTGGTATCTAAGCTAAGTACGAGCACCAAGCCGTTACAGCTAAAGCTCAGTACCATGACAGCCATTGATATAGTTACAGTGCCTTGCAAAAGTATCCCCCCCCCCCCGGTGGCATTTTTTGTGTTTTATTGCCTCACAACCTGGAATTAACATGGATTGCTTGAGGATTTGCATAATTTAATTTACAGAAAATGCCCACAACTTTGAAGATTTTTTTTTTTAATTGTGAAGCAAACAACAAATAGGACAAAATAACAGAAAAGGTCAATGCGCATAACTATTCATCCCCCTAAAGTCAATACTTTGTACAGCCACCTTTTGCTGCTATCAGAGCTTCAAGTCGCTTTGGATAAGTCTCTATGAGCTTGCCGCATTTTACCACTGGGATTTTTACCCATTCCTCCTTGCCAAACTGCTCTAGCTCCTTCAAGTTGGATGGTTTGCGCTTGTGAACAGCAATCTTTAAGTCTGACCACAGATTTTCTATTGGATTGAGGTCTGGGCTTTTGACTAGGCCATACTAACACATTTACATGTTTCCCCTTAAACCACTCAAGTGTTGCTTTAGCAGTGTATTTGGGGTTATTGTCCTGCTGGAAGGTGAATCTCCGTCCTAGCCTCAAATCACACACAGAGTGGTACAGGTTTTGCTCAAGAATATCCCTGTATTTAGCACCTTCCATCTTTCCCTCAACCCTGACCAGTTTCCCAGTCCCGACTGCTGAAAAACATCCCCACAGCATGATGCTACCACCACCATGTTTCACTATGGGGATGGTGTTCTTTGGGTGATGTGATGTGTTGGGTTTGTGCCAGACATAGCGTTATCTTTGATGGCCAAAAAGTTAAATTTTAGTTTCATCAGACCAGTGCACCTTACTCCATACATTTTGGGAGTCTCCCACATGCCTTTTCGCAAACTCAAAACGTGCCATTTTGTTTTTCGTTGAAAGTAATGGCTTTCTTCTGGCCACTCTGCCATGAAGCCCAACTCTATGGAGCATACGGCTTATTGTTGTCTTATGTACAGATACTGCAGTCTCTGCTGTGGGACTCTGCAGCTCCTCCAGGGTTTTGGTGTACGCCCATCTCTTGGCAGGTTTGCTGTTGTGCCATGTTCTTTCCATTTGGTTATGATAGATTTGATGGTACTCCTAGGGATCATCAAAGATTTGGATTTTTTTTTATAACCTAACCCTGACTTGTACTTCTCAACAACATTGTCCCTTACTTGTTTGGGGAGTTCCTTGGTCTTCATGCCAGTGTTTAGTTAGTGGTTAGGTGTTGCAGCCTCTGGGGCCTTTCAAAAAGGTGTGTATAGGTAATGACAGATCATGTGACACTTAGATTGCATACAGGTGGACATCATTTCACTAATTATGTGACTTCTGAAGGTAATTGGTTGCACCAGAGCTTTCTATGGGCTTCGTAACAAAGGGGTGAATACATACGCACATGCCAATTATCATTTTTTTATTTGTGAAAAATAGTTTTCTAATTTTACTTCACCAACTTAGACTATTGTGTTCTGATCCATCACATATAATTCAGATTAAAAAGAACATTGAACTAAAGGCAGTAATGTAACAAAATAGGTAAAACGCCAAGGGGGGGGGGGGTGAATAATTTTGCAAGGCACTGTATATCAAGCCAAATTGCTCACGGTCTGCGAGTGCACGGTTTCAACTCTAAAGGTCTAGTCCAACTCCGTCAAGCCTATACGAGAGATTTCATTCCAGTAGATAAGTCTCACATCCCCACCAAGGAGACTGCCCTTCAGTGGCCACACCTCAAGCATTTGGTAAACATGTTACAGCCACTTCAAGACTGCGAAGTCGGACTGCTGATCAGTTACGATTGCCTATCAGCACTGGCTCCCTTGGAGCTCGTTAATTGCTCCGAAGGTGAACCCTTTGCTCAAAAAACTATGCTCGGCTGGAGCATCATAGGATCAGCAAATCCACATCTTGATAGAGAGGGTAGCCAGAGATTCGTACACAGAGTCGCAGTAAAAGAAATGCCAATGCCCAAGATCACTGATCTGCCAAAGCCTCTAGAAATGGACTTCTCTGAAAGAAATTATAAAGATAAGTATGTGTCTCAAGATGATGTTCGTTTTGTGCAGTTTCTCTCTGAAACCATAATGAAAAGGAAAGATGGACACTATGAGATGCCGTTACCCTTCAAAGACATTCATGGAAGAAACAGCCCTTTCATTATCAGAGGAAGAAACAGTGTGGTACATCCCACATCATGGGGTTTATCACTCCAAGAAGCCAAACAAGTTAAGAGTCGTCTTTGATTTTAAGGCATCTCCCTAAACGATACCTTATTGCCAAGTCCCAACCTGATAAATTCTCTAGTGGGAGTCCTCTGTTGCTTCAGGAAGGAAGCAGTTGCTGTGATATGTGACATTGTAAAGATGTTCCACCAGTTCTACATCCCCCCAGAAATGCGCAATTACTTAAGGTTTCTTTGATGGGAGAACGGCCAGTTGGAAACAGAACCCAAAGAATACAAAAAGGCAGTTCACCTCTTCGGTGTCAGTTCCTCTCCAGGATGTTGGAAACAGAACCCAAAGAATACAAAAAGGCAGTTCACCTCTTCGGTGCCAGTTCCTTTCCAGGATGTGCCAACTTGGGCTTAAGCACAACAATACAAGGCAGAATATCCTTTAGCATCAGCTTTCATTGAGAAGAAATTTTATGTCGACAACGGCCTAACCAGTGTTTCAATAATCAGTGAAGCTACAAATCTAATCTTCGAAGCGCAAGGATTATGTAAAAATGCTGGCTTAAGACTGCATAAGTTCAACTCTAATGAAAGGGACGTCCTGTCTTGTGTAGCTCCGTCAGAAAGAGCAACAATTGGTGAACCTCTCAAACTTAACCCAGACTCAACATCAGAAGGACAAGTACTTGGCATTCAGTGGTCAATTGAAAACGACACCTTCAGCTTCAGCGTTGACATAAAGGACCGATCCTCAACCCGTCATGATATCCTGTCAGTTGTAGCCGCTCTTTATGATCCTGTAGGATTCATAGCTCCCTTCGTACTGAGTGGCAAGTGCATTCTTCAGGAGCTTTGTCGCGGGGCATCAGTTGGGATGAAGCACTTCCTGAGAGCTTAAGCCAACAGTGGGAGGCCTGGAAGAGTAGTCTTCAAGCTTTAAGGGAAATCAAGATACCTAGATGCTACCATTCTCCTGACTTTGGTAACAGAGAGAAGGTGGAACTACACCACCTGTTCATTCCTTAGGTACAAAAATGACAGAAGTCAAGTTCATTGCAGCTTCGTGATGGCTAAAGCAAGAGTAGCTCTGATGAAGATCATGAGCATTCTAAGGCTTGAACTCTCAGTTGCAGTCACCGCAGCAAGATTGAGTGTTGTGTTGAAGGCAGAACTTAAAACAGAAATTGACAAAGAATTCTTCTGGACAAACTCCTAGGTAGTTTTGGCCTATATCAATAATGAAGCGAGAAGATTTCATGTGTTTGTAGCCAATCGTATTCAACTCATAAGAGAGATTACAGATCCAACTCAGTGGCATTATGTGGATACAGCACAAAACGCAGCCGACCATGCATCAGGGGTCCTAATGTAGCAGATATTTCCCCCTCAATCTGGTTATCCAGGCCTAGTTTCCTATGGAAATCTGAAGTGCTCGCATCTCCAAGCTCTTCAGCAGAATTGATTGTAGGCGACCCCGAAGTCAAACCCATTACAACACTCACCTCACTAATCAGTGGACAAACTGATATTCTAAATCGTCTGAACAGGTTTTCCAGTTGGTTAATGCTCGTTAAGGTGATTGCAAGCATCAAGAGAATATGATTGAAGACCCATGTCTGCAGCAATCTTGTGACTGTGGAGGAACAAAAGAAGGCTGGGGAGGTAGTCATAGGTTTAGTTCAACAGCAAGTTTTTCCCCAAGAGCTAAAACTTCTTCAAAGAGGAGATAGTCTTCCAAGTTAAAACCCTCTTAGTTACCTTGACCCCATTCTGGTTCAAGGACTTCTTCGTGTTGGTGGAAGGCTGTCGAGATCAGTCTTTAGTCAAGAAACAAAACACCCAGTCATCTCCACAAGACAGAAATGGCACACACCTCGACGTAACCTGAAAGCAAACGACAGTTATAATCAAGGAAGATATGTCTCTGAGATACCAGTGGCAGCTAGGACGTGTGATTTAAACTACAATAGAAAAGGACATTCTAGTTTGTCAAGTCAAGGTGTTAGTGGGTGACAGAAGATTGCAAGATAAGAAGGACTATGTATCAAAACCCTCAATTATTGAACGTCCTATTCAAAAGCTAGTAGTTCTCATAGAAAGTAAATGAGTTGTCAGTTTAGTGATACACTAGCATACCACCGCAATACAGTAGCCAGTTACAGAGGTTCCTATAAGCTAAATT
This sequence comes from Aquarana catesbeiana, assembly GCF_042186555.1. Classification (NCBI taxonomy): domain Eukaryota; kingdom Metazoa; phylum Chordata; class Amphibia; order Anura; family Ranidae; genus Aquarana; species Aquarana catesbeiana. The sequence goes on from NC_133325.1 coordinate 522,876,396, forward strand.
GTGTAAGACTCACGTTTTTCACGGCCATGGTTATGTTCTGTAAAAAATGTATGACTCCAGGTTATATTCGTCAAACATAATTTGGTGGGAGTGTAACTGTCCGCTTGTCACTTTAAACCCTTGTTCAGCACTGACTGACAGCTGGAACCTTTATGCCTTCCTCTTGTTTCCCTGGGGAATGTTTTAACCATCAGACACTTCCTCCTTCCTCTAGTTTTGGTAAAAGGGGGTTCTCATTGATTCAGCATCCAGAGGCAAGCAAGCCAGCAATACCTCGTGGGAAGGCAATTGTTTATTGAAGTTTTCTAAAGTTTAAAGTTGCACCCCTTGGCAAGCGGAGCAAGGTATGCGGTAAAGGTGCATTGTCTATAAAAGTATATATGTTTTTAGGCATAAATTGAGTCCATGCTGTTAGTTAAAAGATATGCTGTAGACAGCCCAAATCTTTGAACATATAGTCATGTTTCCTTAGTTGTTTAATGATAATTTGGATATGTGTGTAGATAACGGAACTCCACATTTGTAATTCTGTTTGTAACCCCCTTTTTGGTGATCTCTGTAAACGAATGTATTGTATGTCATTTTACAGTTTTCCCGATGCTTAAGGTGCTTAAGTTATTTAAGGAGTTAAAAGGATTAACCTCTGTTGTGTTCAACCCCACTGCACACCTTTGAGGCAAAAGAATAAAAGTACTGCACCCGTCAGAAGCTCTCCTCTCGTTATTTACTCAAAGCCAATGGGGCCGCTACACATCATATGACGCCCGCCCAGGATGGGAGATCATTTTAATATGTGCCGGGAATGAAGTGGTTAAATCGCCATATCAACATTGACATCATGTGACACATATTTGCGGTTTCAAGAAAGGGTGATGGGTTGATGGGTTTCATGGTATTCTTGCTTTCTCGCGCCATTGTGAAGATAAATTACATGGCTGTATGTCAGGGCTGGGCTCAGCCCTTCCTTCTCTTAGCTGGCCTCTCAGCTGTCGGCTAATTGCCAGCTCCTATCTCTCCACAGTTACTCAGCTGTTGATGATATCCTGCTCGTCAGTCCTGCCTACTTAAGCGGTCCAGTCCAAAGGATCTCTGCCTTCACCTTGGTCAAAATCACAGAAACGATCACCTGCGATCCTGTTCAAGACTTGCTTTGCTGACATCCCATCTGGCTCCAGATCCAGCTTGCTGTTCCTCTACATTTATCCCTGACTTCTGGCTTGGTTGACTGTCTGTTCTGGTTACTGAACTTTGGCTATGTTTTGACTACGTTTGTTCTTTTTACTTTTATTATTAAATAGGTGGGATTTAACCGTACTTCTGCCTCGGCCTGATTTCATGGTTTCTGACAGCAGGTGAAGGCCATAAATTCAGAAGATGCAGTCAATCCACTTGTTGGTAATATTTTTTCCAGATTGGATGAACTGGATCACTGCATGGATCAGTTTGCCATGGCGTTAAAAACGTTCCTGAGTCGCACGGTTCACCTGGAATCTCCCACTGTGGCCGCCCCGATACAACATATGTTGCAGGCCGACCCTGCTGCTGCTCCAGTCTCTGTGCAGGCATCCACCTTGAGTATTACCTCTATAAGAGGTATGTCTAGTTCCGCTACGCTTCCCCATCGATTTGGGGGCGATCCAGTCCAATGCAGAGAGTTTCTCAACCAGGTTGAGGTATACTTTGAGATGCTGCCCCAGGCGTTTCCCACGGACAGAAGCAAAGTAGATTTTGTGATATCTTTGCTTTCTGGGAGAGCTTTGGCCTGGGCAAACCCTCTATGGGAGACACGAAAACCTGTTGTCTTGAGCTACCCTGAGTTTGTGGCTTTGTTTAAAAGGATATTTGACGTTCCCATATGCTCCACTTCTGCTGCCAAGTGCCTCATGTCCATTGAACAGAGTACGAGAACTGTTGCCAAATACTCCATTGAATTTCGTACTCTGGCAGTAGAGGTTGCGTGGAACAATGAGGCCCTCGTGGCTGCTTTTTCTTATGGTCTCTCGGATACCATCAAGGAAGAGATAGCAGCCCGAGATATACCCAATGAGCTTGAGAAGTTGACGTTCACGTTTGCCATCCTCATTGACTCCAGACTCAGGGAAAGACTCTCTTTTAAGGAGCTCTTTCGGAAGCCTCCTGTACGTTTGTTTCCGAGCTTTGCAGTCCCACCTGTGCCTCCCTCACCTCCCATGCCTCCTGGTACCGAGTCGGTCCGTGAAGATGAACCCATGCACTTGGGTTTCACACGTCTCTCTGCGGATGAGAGAACCTTTAGGAGGAGGGAGAGATTGTGCCTTTATTGTGGCCAAGCAGGTCACTTTTTGAAGTCTTGTCCTACCCGTACAGGGAACGCCCGAACCTTGAGGTCCTATCACAGACCGACCTTAGGTGGCATTGTTTCATCTCCAGTTATCCATAAGGATAAGCCCCTGGTTTTCAGTTATCCTTTCTTGGGCTGAGCCATCCATCGAGATACAGGCACTAATCGACTCTGGGGCTGCAGGCCTGTTCATTGATGCTGCCTTTGTATCAAAGCACTAGATTCTGATGCAGCTGCATGACACTCCACTTGCCATTGAGGCTCTTGACGAGAGACCTCTACAGCTTGCCCATGTGACTCATGAGACGGTTCCATTGTCCATGGCCGTAGGGGCTCTTCACCATGAGATAATCCAATTCCAAGTTATTTCCCCACCTAAGTTTTCTCTGATTATTGGTTATCCTTGGTTACAGAGGCACAACCCCTCTTTTGATTGGCTCTGTGCTGAGGTTCTCTCCTGGTCACCACAATGCAGCGAGACATGCTTCCAGAAGGTAGCCAAGGTCCTGTGCACCTCTTCACTCTCCTCCCTGTCGGAGGAGTACCGCGATTTTAGCAATGTCTTTGACAAAGGTCAAGCCGGTAGTTTGCCTCCACACCGGCCATATGATTGCGCAATTGACCTTCATCCTGGTGCCATACCCCCTCGTGGCCGGGTTTACCCTTTGTCGGTCTTGGAGGATAAGGCCATGGAGGAGTATGTTGCAGACACACTTTCTCGAGGTTTCATCCGCAAATCCTCGTCTCCTGCTGGTGCTGGTTTCTTCTTTGTGAAGAAGAGTGGTGAACTGAGACCTTGTATTGATTATAGGGGTCTCAGTCGTTTCACAATTAAGAATGCCTATCCGATTCCATTGATTATGGAGTTATTTGATCACCTCAAGGGAGCAACGGTTTTCACGAAGCTTGATTTGAGAAGGGCATACAATCTTGTGAGGATTAAGGAGGGTGACGAGTGGAAAACTGCGTTTAATACCAGAACAGGCCATTATGAGTACCTCGTAATGCCTTTTGGCCTTTGTAACGCCCCGGCAGTTTTCCAGGAATTTATTAACGATGTCCTCAGAGATTTGTTGCAATTATGTGTGGTGGTTTATCTCGATGATATACTCATATTTTCCAAGTCCTTGGAGAGCCACCACACAGATGTCTGTCATGTGCTTCAGAAACTAAGAGAGAACAATCTCTATTGTAAACTGGAGAAGTGCGAGTTCCATCGTGAACAGGTTAAATTCCATGTCATTTCCACTGCTGGTTTTTCGATGGACCTAGAGAAACTTTCGGCAGTTCTACAGTGGACCCAACCCGTGGGTTTACATCCTCTGCAGCATTCCCTGGGCTTTGCCAACTATTATTGGAAGTTTATTTGTAACTTCTCATCTCTGGTCAAGCCCCTGACTGATATGACCAGAAAGGACGGTAACCCACAGAGTTGGTCTCTGGAGTCCATTAAGGCCTTTGAGAGTCTCAAGGCTGCCTTTGCTCCTGTGTTGGCACATCCTGATCCTACGTTACCTTTTATCCTTGAGGTTGATGCTTCTGAGACTGGTGTTGGCGCACTTCTGTCTTAACGTTCTACCTCTGAGAGCGCTATGCATCCTTGTGGCTACTTTTCCAAGCAATTGTCACCTGCGGAGTGCAATTACAAGATTGGTGACAGAGAGCTGTTGGCGATCATTTTAGCCCTGAAAGAATGGAGACATCATCTCGAAGGTACCACTGTGCACGTGTACATTTATACAGTAATCAGTGACTATTTATAGCACTGATCGCTGTATAAATGTCAATGGCTTAAAAACAAAGTGTCAAAAGTGTCTGATCTGTCCGCTGCAATGTCGCAGTCCCAATTAAAATTGCAGATCGCCACCATTACTAGTAAAAAAAATAAATAAAAATGCCATAAATCCCAATTTTGTAGGCGCCTATAACTTTTGTGCAAACCAATCAATATACGCTTATTGCGTTTTTTTACCAAAAATATGTAGAAGAATGCATATCGGCCTAAACTGAGGAAAAAATGTGTTTTTTGGGAAAAAAATGGATATTTATTATAGCAAAAAGTAAAAAATATTGTTTTTTTCAAAATTGTCGCTCTTGTTTTATTCATAGCGCAAAAAATTAAAAACGCAGAGGTGATCAAATACCACCAAAAGAAAGCTCTATTTGTGGAAAAAAAGGAGGTCAATTTTGTTTGGGTACAGCGTTACACGACCGCGTAACTGTCAGTTCACTACTTAATGACCGCGCTATAGCCGAATAACGACTACAGCGTGGCTCGATAACTCTGGGAGGGCGTACACTGACGTCCTTCCAGAATCTTGCTCCCACGCGCCCTCTGTGGCGTGCACCTGGGAACATCGCCGTGTCCTCCTCAAATGACAGAGCGATCACTTGTATACAAACCGGCGTCACGTACTGTTCCTCTTTCCCCTCTCTGTACAGATTGTACAGTGAGGGGAGAGATCAGATGCTGCTGCAGCGCTGTGGGCTGGATGTGTAGTGCCCACGACGCTGCCCTGTGCCCACTCCAGCCATTCAGCTAGCCATCCATACTGAGCCATCCATACTGAGCCATCCATACTGAGCCCATCCATCCTGAGCCATCCATACTGAGCCCATCCATATAGAGCCATCCATACTGAGCCCTTCCATACTGAGCCATCCATACTGAGCCAGCCATCCATCCATCCATACTGAGCCAACCATACTGAGCCCATCCATACTGAGCCATCCATACTGAGCCATCCATCCATCCATACTGAGCCATCCATCCATATTGAACCAGCCATCCATCCATACTCAGCCAGCCATCCATCCATCCATACTCAGCCAGCCATCCATCCATCCATACTCAGCAAGCCATCCATCAATCTATACTCAGCCAGCCATCCATCCATCCATGCTCAGCCAGCCATCCATACTGGGCATACATCCATACTCAGCAATACTCATCCATCCATCCATGCTCTGCCATCCATCCATATTCAGCAATACTCATTCATGCTTATCCATCCATTCATACTCAGCAATACTCATCCAGCCATCCATACTCAGCCAGCCATCCATACTCAGCAATACTCATCTATGCTTATCCATCCATCCATGCTCAGCCATCCCATCCACCCCCATCCATACTCAGCAATACCCAGCCATACCCATCCGTACTAAGCAGTACCCAGCCATCCCATCCGTACTCAGCCGTACCCAGCAATACCCGACCGTACCTGGCCGTACCCAGCCGTACTCAGCCATACTAATTTATGGTCAGTCATCCCATCCATACGCAGCCAACCCATTCACGGCTCATCCATCCCCATTCATGTTCATCCATGCCACATCAGTTCTCATCCATGCCACATCCATGCCACTAGAGTGCCTCACAAAAGTGTAATAGGTAGTCAAATTAGATTTGATATTTATGCCCCTAGAATGCCTGACGGTGCTCCCTGCATGTTGGGCCTCTCTATGTGGAGAAATATTGTATAAATGGACAACTTTGTGTAAAAAAAAAATGCGTTTTCATTTTCTTTACACATTTTCCAGAACTTGTAGAAAAAAATGACATGTTCAAAAGACTCGATATGCCTCATAGATTATACATTGGGTTGTTTTCTTTCCAAAATCGGGTCATTTTTGGGGCATTTCCATTGTCCTGGTGCTCCAGGGCCTTCAAAAGTATAATGCCGCGTACACACGATCGGACATTCCGACAACAAAATCCTGCATTTATTTCGGACGCATGTTGGCTCAAACTTGTCTTGCATACACACGGTCACACAAATGTTGTCGGAAATTCTGAACGTCAAGAACGCAGTGACATACAACATACACGACAAGCCGAGAAAAATTATGTCCAATAGCCAGTGCGGCTCTTTTGCTTGATTCTGAGCATGAGTGGAATTTTGTGTGTCGGAATTGTGTACACACGATTGGAATTATCGACACCAGATTTTGTTGTCGGTAAATTTGAAAACCAGATCTCAAATTTTTGTTGTCGGAAATTCCGACAAAAAATGTCCAATTGAGCCTACACACGGTCGGAATTTCCGACAACATGCTCCCATCGAACATTTGTTGTCGGCAGCATAAGTGGTAGTCAAGAAATTATATGTATAATTTATGCTCCAAGAACGCTTGATGGTGCTCCCTGCATGTTGCACCTCTGTATGTGGCCAGGCTGTGTAAAAGTTTCACACATGTAGTATTGCCGTACTCAGGATGAGTAGTAGAATGAGTTTTTGGGTGTAATTTGTGCTATGCATATGCTGTGTGTGATAAATAACCTGCTAATATAACAATTTTGTGAGAAAAACAAAAAATCCTGATTTTGCAAAGAATTGTGGGAAAAAATTACAACTTCAAAAAACTCACCATGCCTTCTTACTAAATACCTTGGAATGTCTACTTTCCAAAAAGAGGTCATTTGGGGGGTATTTGTACTTTCCTGGCTTGTTAGGGTCTCAAGAAATAAGGCCGTCAGTACATCAGGTGTGATCAATTTTCAGAGATTGGCACCATAGCTTGTGGACTCTATAACTTTCACAAAGACCAAATAATATACACCAATTTGGGTTATTTTTACCAAAGAATTGTAGCAGTATAAATTTTGGCCAAAATTTATGAAGAAAAATGATGAATTAGCAAAATTTTATAACAAAAACTAAGAAAAATGCATTTTTTACAGAATTTTTTGGTCATTTTTCTTTTATAGTGCAAAAAAAAAAAAAAAACAGAGGTGATTAAATACCACCAAAAGAAAGCTCTATTATTTTCATATAGGTACAGTGTTGCATGACTGGGTAATTGTCATTCAAAATGTGAGAGAGTCCAGTGGTCAAGTGGTTAAAGCGACGCAGTGTCGTAATGAAAAAATTGCCCGGTCAGGAGGGGGGTAAATTCTTCCGGGGCTGAAATGGTTAATCGTATTTGTGTACTTCCTTTTTAACTGGATTTTTAATTTTGTAATAAAGTTGGATTCATTTTATTTTGAGGCACAAGCAAGTCCCAATTTGCTTTCTCCTCCATCAGCTGGTGGGAGAATGGAGAAGGATTATTGTAGGATTTTCAGCTGTTAATAGGGATGGTGCTATAAGAGGGGTTACATTTGTTGGTTCTACCCATGATCTAGAATGATCTACCCACGATCTAGAATAGATCATCTACCGGGTTTTCTCTATTTGAGTTGGTGTACAGGCATTGACTTTGACTTTGTAAAAGTAACCTCTCTACATAGAATGGTGATGCCTAAGGTAAAGGGGCACTTACAGAAGGCACAAGAAGCAAAGAGAAGAGTGTACAATCTGCCAAGCTTAAACAGTTTGAGGTTGAGGACTGAGTGGGTGTGCTTATACCCACAGGGGGAAGTTCCTGGCCAGGTGTCAGGGGCCATTCTAAGTGGTAGAAAAGCTTGGTGAGGTAAATTATAAAGTACACCAATCTGGGAAGTGAAAGCCTTACCAAATCCACCATGTGAATCTGTTCAAATTCTGGAAAGACCGAGAGTAGGTAGCTGTCCTCGTAGAAGTCACCTCTAGATCCCCTGTAGGGATGGACTTTAGTCCCAATTTTCACCACCCTATCCAAGCCACAAACCTGGCAGCTAAAATAATTTTTACAGCGGTATAGGGAGATTTTTTACCCAGGTAATTGAGGATGACATTGTCACAAAACCTAATGTTTCATCTAGTGTCAGACCATGCCCCACTGACCTGGATGAGACAGAACACACACGCACAAATGCTAGGGTAACCAGATGGTTTCTGGTACCTACAAGAGTTCACATTCATGGTGGAACATAGGCCAGGGAAGCAACATCTGAACACTAATGTCCACTTTAGGGTACAATGTAGAATTGCCCACAATTGGATTGATTGATTGTGGATTGATTTAGGCTATCTGCAAATAAAGGGGCATTATGTAGTTCAAGATACTACAAATATATAGTCTTTCCAACTTCTTAACAACCTATCGATTATGATCACATAAATAGTGTACTGTGGTGTACAGAGGCTGATTATAAGTTTTTATATTGTGCTGTAGTTTTAAACAGTGCATTTGTTTTTTCCTTTGTTTATAAGGTTGCTGTTTTTATATTTTTCTTGCAGCATGCTCATAACAAAGGCTTATGTACGCTGATTCAGTTATACTGTTGTTTTTAAATTGTTCCTTTATTACACTGCATGTATAATTTTGAACACGTGTAGGCTATTTCCTCTGTATTGTTTTCTTTTTATTGTTCTATATGAAAAATGTAATAAAAATGATCTGATTAATGACACCTCCACATTAAGGCGGGGGGTATGGACAGGACACCAGGGATTGGTCCTGAGTGGGAAATATGTGTCTCCACTATTTGGGTTGAGGTCCCTTGAGGGGGACAGTGTGAACACTTCTGTGTCCTTGGCAGTATCCCCCAAAGCAGACAGGAGCGCTAAACCCAAGCGCTGGATTGATATACTGGTGGTAAGCCATTATGTTTTCTTAAATATACCAGGATTATGGAATGTTTTCTTTTAATGAAGAAAGTCGATTTTGTTTGCTTGTTTTTGAGAAAGCAATAATTTTACAAGAGGATGGCTGGTGACCCCGGGCTCCCCTTATTACATTATACATACACGCAATTGTTCATGGACGATCAGGATCTGGTCAGTGGATACCAGTTTTAGACCCCTCCATGCAGATGTGTGCAACAGATCATTTCTAATAGTGATCTATTGCTGGCTGAAAAAGCAAGTAATATATAACTATATAAAGAGAATTACAGAACTATGCCACTAGGGTGAAAAATAAAAATCCTTAAACGCACAGCTGCTGTCTAATTGATATTAAATCAACTGTGATATGTGCTGAAGAGCAGCACTTGTGCCAGTTAATAAGTGCAATTCAAAAACACAATATGTGCACAGTATCTCACAAAAAGTGAGTACACCCCTCACATTTTTGTAAAATTTTTTTTCTATCTTTTCATGTGACAACACTGAAGAAATTACACCTTGCTACATTGTAAAGTAGTGAGTGTACAGCTTGTATGTAAACAGTTTAAAATTTGCTGTCCTCTCAAAATAACTAAACACACAGCCATTAATGTTTAAACCGCTGGCAAAAGTGAGTACACCCCTAAGTGAAAATGTCCAAATTGGGCCAATTAGCCATTTTCCCTCTTCGGTGTCATGTGACTCATTAGTGTTACAAGGTCTCAGGTGTGAATGGGGAGCAGGTGTGTTAAATTTGGTGTTATCGCTCTCACTCTCTCATACTGGTCACTGGAAGTTCAACATAGCACCTCATGGCAAAGAACTCACTGAGGATCTGAAAAAAAGAATTGTTGCTCTACATAAAGGTGGTCTAGGCTATAAGAAGATTGTCAAGGCCCTGAAACTTAGCTGCAGCACAGTGGCCAAGACCATACAGTGGTTTAACAGTAAAGGTTCCACTTGGAACAGGCCTCCTCATGGTCGACCAAAAAAGTTGAGTGCACGTAATCAGCGTCATATCCAGAGGTTGGCTTTGGGCCCCTTACAGAGCTTTAGGCCTGAGCCCCCCCCCCCAGCCTGACCACCAACATTCCCCAGGGCCTGACCACGGGCCTGCCCATGGGCCATGCCACCGAATATGCACTCAGTCCCCCTCACACCTGTACACACTCCCCCCCCACACCTGCATATATGTCAGCCCCCCTCCTCACACCTGTACACTCAGTCCCCCTCCTTATACCTGTATGCATCAGCCCCTCTCCTCATACCTGTATATGTCAGCCCCCTCCTCCAATCCTGTATATACATCAGCCCCCTCACACATGTATATATGTCAGCCCCCCTCACACATGTATATATGTCAGCTCCCTCACACCTGTATACATGTCAGCCCCCCTTACTCCTGTATATATGTCAGCTCCCCCCCAAACCTGTATATATGTTAGCCCCCCCTCACAACTGTATACACTTTTAGCCCCCCTCAATCCTGTATATATGTCAGCTCTCCCCCACACCTGTATATATGTCAGCCCCCTCACACCTGTATATATGTGAGTCCCCCCACACCTGTATACATGTCAGCCCCCTCACACCTGTATACATGTCAGCCCCCCTCTCTCCTATATATGTCAGCTCCCCCTCCTCACACCTGTATGCACCCAGCCCCCTCCCCCAATCCTGTATATATGTCAGCCCCCTCACACCTGTATATATGTCAGGCCCTTCTCAGATATGTATACATGTCAGCCCCCCTCACTTCTGTATATATGTCGGCTTCCCACCCTCACACCTGTATACATGTCAGCCCCCCACACCTGTATACATGTGAGGCCCCCCTCACACCTGTATACATATCAGCCCCCCCCACACCTGTATACATGTCAGGCCCCCCCTAACAGGGCCCCCCTCATACAGGTGTGAGGGGGGCCTGACATGTATACAGGTGTGAGGGGGGGCTGACATGTATACAGGTGTGAGGGGGGCCTCACATGTATACAGGTGTGGGGGGCTGACATGTATACAGGTGTGAGGGTGGGAAGCCGACATTTATACAGAAGTGAGGGGGACTGACATGTATACATATCTGAGAAGGGCCTGACATATATACAGGTGTGAGGGGGCTGACATATATACAGGATTGGGGGAGGGGGCGGGGTGCGTGTATACAGATGAGGGGGGCCTGACATGTATACAGGTGAGAGGGCTGACATGTATACTGGTGTGAGGGGGCTGACATGTATATAGGTGGGGGGGGCTGACATGTATACAGGTGGGGGGGCTGACATGTATACAAGGTGAGGGTGGGGAGCCGACATATATACAGGAGTGAGGGGGCTGACATGTATACAGGTGGGGGGCTGACATGTATACAGGGTGAGGGTGGGGAGCCGACATATATACAGGAGTGAGGGGGCTGACATGTATACAGGTGTATACATGTCAGCCCCCTCACTCCTGTATATATGTCGGCTCCCCACCCTCACCCTGTATACATGTCAGCCCCCCCCACCTGTATACATGTCAGCCCCCTCACACCAGTAAACATGTCAGCCCCCTCACACCAGTATACATGTCAGCCCTCTCACACCAGTATACATGTCAGCCCCCCTCACCTGTATACATGTCAGCCCCCTCACACCTGTATACATGTCAGCCCCCCTCACACCTGTATATATGTCAGCTCCCCACATATACACACCTGTAAACACACAAAGCTCTGGCCCCTCCCTGTACACAAACAGCCCCTACATGTAAAGGTGATCTTCCTACCTGATCCCAGCTCCTGTTTCCACAAAGCTGATATGTTGCTGAGACACAGAGGGGCTGCAGCTGATCACACTACATAACCCAGTACTGTACATGCAACACACGAGGAGTGCACATGCACATATTAGCCAGAGGTGGCAGTAAAGAGCTTGATGTCTGAGCACAATGCCACAGAGGGCAGACGCTGCCGAGATAATTTCTGCACTGCACAACAGGGCTCCCCTTCACCCGCTCCTGCCATCTCCTAGCCTGGTTGGGCCCATCCAGATGATCGGGCCCCTTACAGTTGTATCAGCTGTACCCCCCTGATGGCTGCCCTGGGTGTGGTGATTTGTAGAAGACATTTTTTATAATAGTTCAAGATATTTTATATTGGTTCAAGATATTGGAACAACTTTCTGTTTCAACAGTTCTTATTCAGTTTTAGCAAGTAGCTAACATGCAATAGTTCCGCCCATGCAGGGGCTAGCATTGCCAGTGGTAACAAGAATTAGCTTACAAAGGTAGACAAAATGAAGCTGTATGAAAACGAGAACTGATATAACAGTAGGAGATAGGCCTTTTCATGAAGCCATGAGGGCCAAGTTGTCCTAAAGGGGTTCCTTCCAACAACAGGGCATCCCCTAGGCCCGCCAGTAACTATGCAATGGTGCAATTTGCAGCCTTTATCGATCTAAAAAGGAAAGACGGTCTGCTTGAGATTTATGTTCTCTCCTACCCCACTGTGGGCTACCTCAGCCTACTCTCCGGTTAACTGATCATGTCTCCACCAAAAAAAAGTGACAGATGCCTAAGATAAATTCCGGCATAAGGAGAAGGAAGCGTCAGGGGAAGATGGCGCTGCTGTGTCCTCCACTACTTACTCGGCCAATGCTGAAACTACAAAAGTTCTAGAGGCAATTTGTAGACCCAAATTGGTCTTATGGGCAAGATATATTGATGACGTCCTCCTCCTATGGAACGATACCCATGAGTCCCTTCGTGTATTTATGGAGGATCTGAATAAGAATGATAGGGGAATTGAGTTTAAATATGAGGCCAGTGTCAGACGTTTACTTATCAGACTGATGAGTCCGCTTGGGCAGAGGGTAGACTCCCTTACTTATCCGACTCACGGCCCCTGGTAGAGCAGACAGGAGGCACGAGAGTGCGGAATGGTATGAGAGCCTGCTGAAAAGATCCAGGTACAGGATGAGAGATGATCTTCAGACAACAGGTCAGTAGTTTGTAACACTGGTAACAGGTGCTGAGCAGGAGCAAGACAGGCAGATCGGGACACAAGCAGGGTTCGGCAACAGACTGGCAGCAAGGTACAATAGGAGCAGGCAGAAGCGGAGTCAAACAGGCCAAGGTCAGGTACAGGCAGCAAACAGGAGAATCCAAGGGCAATCCGGGTCGTCAGGAGATCAGGTAAACAGGAAGACAAGACAGGAAACAGGAACTATGGCACAGGAAGCTGATGATCAGGCAGCACTGAACAGAGTGCCTGACAAACTTAAATAGGCCGGCTTGCTCACAGGCACGCCCCCAGGCAGCCAATCCCATGACCAGCAAGGTGAGCTCTCTGACAGTGCCCCCTCCCTAAGGGCAGCCCCCGGATACCCAGCCGGGCCAACTTGGAGGCATGAACATTTCTGAAAGTCTGTAAAAGTTCCGGGGCATGTAAATTGTTTTCTGGTTCCCAGGAATTGTCCTCTGGACCATACCCCTTCCATTTAATAAGATACTGAATTCCATTTCTCCTTTTCCTACAGTCAAGGATTGCCTCTACCTCGAATTCCTCTTTGTTGTCAATTATGACAGGTTTGGGTGGGCCGACAGTGCGACCAGCAAAAGGATTAGAGGTAGCAGGTTTCAGCAGCGTCACATGGAAGACCGGGTGTACTTTTAGAGAGTCTGGCAAATCAAGTTCATAGGTCACATCATTTATTTTCCTCTTCACTGGGAACGGACCCATAAACTTAGGGCCTAATTTCCTAGAGGGACAAGACATTTTCAGGTTAGTTGTGGACAACCACACTTGGTTGCCGGGCTCCAAGATCAATTTTCCACGCCTCTTCTTATCAAACATTTTTTTATTGTAATCCTGGGATTTGGCCATAGTCTCTTGTAGGATCTTATTGTTGGTGGAAAAGAAATTCATAGCCTCTGAGATGGCCGGAACGGAGCATTCAGGTACTGAGATTGGTAGAAAAGATGGATGAAACCCGTAATTAGCGTAAAATGGTGTTTGATTGATGGCAGAGTGCAAGGAGTTGTTATAGGAGAATTCTGCAATGGGTAATAAGTAAACCCAGTCATCCTGAGAAAAGGCAGAGAAGCACCTGAGGTGTTGCTCCAAGGTCTGGTTGGTTCTCTCAGTTTGCTCATTCGTCTGGGGATGATAGGCGGATGAAAAGGCCAATTCAATTTCGAGGGAACCACAGAGGGCCTTCCAAAACCTTGAAGTGAATTGAACACCCCGATCGGACACAATGCTTGCTGGGACTCCATGTAACCTAACCACTTCTTTGACAAAAATCTTTGCCGTATCCATAGCCGCAGGTGTACCCTTCATGGGGAGGAAATGTGCCATCTTCGACAGCCTGTCTACCACAACAAAAATAGTAGAGAAACCCTCGGAGGGGGGCAATTCCACGATGAAGTCTATTGATATCATCTTCCATGGCCTCTCTGGAACAGGTAAGGGTTTTAATAATCCCCAGGCCTTTGTCCTGGTGTTCTTACTCCGAGCACAAGTGTTGCATGAATCCACAAAATTTTTACAGTCACAGGCTAATTGAGGCCACCAGAAGGTGCGCTGTACCAGCTCAGTGGTTTTCAGGAGACCGAAATGTCCGGCCAACTTATAAACATGACATAGTTCCATCACAGTTACCCTTAGCTTCTCGGGAACCACGATCTTGTCTCTTCGCCAACACAGGCCCTCTCTCCAATCGGTTTTGGGGTACGGAAGCATTCCCACCGAGGCCTGTCTTATCCGTGAAACAAGGTCCCCTTGGAGTAGCAGGAAGTTCCCCGAAGGAAGAATCGTATCGGGAGATACCGTCTTCTCTGAATTGTAAAACATGCGGGAAAGAGCATCTGACTTTATATTCTTGGAACCGGGCCTGTAAGTTATGTGAAACTGGAATCGTGAGAAAAAAAGTGTGCATCTGGCCTGACGAGGTCTTAATCTTTTGGCTGTTCTCAGGTATTTCAGAAATTGAAAGTTTGCGTGAAAAGAACGCTACTGGATAGAGGAGGGCCTTGGCGCCCTGTCGTTGAGAGAGCACCGCTCCCACTGCAATCTCCGAAGCGTCGACCTCCAAGACAAATGGTAGGACAGGGTTAGGGTGTTTCAAAATGGTGGCTGAAGTAAATAGCTTTTTGAGTCTTTCGAAAGCCAACTGGGCTTTGTCAGTCCAAGAGAATCGGGTTCCCTGTTTGGTCAATTCGGTGATTGGAGCGATGATTGCAGAAAAACCTTTAATAAACTCCCGATAAAAATTGGCAAAGCCAATAAAGCGTTGTACCCCTTTTTTATCTATCGGAGCGGGCCAATCCAGAATAGCAGACACCTTTTGGGGGGTCCATCCTGATACCCTCCACTGAGATGACTAGGCCCAAGAACTGAATACATTGACGTTCAAACTCGCATTTCTCGAGTTTTGCATAGAGGCCGTGTTGCCTAGGCCGTGTTGCCTAAGCCGGGTTAGGACATTGCAGACATGTCTACGGCGATCGGTTAGTGAAGAGGAGAAGATCAAGATGTCCTCAAGGTATACTATTACATACAGATCCAGGTAATCACGGAAAATATCGTTGACGAAATGTTGGAAGGTTGCGGGAGCGTTGCATAATCCAAATGGCATGACAAGGTACTCGAAGTGCCTGAATCGAGTACGGAAGGCCGTCTTCCATTCGTCCCCTTTTCTGATACGGATCAAGTTATAAGCTCCGCGGAGATCTAGTTTCGTGAATATGACTGCGGTTCCTAATCTTTGAAAAAGTTCAGGTACTAAAGGCAAGGGATAACGATTCTTAATGGTGATCTTATTCAACTCCCGGTAATCGATGCAGGGACGTAACGAGTGGTCCTTCTTCTCGACAAAGAAGATGCTGGCACCGGCTGGGGAGGTAGAAGTACGAATGAACCCTTTTTCCAAGTTTTCATCTATGTAAGTCTTTAATGTGTCTAACTCCTGGTCAGTTAACGGGAAGATTCTCCCAAATGGAACTTCAGTACCAGGTAACAATTCTATAGGACAGTCATACGGCCTATGAGGGGGCAAGGTTTCTGTTCATTTTTTACTAAATACATCCAGGAAGTCCAGATAAGCTTCAGGGCCTGACTGACGTAGTTCAGCATCTGAGTCCAAGCACAGGAGTTGGGAGGTCATGTCAGAAGATTGCTGTAAACAATGCTGTTGGCAATACTCAGAGAGAAATTTGACTTCTCCTGTGGCCCAGTTGATACTGGGATTGTGGGCCTGCAGCCAGGGCATCCCTAGGATAATAGGGAAGAGAGGAGAAGAGATGGCATCCAGACGCAGAAGCTCCTGATGGTGGGTACCCATGGTGGCCAGCAAGGGGACGGTCTCTTGAGTGACCGGGCCTGAACTAAGGATGGATCCATCCGCTAGATGGACAGCAAGCCCCTGAGCCTTAGGTTGAAGCGGAATACGATGGTTGGCAGCAAAGGTCAAATCGATGAAACAGCTGCATGCGCCGGAATCAATAATTACTGACACTGGAATACTCCCTCCTGGAAGCTGCAGAGTGAAGGAAAGAGCGAGATGAGAACCAAGTTTAGGTAACACAGATGCACACATTGAAGAGGCAGAACGACACTTACGCATCTTGTTGCTGCAGGCTCTCACGTAGTGCCCGGATTCACCGCAGTATAAGCACAGGTTGTGGGTTCGTCTGCGCATCTTTTCCTCTGGAGTAAGCGTAGGCCGGAGCAGACCGAGTTGCATGGGTTCAGGGGGTTCTGGAGTCGAGACAGATGAAGCCGGAGGAAACTGACTGACCGGACTAGGAACCTTGGGTAACATCCAGGTGGGACAAAGGTGGCTGGTAGACCTTTCTGACCGACGCTCTCTTAGGCGACGGTCAATCTGGATGGAGAGATCGATGAGGTCTTTCAGAGACTGAGGTACCCCCACTCGAGCCAACTCGTCCTTGAGTGGGTCAGATAGCCCCATTCTGAACTGATGACGCAGGGCAGCGTCGTTCCAGTCCGTATCGGCGCTCCAACATCTGAAGTCGACTGCATAATCTTCGGCCGCTCTGCGACCCTGTTGCAGAGAGTGCAGTGCAGCTTCAGCAGTCGCTGTCAGTTGGGGATCTTCATATAATTGGGACATGGCCCTGAAGAAATCGTCTAGGCTATCTAGGGAGATAGATTTTTGCTCCAGAAGGCGGTGAGCCCAGGTTTGTGGCTCACCTGTCAGCAGGGAAATAACAAAGCCTACTTTGGTCGCTTCCAGTGAAAACGTGCGGGGTTGCAGAGCAAAGTAGAGTTCGCAGGAATTGCGGAAGGCACGATACTTGCTGCGTTCACCAGCAAATTTCTCGGGAGTGGGTACTCTGGGCTCTGGAGGACACATTACTACGGAGGGTGCAGATTGGAATCCAGCAGAAGACGCCCCCTGGGGGTTGGAAGAGGAAGATAAGGCCTGGAGTTGTTCCTCCAATCTTGAGTAACCTTCCTGAAGGCTTTTCACGGCCTGGGTAAGTCCTGCCAGGTGTCTACATAGTTCATCCATGGGGGAGGCCCCCTGCCCGGACTCAGTCATGGCTGCCTGATACTGTGAGACTTTTACTTACCAGACTGATGAATCCGCTTGGGCAGAGGGTAGACTCCCTTACTTATCCGACTCACGGCCCCCGGTAGAGCAGACAGGAGGCACGAGAGTGCGGAATGGTATGAGAGCCTGCTGAAGAGATCCAGGTACAGGATGAGAGATGATCTTCAGACAACAGGTCAGTAGTCCGTAACACTGGTAACAGGTGCTGAGCAGGAGCAAGACAGGCAGATCGGGACACAAGCAGGGTTCGGCAACAGACTGGCAGCAAGGTACAATAGGAGCAGGCAGAAGCGGAGTCAAACAGGCCAAGGTCAGGTACAGGCAGCAAACAGGAGAATCCAATGGCAATCCGGGTCGTCAGGAGATCAGGTAAACAGGAAGACAAGACAGGAAACAGGAACTATGGCACAGGAAGCTGATGATCAGGCAGCACTGAACAGAGTGCCTGACAAACTTAAATAGGCCGACTTGCTCACAGGCACGCCCCCAGGCGGCCAATCCCATGACCAGCAAGGTGAGCTCTCTGACAGCCAGTCTGCACACTGTGAACTTTCAGGATCTTAGAATTTGGGGGGAGGGTGACACTTTGTTCACCTCCACTTATTTTAAGACTACAGATTGGAACTCATTTATACCCCGAGACAGTTGCCATCATAAGGCGTGGCTTGACTCAGTCCCTAAAAGTCAATACATACGAATGAGGCGTAATTGCTCCACTATCAATGATTTTAGAGCCCAATCTCAAGTTCTTACTGGTAGATTTATAGAAAAGGGGTATGAGGCCTCCTTCCTTAAGGACAAACTGGAAGAAGTAGAACAGCTTGATAGGGAGTCTTTACTTATTGATCGGGCCAAGACAGAGACAGTTAAGAATAGGGAGTCTTCTTGTCCTTTCATAACCAGTTACTCCTATCAATATTCCTTGATTAAGAAATTGGTGTGCAAGTATTGGCATATTGTCAAAAATGATAGTATATTGGGCCCCTTGCTCGCTGATAAACCCCAGGTAGTCTTTAGAGGGGTGCCTTCTATTCGATCAGTTGTGGGCCCCAGTGGTTGTGATTATAGGTGCAGAAACTGTGCAGTCTGCACTACTAATGACATCAAGGATAGAAAGGTGAATTGTTTTCACTCTACTAGTACCTCTCAAGTTTTTCCAATTAAGTCCTTTATCACCTGTTCCACTACTCACGTTGTGTACCTTTTAACCTGTCCATGTGGGTTACAATACGTGGGACGCACGGTGCGACCCCTTCAGGTCAGGTTGAACAAGCACATCGGAAATATTCAGAGAGGTTTCGTAGGTCACCCAGTATCTAAACATTATCTGGACGTACACAGACGAGACCCTAAGGGAACTAAACTTATAGGTATAGATAGACTCAAGCTACCATGGAGGGGTGGACCCAAAAGACGTGCCATATCCAAATTAGAGATGGAGTGGATATATAAGATTGGATGATTTAAACCTCATGGGCTCAATGTAGACATTGAAATTAACGCATTTATTGATAATGCTTAATCAATGTCCTAGGAATAAAATCCCCCTCTTCTTGATACATTTAAAAACTATATTTAAAAATTATATTTAAAATTATATAAAATTATGTTTTTGATGTATATCCTATTTTCGGTCCTATCCTTGTTTCCCCCTTTTTTCCAGTCGAGGATTGTAAGAGGCATACCATGGCCAGATATGGCTGCCCACTTAGTGTATGGTGTGTATATATACATTTTAAGTTTTTGACTATACCATTCTCTTTAAACAGTAATATATATAAATTTTAAATAATTTTTTACAAATTTTTTTGTAGTGGCCCAGTTAAGTATCACAATGCGGGTAATTATCCTGCATTGCGTACATTGCAGCCTTTCTATGGGATCGCAATGTGTGGTAGATATAAATAATATGAAACCTTTTTTTCCCATGCATAGTGGTCTATAGTATAGCAATATATATCTGCTTTGGGCCTTGTATAATTATATTTATAATTCAACTTGGCCATACAGAAATCCCCCTTCATGCTTTCGATTGGGTTCCTGTATGCGTTGCACAGCGAGTGCCATATCGAGGCTTGGTATCCCTCTGCGCATGCTCAGTATGCGATGAGTCCGGACGAAAATGAGGTCTGGTTGTTGATTTTTTTAGTATATATGGTGATGGTTCATTGCGTCGCCCGTGCCCCTTTGAAGACGTCACGTATGACGAAACATGTAGGGCGTGGCTACGCAGTGTATGCCATCACGCTATCGAGCCCCATGTAATTTTCCATGGGCGTTTGTTTTGCTTATATGCCGGCTTTTTTAACGTTTTTAATCTGATTACCCTGTTTATTATGTAATGCGACCCCTGGCTTATTGAGGTAATAATATTCCTTAATCTTACTACACCATCGGAATCTGTTTTCCCTCCCCCCCTCTTTCACCCATGGTTCCTATGACGAGCGAGTGCCTCTTCGAACGCTGAAGTGCTGGAATCATTCCCTGCTGAATGCGGTGCATGCTGGCTGATCTGGACGCCGTCATCCATCTGTCCCTGCAGAGGGCCATATCTGCACGCTTTTACGACCTTGCTATATAGGAGGTACAACTTATCTGGTAAGGGTACACCTTCATTACCCCCTGGATCCACTGGTGTCTTGATGTTTCCTCACGTCCTTCCTATTCTCCCCTTACTCACATGGGATGTACTGAACGAACTGTGGATATGCGTTTTTTTTGTGCGATTTTGATTTTCTTCACGCAACTTTAACCCCAATTTTTGCACCTTTTGGTTGGACTGTATTTGAACACTACTTTTCACACTTTTTTCATGTATATTGCTATGAATTGTATGTTTTTATTTATTTATTTCTTTCACATGAATTTTTTCCTGCACTGATTTTCATATTTTCCATATTGTGCGGTATAGCGATACTTTTCCATTTGGAATCATTTTCTTTATGGTCTTATTATATGAATACTGATATAATGACATATATCATTTAATGCAGGCACACATTTTTTATATATAATAGAGGAAATCTCTACCTGCCAAAAGCACCCTCACGTGCAAGATTGAGGAGGTGAAGGTAGACATATCTCTCATCCGCCAGGATCTACAGAAGTTTACGGAGCGGGTCACAGAGACCCAGCTTGGCCATGTGGGGAATGGCCAGCCTCTGCTCTCTGCATAGAGGACAGGTAAGATCGTCAGGTGAGGGATCAGTGGACAAGTCCACTGTCTATAGAGAGGTGAGATAATGAAGCCAGAATTGTGTGTGCAACTTGTTACTTTCTCACTTATTTTCTCCACTTCCCCCTCTCCCTAACCTGCCTGCTTGAAATGCCGTGGCCGTGCTGAAAATATTACACCCAGCTGTGAGGGTACCATGAGAGTGTTTAGGAGGGGAGGGGTTAACCTGTCAGTGTGTGTGTGTTTGTACATGTCTACTGCCTGTGTGTGTGCTACACTGAGACATGGGAGAATGCTGGCTGCATGATGAGAGACCCCTCCCCCACTGTATACACAGCATGTCACAGTACACAGTGCCTGACCTGGACACCAGTCCCTCTCCTTCACCCACTACTGTGTATGGCATTGTCCAGGTCCCTGTTTAACCACTTCAGCTTCAGAAGATTTACCCCCCTTCCTGACCAGGCATTTTTTGCGATATGGCACTGCGTGGCTTTAACTGACAATAGCGCGGTCATGCAACGCTGTAAGCAAATAAAATTGATGTCCTTTTTTCCCACAAATAGAGCTTTCTTTTGGTGGTATTTGATCACCTCTGCGATTTTTCTTTTTTGCGCTATGAACAAAAAAAAGAGCGACATTTTTGAAAAAAAAAAAAAAAAAAAAAAATATTTTTTACTTTCTGCTATAAAACAGCCAATAAAAAAATACGAAAAAAAAAAATCACATTTCATAAATTTAGACCAATATGTACTCTGCTACATGTTTTTTGGTAAAAACAAATCCCAATTTTTTTATATATTTTTTTGTGAATAGCTTGGGGGGGTGGGCACTCCAGGGACACTCCACTTCATTCCAGGCACACACCACTTCATTCCAGGGACACTCCACTTCATTTCAGGGACAAAGGGACACTCCACTTCATTCCAGGGACACGCCACTTCGTTCCAGGGACACTCCACTTCATTCCAGGGACACAAGGACACTCCACTTCATTCCAGGGACACTCCACTTCATTCCAGGGACACTCCACTTCATTTCAGGGATGCCCCACTTCATTCCGGGAACGCTCCACTTCATTCCCGGGACACACCACTTCATTCCAGGGACACTCCACTTAATTCCAGGGACGCTCCACTTAATTCCAGGGACGCTCCACTTCATTCTAGGGACGCTCCACTTCATTCTAGGGATGCTCCTCTTCATTTCAGGGTCACTCCACTTCATTCCAGGGACACACCATTTCATTCCAGGGATGCTCCACTTCATTCCAGGGATGCTCCACTTCATTCCAGGGATGCTCCACTTCATTCCAGGGACACTCCACTTCATTCCAGGGACACATCACTTCATTCCAGGGACACGTCACTTCATTCCAGGGACACACCACTTCATTCCAGGGACACTCCACTTCATTCCAGGGACAAAGGGACACATCACTTCATTCCAGGGACACATCACTTCATTCCAGGGACACTCCACTTCATTCCAGGGACACATCACTTCATTCCAGGGACACTCCACTTCATTCCAGGGACACTCCACTTCATTCCAGGGATAAAGGGACACATCACTTCATTCCAGGAACACATCCCTTCATTCCAGGGACACACCACTTCATTCCAGGGACACACCACTTCATTCCAGGGACAAAGGGACACACCACCTTATTCCAGGGACACTCGACTTCATTCCAGGGACACTCCACTTCATTCTAGGGATGCTCCACTTCATTTCGGGTCACAAGGACACTCCACTTCATTCCAGGGACACTCCACTTCATTCCAGGGACACTCCACTTCATTCCAGGGAAACACCACTTCATTCCAGGGACACACCACTTCATTCCAGGGACACACCACTTAATTCCAGGGACACACCACTTCATTCTAGGGACACACCACTTCATTCCAGGAACCTATCACTTCAGGTGTGAATGGGCATGTCACATTAAAATGTGCTTTTTGACATGTTTTTCATGCGACAAACTTGCCCAAAAAAATCAGGGTATCACGGTATCAGGGGAGCAGTGACAGCCCAGGCTGGAGGCTCTGTTTTTAGGTAAGGACCTGGAGAGGTTTGTTTGCGGCTCTCCCCAAAAAAATTTTTTTTATCACCAGCCGCCACTGTCTGCCGCCTTTACAGGTTGCAAGTGAAAGGCTTCAACATCAACTGCATGCCGTCCAAAAAAACAAGACAACATGGAAGACAGGCTACGAGGCTGCAACCTGAGGTTTGTGGGCCTGCCTGAAGGCGCAGAGGGAATGGACCCCACACATTTCTGGAGAATCTGCGTATCACTGTCTTTGGTAGACCAGCATTCTCCTCCACCTTCATAGTGGAAAGAACCCATGGCCTAGCTCCTAGACGACCCCCCCGCAAGGCGCAACTCCACATACATTTATTGACAAGTTTGTGAACTATCGGGACCAGGATGCTATATTACGGCTCACCAGGGAGAAGGGTAATATCCCTTATCATAATAGCAAGATAATGGTCTTCCCTGACTTTTCTGCAGAAGTGACGTGCACTTTTTTCTTTTGACGTGCCAATTTCGTATGCCATGCTTTTCCTAGCCAGACCCAGCGTCATGGGTGAAGACAGGGCACACTTTTTCGAGGACCCAGAATCTGCCTCTGCGTGGCTGGAACAATGAGAGGCGTGTGAAGCAGCTCCTGGCTGACATACAGTTGTGCTCATAAGTTTACATACCCTGGCAGAATGTATGATTTATTGGCCATTTTTCAGAGAATATGAATGATAAGACAAAAACATTTCTTTCATTCATGGTTGGTGTTTGGCTGAAGCCATTTATTATCAATCAACGGTGTTTACTCTTTTTAAATCATAATCACAACAGAAACTACCCAAGTGACCCTGATCAAAAGTTTACATACCCTGGTGATTTTGACCTGATAACATACACACAAGTTGACACAAAGTGGTTTGAATAGCTATTAAAGGCAACCATCCTCACCTGTGATCTGTTTACTTGTAATTAGTGTGTGTGTGTGTGTGTAAAAGGTCAATGAGTTTCTGGACTGCTGACAGACCCTTGCATCTTTCATCCAGTGCTGCACTGAGGTATCTGGATTCTGATTCATGGGGAAAGCAAAAGAATTGTCAAAGGATCTGCGGGAAAAGGTAGTTGAACTGTATAAAATAGGAAAGGAATAAAAAAAGATATCCAAGGAATTGAGAATGCCAATCAGCAGTGTTCAAACTCTAATCAAGAAGTTGAAAATGAGGGGTTCTGTTTAAACCAGGTAGACCAACTAAAATTTCAGTCACAACTGCCAGGAAAATTGTTCAGGATGCAAAGAAAAACCCACAGATAACTTCAGGTGAAATACAGGATTCTCTGAAAACATGTGGTGTGGCTGTTTCAAGATGCACAATAAGGAGGCACTTGAATAAAGATGAGCTGCATGGTCGAGTCGCCAGAAGAAAGCCATTTCTACCCAAATGCCACAAAGTATCCCGCTTACAATATGCCAAACAGCACAGACAAGCCTCAAACCTTCTGGCACAAAGTCATTTGGAGTGATGAGACCAAAATTTGATAAAAGGTACACCATTCCCACTGTGAAACACGGAGGTGGATCGCTGATGTTTTGGGGATGTGTGAGCTACAAAGGCACAGGAAATTTGGTCAAAATTGATGGCAAGATGAATACAGTATGTTATCAAAAAATACTGGAGGAACATTTGCATCCATCAGCCAGGAAGCTGCGCAAGGGACGTACTTGGACATTCCAACGTGACAATGATCCAAAACACAAGGCCAAGTCGACCTGTCATTGGCTACAGCATAATAAAGTGAAGGTTCTGGAGTGGCCATCTCAGTCTCCTGACCTCAATATCATTGAACCACTCTGGGGGGAATCTCAAACGTGCAGTTCATGCAAGACAGTCCAAGAATTTACAGGAACTGGAGGCAGCTTTACCATCTGAGAAGATAAAAAGCCTCATCCACAATTACCACAAAAAACTTTAAGCTGTCATTGATGTTAAAGGGGGCAATACATGGTATTAAGAACTTGGGTATGTAAACTTTTGATCAGGGTCATTTGGGTAGTTTCTGTTGTGATTATGATTTAAAAAGAGTAAACACAGTTGATTGATAATAAATGGCTTCAGCCAAACACAAACCATGAGTGAAAGAAAAGATTTTTGTGTTATCATTCATATTCTCTGAAAAATGGCCAAGAAATCATAAATTCTTCCAGGGTATGTTGACTTATGATCACAACTGTAGTTACATAGTTATAGGTCCTGCCTGACCATCTACTGTTTCTGAAATGTGCTTTACTGGGGTGACCACTATCTCCCACACCGGCCAGTTCTTCTGATCTTCGCTTCTGCCCCTCAAATGCAACATGTGAGTTCTTCTTTTATCTCTCTGTTAGCATAAACCCTCTCCCCATGATGGATCAGAAAAAAGAAAGACGGATCAGAAACCAGGAGGAAAGTAGGCAGAAAGGTGATGCTAAAGAAAGAGAGAATGCACACCTGACAAGTAGAGAGCCAGGGAGAGGAGAAGGAAGACTGGAAAAGAAGGGGGGCCAGGGGCTAAGGGCCAAGAGAAGAGAGAAAGGTAAGGGCTCGGGAGCATTGAGGCTGTCGGTCAGTGGAGGCCCAAGCTAGCTGAGGGGAGAGGAGGAAAGGCATATAACAGCAATGGTTCCCAAACTTTAAGGAACTTAGCATGAGAGTAGTTGCGGATGCTAGATATCTGCTCGTTGTGCATCAACATGGTTATGCAATCTCTCACCCCCTGGAACGGGACAGATGGTTTCTTCCAGGTTTGGCAAATCATGCTTTTGCATATATACAAAAGCCTGTGATATTGATAACACTTAACTGTGGCAAAATTAGACTAGAACTAAACGAAGGTGCGCTTCCCTACACACCAAACTTAACTTAAAACTTAACCTTTATTGTAAATCAAAAATGTATGTAAATGACCATATCAGGTATACCTATAGGATGAGGTCAATGCCATTATATATAAAAATCAATGTTTTATCTCTATGTGATAATATTAACATCTACCAAGTTTAAATGGTGAAAACTTCTCTTGAATATATATGTATAGACAATATGAGGGTTATAATATCCTCCTATATTTAATATAAAGGTTCCAGACTGTATTAGAGGATATGTAAATTAAAGGTATACTCACCAACACCACCTGGTATCAAGAGATGGGGGTATATCTGTCTCTCCTCCCATCTATTGGCCACATATAGAATTAAGATGACAGAAGACAGAAAAAGAGAAGGTATGCTAGTAAATACTGTCTTACTGAAGATGTGGGCTATCTTCTGCCCTATGAAATTATATATCTCTCAGATATGCGATATGGGTACACTCATCCATGTGGACACAAATAACCACTAATGGACACATGATAAAAAGAAAACGTATTTTCAAAAAAATATATATTTTCAACATGTGACAGTCAGCTACTCTTGGTTGCTCATTTTCTTCACTTCCTTTAATTTTTTTACCTCCGACGAAGCTCTATTTGAAGAGTGAAACATGTTAGGTTTGGGTGATTTGATTTTGGGAGCACCTTCTGACTTTATTTTCATTTAGATTCACATGATTTAATTTTTGTTCTGACACATTCTTTCCCCCCCTCCCATCCATTTTTCTTTTTTGTGGGGTGAGATATGCCTTGTGTCAATGTAGTCTTGATTAAGAGAGTTTTTTTGTGGCTATGGTGATATATGGGGCTCGTCCATTAGTAGTTATTTGTGTCTACATGGATAAGTGTACCCACATCGCATGTCTGAGAGATAGATAATTTCATAGGGCATAAGATAGGTAGCCCACATCTTCAGTAAGACAGTATTTACTAGCATACCTTCTTTTTCTCTGTTCACCTCAATTTTTTATGTGGCCAATAGATGGGAGGAGAGACAGATATACCCCCACCTCTTGATACCAGGTGGTGTTGGTGAGTAGACCTTTAATTTACATATACTCTAGTACAGCCTGGAGCCTTTATATTGAATATAGGAGGCAATCATTCTTTGGCTGAAAAAAATAGACAGGAAGCTAGCTTCCGCTGATGATATTGGAGCAACTTTGAACACATATGGACTATTTCATTGATGCGCCTTTATATGAGTTTGCATGTACTTTTGATCATATAGGAATTGTTTTGCATTTGATACATATCCTTATCTTGATTCATTTTTAGAGTTTTTTATGAACGTATCATTTTGTGGGTGGAATGCATATACATATTGTGATTTTAAATTGCACTTATTAATTGGCACTAGTGCTTTTCTTTAGCACATTCAAATATATAACTAGAGCAGGATTGAATCCAGGCCATAAGCAGTTGCCTCCTGGGGGGATCAGAAAAGTGAGGGGAAAAACCCTCACTACAGCAAATAGGATCATGCTTTATTCATTGGGGTTTTTTTTTTTCTGTCCTCCTTTGGAAGAACTGTGGGTATAGGATCATGGATATGGAGGACTTCTATACGTTTATGTTTTTCTTTTGGTTAAACAAGATGGTCTTTTTTATACCTAACTGCAACTATGTAATGAAATGTTATCTGTGTCACTTTAACATGGACAATATGAAAGAAAAGAGTTGAAATTGAAAAAAAAATGAATTTATTTATTTTGTTTTACAGTGATTAAAAAAGACAGAACGAGGAACGAACAACAGACAGATATAAACTGATTAGTGGTGCTCATGCAGTTCTCTGCTTGCTCCAAACAAACATAAAAAAGGATTCAATGATACTTTTTTTTGTGAAAAAACATTGATTATTTATTTTTCATTGAGGGGGACACTACTGTCTTGGAGGACTTTGCAGCATCTCTTGCAAGAGGATTATTTATTACAAATTTCAACTCTGGCAAGTAAACCCACTCAGCGGAAGAAAATAGTTTTATTTGTTTAGTACCAAGAATCTATATGGGCAAACCAACATTCCATTGGTATAAAGGTGATTAATGTGTAATGATTAGATATAAATATATTAATGTTTCTCTGAGTGGTATTTAAACATGGTTTTAAGTTACTATTTACAAGTCTTACTCAAACATAAAAAATGAAGGAATAGTTAGTGCAAAAGGAGAGAAAAGGCCGAGTGTTATATAAGTATAGTTGGGACATCTTTGTACCACTACTACACAAGATGTGGGTGAAGGCACCCTTTTAATTTTGGGTGACTGTTAAGGCCCAATTTGGCAAAGCTTCAGAACACAGCTTAAGATATACTAAGGCAGTGCCAGCTCCCCTTAATTTGAACACACTCTGATATGGTACAGTATAGGCAGTGGAAGTTCCAGCCTTCTCCTTACACTTGATATGCATAAGGACAGTATGTCTGTCACCACTATTTTCTTAGCATACGCATCCGTAACAAAATGGAAACACATATAGTATTGTAAGGGTGCCACACCCACAGAGAAAAATAAGCTCTTATATGTATGCATATGCATAAGCATTCCCATTAGTGTACACAGTTTCACTTTGGATCTTTTGCAGTTCCCCTACCATAAAAAAACAAATTGCTTATAACTTTCATTCAGCATCTGATCTTTTATAATCACAAGCATTTACAAATATGGGCATTGCCAGGTCTTCTTTACACACCATTGCTGGTCCCATCTCCACCAGTCTAGTGACAATTTTCTTCCAAATAAAAGTAGATGGACAATTGGGTGATCCAAACAGAAGACAAGACAGGAACAGATATGTTCTGCATAGATTGTTAGTGCCACAGAGAGTAAAGGTTTATGTATGTAATGCAGTTATTTTCCATTTGTTGTACTGCTACTGTGTTGCTCCTTTTATCCTTCTTGCAGAAAAGAGCTTAATGGCAGGAGTTGGCTCTTACACACTGAGATAGTGGGATATGTAAATATAGCAGCTACAATCAAAGGTCCATATGACTGGGATTTGTTCAGTGGCAGTACCAGGTTCCCCATAAGCAGTAAAAATAGTAAAAGACACTGTCTGTGGGTAATGATAATGAAGCAACACAAATCCAGAGTGTCTTATTGCCCTATCTGTTATAAGTGTCATATTACAGAATACTCTGGAGCAGAGCATATAACTCATATTAAAATTGGAGGTAGGGAAAAAAAGAATAGTTACCACATATTTATTATATAGGGATTAGGTACATATCTGACTATCAATTATGCTGCTGCAATGTCACATTATAAAGTAAGAATAGTTCAACTCAGTCTGAGAAGAGTTTGACTTCTGGAACTAATACTGTGAACTTTAGAAGTTAGACAGCCCCTTTCTGAAGAAATTCCTACATATTTTGAATATCAGTCATCCACCTGAGGAACTCAATGGAACTACAATTAACAGATTGCAAGGCAAGGCTCAAGGATGTCCCAGCAGGTAATAATACTGTGTGGGGCTTGTACAGGAACTGCAGCAGCTGTAGGAGGGGATTGCGCTCTACACTTCCATGGCTCCTAGTTGCATTTTGGATGGTAGTTGTCCTTTGGATGTTAGCGGAATCCACACTTAGGTGCAGGCTTAAAATCTGAATCTTGCACGGTGAAGATGGAACCTGTGCTCCAAGGAGAGGCAAAGACATGGAGGTGGTAGTAGAGTAATAAGGAAGGTAAGTAGTAGTGTCCTATGCCAAAGAATAGATGGCATTAACCGGTGAAGTGGCTTCTGAACTTTCATTTCCTTCTGTCTCATCTTTGTCCTTTTTAACTGTATACTGCCCTATAAATGAGCCATCTTCATTAAACTGTCCTTCTCCTCCTTCACCATAATCAACAAGGCTGTCATCACTTTCCTGCTGCTTTATGGTTCCATCTATTGAAGTCTGGCTGCCTTGAAGTGGCTTGTTGTCTTCGTCACTTATTAAAAAAAAAAAGTATATTACTTAAACAGTTCTATTTATTAGAGAGGTGAAACAAAATGCAGAGAACCATATCATACCCAGATTTCCCTTTTCAACTGTTTAGAATTCTTAGGGCAATTAAAATAATTGCTTGATTGCTAGAGATTAGTGCATATTTTGAGTGGAGAAATATTAAAACCCCTGTAATGTTTTTGTCTGCAGTCATTATGTCATCACTCATTGTGCCTTAATTACAGGAAGTGAAGCGCAATTTCCTTAATAGGACACAAACAGCAAAAAAAAACAAGCGGAGTTTTAACTCTATCCTACTTTACCCAACACTTAAAAATGTGGTTTTAAATATACATTAAATAAACATAATTATCTACTGCTGCAGAAAGGAAAACAAAGCAAGAAAAAGTTATATCAGCTTGATTCATATTATTATTATTATTATACAGGATTTATATAGCGCCGACAGTTTATCAGTTATTGTTAAACATTTCTTAAAGTGGTATTAAACACAAAAACAAAATTGTAATATATTGCAGCTTACTAATCATTGGATGTTGTGGCTGCATTCGTTTTAATTATAATGCTTTTTTTCCCTATCTGTGTTCACCTAGTGATCTGACCGTGCCTACATTCAGTATAAAGGAGCAACAGAGACATCTTTGGACAGTAGCACCATCAGTCTGGGGGGAGGGGAGTGTTAGATGTACTAGTAGATTTAGATACACTAAAAACTTAAATGCAAACTCCAGCTCACACTTCATAAGATGAAAGAAATGGTGAACCTGTGCAACAGAAAATAAATGAAATAACCAAAAGGTAGGATAGGACTGCTGCCTCCACAGAAGCAATCACCACCGAAGGTGGAGAAAGCTGAGTATGAAAGAAATGTTAATGTGTGGGTGTGGCGCTGTCCTAATTAAAACGCATGGTGCAAATATAGATTTAAATGTGAATGAAATCATCTAGTGTGTGCTATCTCTGTGATAGTGAACTAACTATACCATTGAAAAAACAGTTACGGCAGGAGGCGGAGCCTAGCGGAGCAGACATGCATTGTTAGAGCTCCACACCGCTGAGGAGAGAAGAGAAGGACAAAGCGGAGCCTGCAGGCTCAATAGGTATCCATTTGAACCTTTTTGCCCCAGGGAACAAACTGTGAAAGTTTGGGCAGGAAATATGGTACTGGGAGGAAACCGTGGCAGAAATAAAAATCACCTCACAAAGAGCTCACAGGCACTCACTGCAGCTGAAGCAGCTCCAGTCACCTCACAAGATACAGCATCAGGGCGCTCTCACAGACAGAAAATGTCACAGCAAGACTCTCCATTTGAGTCAGATACAGAACAAATCCTCTCACAAACTTCTCCACAAGCCTCCTCAGTATCCCCAGTAATATTATTACAATTTGAAAAGATGCTTCATAAGGCTTTAAAACAAACCTCAGACCAAATAACAAAAAGCCTAACCAAAGAAATAAGAGAGCTGGGAAACCGCACCGCAGCCTTAGAAATAAAAATGGATGAAATTGAAATTACAACCCAAGAAAATATAACAGAATTGGAACAATTAAAAAAAGAGAATTTAATACTTCAAACTAAGCTCGAAGATTACGAAAATAGAGCCAGACGTTCAAACTTGCGCATAAGGGGAATACCTGAAACTGTGACAGACCTGCAATCTACTATTACTGCTCTATTACAAGAACTAAAGCCAGATATCCCTATTGAACGTTTAGAACTGGACAGAGTACACAGAGCCCTCACAGCCAAAAAGAAAGATGGACCCCCACGTGATATAAGCACAAAATTTCATTATTACAGAACGAAAGAACAAATACTAATTGCTGCAAGAGAAAAAAAGGAACTTAATTTTCAAGGACACAATTATCAAATTTTTGCTGACCTATCCCAACTTACTATTACTAAAAGACGATCCATGAAACCCCAACTAATGGAACTACAACGCCACAACATTATGTATCAATGGGGCTTCCCCTTTTCAGTCAGATTTAACTACCAAGGTACAATTTACAGAAGCAGATCAGCAGATGAACTACAACAAACCCTTTTAAAATTACATCTGACGGAACCCACAAGCAGCAACACTCCCACACGCAGAAGAATGGCATCATCTTCACCTTCAGGCAGCACCCAGAAAATTTCAGAACAAAATGGGAATCATCATTCTCACAAAAGAGGCCGTTATGCCACATCATCCATGGACCAAGAAGATTCAATGGACTGACATCCTAATTCCTGATATCTCTTCATTTATTATACTAAGAGATGGTTCTCTATAAAAAACCTGTATTTATAACTGAATGTAACTGCATTCTGATAGTCACACACTGTGTGGGATCATGTTACATTCCAGTTATATTTCTTATTACTTCTGATTCATATAGCCTTAGAATATATAAGTGAAATAAGGAAATTCTTGTTCAGTTATATATTATCAGGTAATAACAATAGATTTGTTACTTTTTAGGACAAATATGTTCAATAATCCAGAAGTAAAGGAAGCTTTTTCTTTCTTTTCTTAAAACAAATATATTATTACCTAACTAGTTCCTAGAATTATGTTTTTGTTTATTCTAATCTGAAGCAATACAACCTCAATTTTATGAGTTGACATATCTAAACAGTTACATATGAATAAAATATGTAATTGTTTACTCTAAAAGGGTTAAAATCCCAAAATAATTCAAACTATCTTCATCAATACCAAAGTTATTAACAGTACCTTTCTAACTGAATTATTTAGCCTAGGGCAAGACTAACCATATACAACCACCCTGGAATAAATAATTTCAACAAAAACTATATTCTGCACTCCAATTAATGAAACATCATTTTGATGTCTTTTGACATGTCACTTCTCTCCTGTAAGCGGAAGATCCGTGTACCCCCATTAGCCCTCCTCATTCTCCCAACCATATTATGTGGGAGTGTGACGAAGGCACTTATTCCCCTGAGAGAGATATTTATTCTCTTTCACGGGTAAATTGTGATTACTTGCAAAAAATAATTTATACAATGTATCATCTAATCTCATATGTTTTTTGTTTACTCTTTACTCCAGAATTCACTGGTTTCTTTTCTATCTATTCATCTCTTCAGTCCACACAGGTTGATCTGCGCAGTCAGCTCTGCATAACAAAAAGTAAGTCAAAACTATTTGATCTATTGCCATGGCACCACTGAATATACTTTCCCTGAATGTTCAGGGAATAAATGTCCCTCAAAAAAGGACCAAAGCCTTCCGTACTTTCCATAACAAGAAGGCTCACATAGTATGCCTCCAAGAAACACACTTCACCAAAGATTCTACTCCAAAATATATTTCTCCTTTTTATCAACAAATTTACACGGCTTCTGCCTGTACCAAGCAAAGGGGAACTCTAATTGCATTTCACCGATCCACACCATTCACCTTATCATCAGAAATTAAAGACCCAGAAGGTAGATACCTGATACTCATGGGTTATATAATGGATACAGCAATCACAGTGATTTCCTACTACGCTCCTAACAAACAACCTACACCATTCCTCTCACATATATTACAAGTGATTAATACACACAAAATAGGAACAGTGATAATGTGTGGGGATTCGAACCAGGTCATCCTCCCATTTCTAGATAAATCACCTTTTACACCATCCAAAATAACCTCTAGATTACCTTTTTCTCAACTTCTTTCCAAATACAATCTGGTAGATTCATGGAGAGAAAGTAACCCAATGAAAAAGAAATTCACTTATTTCTCGCACCCTCATCAAACCTTCACCAGAATAGATCATATTTTTCTAACAATAGGAATGATACCAGAAATTATTGCATCAGATATAATTCCGATTCCGTGGTCTGACCATAATGCAGTATACACTACTATAGCCTCAGCCATACCAAAAGCGCATGACCCAACGTGGTACTTACCGGACATAATGCTCAAACACCCACTACATCAGATGGCCATTGAACAAGCTTTAAAGGAATACATATCAATTAATAATACAACAGACATCTCCCCAATAACACTGTGGGAAGCTCATAAGCCTGTCTTGCGTGGTACAATACAAAGACAAATGGCACTATTTAAACGGGAACGCAAAAATCTAGCAAAAAAACTAGAACTCAATTTTAATGCAGCCTACATATCATTTCAAGATAATCCATCCCAGAGTACAAAATCTCATCTGGAAAAACGCTCCAAACACAATTTCTACATGAATACAAACAAACCAGGTACATATTTGGCTCGGGCATTAAATTCAACTAACAAATCTTTCAAACCAATACGTTTGAAATTATCAAAAAATGTTTACACTTGTAATCCAGTTAAAATAGTCCATAAATTTCACTCACATCTCGCAACTTTATACAAGACAAACAATGAATTTAATCCTACAGAGGCTGAATCCTTCTTCTCAAAAATAACCTTACCTGAGTTATCTCAGAATCAAAAAAGAAGTTTGGATGAGCCTATAACTATAGATGAAGTTGCTAACGCCATAAAAGACCTAAAACTTAACAAAAGACCAGGCCCAGACGGCTACTCGGCTTTATACTATAAAACATTCTCAGAAATACTTTCTCCCATTCTCACTGAAACTTTTAACAAACTTCTAGATGGACATTCTTTTCGGCAAGAAACACTAATGGCAATTGTTTGTATGATCCCAAAACCCCTTTCTGATGATACTTCCTGTTTGAATTATCGGCCTATCTCTCTGTTAAACCTCGATATTAAATTATTAGCAAAAATAATAGCGAAACGCCTCAATAGCATTATAGGAAAATTAATACATAGAGATCAAGTAGGCTTCATGCCAAATAGACAGGCAGGCAATAATATACGCAGGGCAGTGTTATTGGCACATATTGCTAAAAAACGGAAAATCCCTTTATGTTTTCTATCTCTCGATATTAAGAGGGCATTTGACACAGTATCCTGGCAATATATGCAATATTCATTACAAAAATGGGGTTTTGGACCCCACTTTTTAACATGGATCAAAGCATTATATAATAAACCCAAAGCCTATATAAAATATGCTGGATACAAATCTGAAGCCTTTAATATCAAAAGAGGTACCCGAAAGGGTTGCCCATTATCTCCCTTATTATTTGCCCTTATACTCGAACCCATGGCCCAATACATCAGAACAAACCAAACTATAACTGGCATTGAAGTAGGAGGTATTACACACAAATTATGTATATTTGCAGACGATATATTACTTTTTCTATCATCACCACAGGTCTCTGGTCCTAACTTAATACCAGCTCTTGACGGATTTGCAGCCCTATCCGGCCTTATGATTAATCCTAAGAAATGCCTAGTGCTTAATATTTCACTCACAAACATGGAATTGATCCCGGCTAGGGCTGCACTCCCATTCACATGGGCAGAAAAATCAATCCCATATCTTGGAATTCATTTAACAGCATCTCATTCTGACTTATTCTCAACCAATTATCCTCCTGTATTAAGACAGATCACAAATCTAATAAAACAATGGTCGCAACTTATTTATCCTGGATAGGGAAGATTAATGCAATCAAAATGACTATTCTACCCAAATTGCTTTATCTATTCAGAGTCCTCCCTATTCCAATTCCTTCCTATTTTTTGAGAATAGTACAAAAAAGAGCAACTTCGTTTATATGGGGCTCTTCTAAACCACGTATACCTATACACACACTACATCTTCCCAAAAATAAAGGAGGCCTGGGATACCCTAATTTTACTAACTACTACAGAGCAGCACATTTGGCCAGTCTGTCCAAATACCATGCAAAACAGGAAATCCCATTATGGGTATTTATAGAGGCTTCAGAAAATGACCCTCTATTAATATCAAATTTATTATGGCTTGATCCTAAAGACCGCTTTAAAATTCATAATCCCATAACTAAACACTTCATATCTCTCTGGGATAAACTAAAAACCAAATATCAGTTACAATCTCCACACAATCCTCTCCTTTCTTTTATCAGAAATCCGGCCTTTTATCCGGCATGGATCTACCCAAATTCTTTTAAAGCTTGGACAACATCAGGCATTCAGACACTAAATGACTTCATAGCATCTAAATCATTCCTTTCATTCCCATCGCTTAGAGAAAAATATGATCTACCAAACTCTGAGATATTTAGATATCTCCAAATCAAAAATTTCTATACACCATTCCTAAAGGGGGATACACCATTATCCCAATTATCCATTTTTGAATCAATCTGTACAAAAGATCCATTTGCTAAAGGTACAATTTCATCACTTTATAATCAATTATATGGAGTAGCAAATCTTAATAGACCCTCTTACGTTCAGAGGTGGGAGGAGGACCTGGGACGAACTTTAGAAGACACGGACTGGTCTAATATATGGCTCACATCTAAGTCATCTTCACCCAACATCTTAGCACTGGAGACAAATTATAAAGTCCTAACTCGCTGGTACCTTGTACCCGCTAGAGTGGCAAAATATTCACCTAATACCTCAGCTCTTTGTTTTCGAGGATGCCCAGAAATAGGCACATATTTACACATATGGTGGACGTGCCCAGTAATCCAAACCTTCTGGAAGGAAGTCTTCGTGATTGCATCTAAAATATTTAAAAAAATAATACAACCAGATCCATATTTAACTTTACTTAATCTAAAACCGGAATGGTTAACACTCTCTCAATTCAAACTTATGATCCAACTAATAACGGCTGCAAAACAAACAGTGGCCAAGGCATGGAAATCTCCTACATTGGTACTAGCAGAAACAATTCACAGAATGAATAATACAATGTCCCATGCTAAGATGGTAGCCATCGATCAAAATCAAATTCCAAAATTTGAAAAACTTTGGCATCCTTGGATAAAACAACAGTTCCTGTCAAACTTCAATGACTCTGTCCTGTTGCCATGGTAACAGATTAAATGACTTACAGAGACACCCATTCTAAGGCTTCAAAGAGAACTAAAAAGAATAATAAACTGACGAGCGGGACAACCTTGTGGACCATACCTCTACCTTTCAACCCTTTTTCTTCTTTCTCTTTCCTTTTCTCCACCTTACGATTAAAGCTCATTATCAGAATTTATTTGACCTATATACACTCTACTTGTAAACAATATGTATAGTAGGTATAAATCATTTAAATACCTACAAAAGTAACTAAGGAAATGATATATATCTTTAATTTAGGTTTACGTGAACCCAATGTTTAATATTTGAAATTTCATGATATTTACCTATATAAACCCTACTGTAAAACAATGAGCTTACTTTATAGATCCTTGTAAACTTACTCTATGTATCTTTATAACATTGTATACTCAATAAACTTCTTTTGACAAGGAAAAACCAGTTACATATTACAAATGTGAAATGGTACCATATCCGAATAGGCTATTGCAGAAGTAGTGAACGAAAAATATATATAACGCGTGAAGTTAATATAATCCACTCTAGCACATAATATATGTAATAACACTCCCGTAGACGTCCAATGACGAAACGCGGAGGGCGTGGCCTAATCCTACGTCTTGCATCATCTCCCAGGGAACACAGGATTTGAATCTGGCTGTTCTACTGATGACATTTTTTGCCTTATATGAGCTAGCAGTATGTGAGTACCGCTCTGTCATCTCTTTCAAATAAAAAACGTTTTAATGGTTTTACGCTATGGGCATTCCTTTTCTCTTTTATGTCTAAATTTCACCTCGATCCTGAAAGTGCCAAGGACTGCCACACAGTGGCATAGACTGTGACTGCTTGTCACCCCTGTAGATGTTAAGGAAGCTGGTGAGTGTTTGCATAATAAGAGCACGAGATACAACCACTTGGTCACCACAGAAAATAAAGATTAGAAGATGTGTTTTGGATACACCTGTTTATCTTAAATGCCAGCAAATTTTATAAGGACTGTTTGAAATCACTATTGCTGCACTGAGCACAAGTCACTTTTTTATATACGCACTTTACGATTATTTTTAGCAACTACTTTCTGTTGCAGTTTATATATATTTTTGGTTCACTTTTTCCCTGGATTTCCTCTCCCACCCCCTTCCTCCCCCCCCCCCATCCCTTTATGCATCTACCCATGTATGTTTTGGATATTATGTGCTAGAGTGGATTATATTAACTTCACGCATTATATATATTTTTCGTTCACTACTTTTGCAATAGCCTATTCGGATATGGTACCATTTCACATTTGTAATATGTAACTGGTTTTTCAATGGTATAGTTAGTTCACTATCACAGAGATAGCACACACTAGATGATTTCATTCACATTTAAATCTATATTTGCACATGCGTTTTAATTAGGACAGCGCCACACCCACACATTAACATTTCTTTCATACTCAGCTTTCTCCACCTTCGGTGGTGATTGCTTCTGTGGAGGCTGCAGTCCTATCCTACCTTTTGGTTATTTCATTTATTTTCTGTTGCACGGGTTCACCATCATATTTGTTTATTTACACTTCATAAGACGTTACAGCAACTGTTTTGCTCATTTTGGGATAAAGGTTTTACATAAACAAATAAAAGCTGAATATTGTAAACACCCTTGTCAGTAGTAAATGGTTTGATCAACCCTCTAACTACTACATCTTGCAGGACATCTTGTTCTATTGAAAAACAGCAGACGCGTTGGCTGGATCACCAGGTCAAAATAAAAGAAAGTCTAAAAAGAAAACAAATGCAGCCATCACAACTAAGAAGCTGCAATAAAGGTTTGCTTTTGGGTTTAATACTACTTTAAGAAAGTGAGAAAGCATTAAAGGGTGTTATATAGTACAATGCATATGGTTAGTAAGATATATAGGTCATTGACTGCAGAACTTTGTGCAAGGTGTATCACATCTCTTTAATACTGCAATATTTTCCTTTACCTGTAACATGTTAGAATGAGTATTTATCTGTTCTATTATTAGATGAGGAATTACAAACTTTTATTACACTACTGAGTTAAAAGGATTCAGAAAGTCTATGTAAACATTCCATGTTTCAGATTAATTGCACCTGGTGTGTTAGCCTATATTATTTAAATCCAAATAATGAGCTGATTCCTGAAGTATTTTTGGAATTATGAAAAAATAAATGTTGTTTGTCATCCTTTTACAGTGGGGATCGAAAGTTTGGGCACCCCAGGTAAAAATGTGTATTAATGTGCATAACAAAGCCAAGGAAAGATGGAAAATTCTCCAAATGGCATCAAATTACAGATTAGACATTCTTATAATATGTCAAAAAAAGTTAGATTTTATTTCCACCATTTACACTTTCAAAATTACAGAAAACAAAAAAATGGCGTCTGCAAAAGTTTGGGCACCCTGCAGAATTTATAGAATGCACTGCCGCCTTTGCAAAGCTGAGACCTGCCAGTGTCATGAATTGTTCTCAATCATCATCTGGGAAGACCAGGTGATGTCAATCTCAAAGGTTTTAAATGGCCAGACTCATCTGACCGTGCCCCAACAATCAGCACCATGGGTTCTTCTAAGCAGTTGTCTTAGAAAACTGAAACTGAAAATAGTTGACGCTCACAAAGCTGGGGAAGGCTATAAGAAGATAGCATTTCAGATGTCAATATCCTCTGTTCGGAATGTAATTAAGAAATGGCAGTCATCAGGAACAGTGGAAGTTAAAGCAAGATCCGGAAGACCAATAAAAATATTAGACAGAACAGCTCGCAAGATTGTGAGAAAAGCAATTCAAAACCCACGTTTGACTGCACGATCCCTCCAGAAAGATCTGGCAGACATTCGAGTTGTGGTACACTATTCCACTATAAAGAGATACTTGTACAAATATGGTCTTCATGGAAGCGTCATCAGAAGAAAAGCTCTTCTACGTCCTCACCACAAAAATCAGCCTTTGAACTTTGCAAATGAACATATAGACAAGCCTGAGACATTTTGGAAACAAGTTCTGTGGACCGATGAGGTTAAAATAGAACTTTATGGCCGGAATGAACAAAGGTACGTTTTGAGACGAAAGGGCACAGAATTTAATGAAAAGAACCTCTGTCCAACTGTTAAGCATGGGGGTGGATCAATCATGCTTTGGGGTTGTATTGCAGCCAGTGGCACAGGGAACATTTCACGAGTAGAAGGAAAAATGGATTCAATAAAATGTCAGCAAATTTCGGATGGTAACTTGACGCCATCTGTGAAAAAGCTGAAGTTAAAGAGAGGATGGCTTCTACAAATGGATAATGATCCTAAACACACCTCAAAATCCACGGGGGATTACATCAAGAGGCGTAAACTGAAGGTTTTGCCATGGCCTTCACAATCTCCTGACCTCAACATTATTGAAAATCTATGGATGGACCTTAAAAGAGCAGTGCGTGACAGACAGCCCAGAAATCTCAAAGAATTGGAAGACTTTTGTAAGGAAGAATGGGCAAAGATACCTCAAACAAGAATTGAAAGACTCTTGGCTGGCTACAAAAAGCAATTACAAGCTGTGATACTTGCCAAAGGGGGGCAGTACAAGATATTTAACTCTGCAGGGTACCCAAACTTTTGCAAACACCATTTTTTTGTTTTATGTAATTTTGAAAGTGTAAATGATGGAAATAAAATCTAACTTTTTTTTGACATATTATAAGAATGTCTAATCTGTAATTTGATGCCATTTGGAGATTTTTCCATCTTTCCTTGGCTTCGGTATGCACATTAATACACATTTTTACCTGGGGTGCCCAAACTTTCGACCCCCACTGTATGTATCAGTATTGGACAAGTATGTTTGCAAGCCATTTTCTCTAGGGCCTAAGCACAAAATGTGTTTTAGACTCCCAGTGTGGTTGCACAATCAGTTTTTACAGAATGCACATAATATCTATGAATAACTATGAATAAACATTGCAGTAAGGGACCTATTTAAAAAGGCTTCTGAGAAATATAAATGCTGACAGTTATATGTTTCTGAAGAAGGCCAAAGCTGACAAATTTGCTCATTTATAAAGATGCTCTCTGCATTTTCTCCAATCACTTTTGTCTTAAAATAGAAACATTGCACAATAGTGCAATAGAAACATTACTGAAATAATGTAATATAAATATTAAACAAAAGTGCTACTCTAAAACATAGGGGGCACAATTTCTCTAATCCATTTTTATACGAGCAGCTAAATACTAATGTGCAATCCTTATCACAAATTTGTAAAAAAAAAAAAAAAAAACGTTGAAAGAGCATTGTTGGATGTGACTTATCTGTCTGACAACAGGTCATTTACTGCACTCAGAGGCTGCAAATAGAATGCCTGGGGTGTTCCAGAGCAGCTTCTTCACCATGATGTCCTAACTTTAATAAATTGAATAGAAATCAATAGAAGCGATTCCACAGTACAAATGGGGAGGGAAGTGTTGATCTCTGTTGTCATAAAATAAAGTCTACCTTTGCTTTATAGTATGAGTTAAATTACAGTGATACATAATGTTGCTTACTTAATGTATGATAATGAGCTTATTAAACATCTCAAGGAAAGGCAGCATCTGGCATAAAGTTATGTGTTAAATATACAAATGCATGTGGTGTTCAATTTATGAACTATAATGTATAACTAGAGGCAAAACTTTCATTTTAGCTTTGGATAGAGTGGAGAGGGATTAGAACACCTGTCAGATTTCTATTGTAGTTGTCGCCCCTGTTAAGGAGATTTACTCTCTCTATTTGTGCTGTTTACCATTATCATTGAAAGTGAAAGTAAAAGTAAAAGAAAAAACAAAGGTTTGGGTTGTCCCCAGAAAAGTAATAGGTGAAATCTTCCAATAGGGAACTAGTTCTGGTGACCAGAAACTGCTCTTTAATTAGGTGGCTGCCTAAGGCCTCGTGTCCACCTAATTGCTCCAGTTTTGAGGGACATAGGACTGTTTTCACTGCGAATTTTCAAAGCAGCTGTTCAGCTGCAATTTCCACATAAGGTTAACAGGGTCTTTAACAATAGCTGGTTGTTAAGGAGCAGGCTGGGAGGCCAGCCGCCATGTCCTTAACAACCAATGGCTCCCAGCCTCTTTGGGTCTAGTATGGAGTTTAAGGGGAACCCGTCAAAATAAAAAAAAAAGAAAATGCCGTGGGGTCCCCCCCCCCCAAATCTAGATTTTGAGGGGAAACCCATGCCAAAACTTATTAAAAAAATGGCGTGGGGCACCCCCAAAATCCAAAAACAATGTCCCCTGGTGTAGATTCAGCGTTAATCACAATGAATGCTGCAGCTGACTCAGAAAAAAAAACAAAACAAAAAAACAGGTCCACGCCAGTCGCTGGCTCCCGCTGTCTGCCAGCTCCTCCGTCTGCCAGTTCTTAAATAGCTAAGGGGTGGGACCACTAGGCGACCCTTACAAGGTGGCTCCACCCCCTTGTAACATCATTGATCAGTGCATGCTGGCTCGATAATGTCACAAGGGGGCAGGGTCACCCAGTTACTTTATCGAGTATCCTCGCCCCTTGGTTATTAAGAACTGGCAGACAGTGACGCAGGCAGACAGCGGAAGCCAGCGATGGGTGCAAATCTCTTTTTTTGTTTTTCGGGTCGATGGCAGCGTTCATCGTGATTGACGCTGGATCTACACTGTTTTTGTGTTTTGTTTTTTTTTTATAAAGAAATTGTCAAAAACTGTCTCTGTTTTTATTTCTTTTTGACACTTCTTTGGGTGAGGAAGTAGGAGTACAATGGGGGGGTGGGATCTTGGGGTTTCCAGATTCCAATAACCCCCTGCCCACAAACTCCCAAAACCATCAGCCAGAGTTGTGGGAAAGAGGCCCTTGTTCCCGGGGCATGTGACCTGGTATGGTCCACGAGGGGGGCACTCTTCCCCCCCCATTTCCTGGCCTGCCAGGCTGCATGCTTGGATAAGGATGCGGTGTTAATTTTGGGGGAGACCCCCACGCCAGTTTCTTT
Organism: Aquarana catesbeiana; assembly: GCF_042186555.1. Classification (NCBI taxonomy): domain Eukaryota; kingdom Metazoa; phylum Chordata; class Amphibia; order Anura; family Ranidae; genus Aquarana; species Aquarana catesbeiana. The sequence goes on from NC_133325.1 coordinate 522,918,707, forward strand.
TTAAGTTTTGGTGTGGGATTCCCCTCAAAATTCATAACAGACCCAAAGGGTCTGGTCACTGTTTTTTTTTCTTTATTTTTCATTGCCAGCAATTCTTTGGTTTACATTCAGCTGTCAGTAGGGAACCCGGCGTTCGTCTTCCCAGCCTGCTTCTTAAGAAGCAGCTATTGCTAAAGACACCGGGGGCCAACTACTCTGAAAATTTCCATCTGAACCGTACGTGGAAATTGAAGCTGATTTTGAAATTCGCAGTGAAAACAGATTGGGAATTTGCACAGGACATGTGTGACTTTTGGAGCTCCGCCAGCCAATGAGGAGTGACATTGTGTAAGTGCATGTCACCCCTTCTATTCACCGCACAAGGGTCTCAAGCTGGGAAAGCCTACCGAGGATCTCAATCTGGTAATTATTATTTCACTTGAATTATTTTTCCCATTATGGGCGTGAGTAGGGCCTCATGTCTAAGTTTTGCCTAAGCCTAAGAGGCATCACAAAGCCTATAGCTTTCTCTGCTGGTGACCTGGGGGTCCCCAAGGAATTCCCTTAATTTGCAGGGATTTCCTCTCACTTCCCGTTTGGCTATGGGCCAGGAAGTGAAGGGAAATCTCCGCAATGGGACATAGATGGTGAAAAAAAAAATCTGATAACCTTATAACCTTCCCTTGCTCCCTTGCTCCAACCAAAATAAAAAGAAAAGTTTTGCATATAGTTCTACTTTAAATATATAGATGCAAAGGGGAAAAATAATGACAATATGATACCATTAAGTGACTAGCTAAAAAATCTTAAAATGCAAGCTGTTTGTCAGGTATAAAGAGTATAGCTAGTGAAGAATACAAGGGCTTCAAACAATATTTTAATTTTTTTTATCAATGTTAGCATCCTGAAGCACATACACCAATCAACCATAACATTATGACCACCCACTATAACCTTTTGAGGCATGGACTCCACTAAACCTCTGAAGGTATGCTGTGGTATCTGTCACCAGGACGTCAGTAGCAGATCTTTAAGTCTTGTAAGTTGTGCAGTGGGGCCTCCATGGATTGCCAGCACATCCCACAAATGTTCAAATGGACTGAGCTCTGGAACTTGTTATTGTGTTCCTCAAACCATTCTTGAATTCGTCCGACCAGGCTGTGGCGGAACTACCAGAGTCGCACTTGCAACTGGGCCCTGAAGTTGCACCACCGTGGGGGGGGGGGGGCCAAGCAGTGTTGCCAACCTCCCATCATCAGCACCATGACATTATGAAAAAAATCCTGATTTCTACCATCGTAGGACAGGAGAATCAGCCTGTTAATCAAGGACAAGTGGCTGCAGCTGAGCCGAGTCTCTGTGATAGGCCAGCGAACACACTCCCCCCCCGCATGGATGTGCAGCTCTGCCTGAGAGAGGGAGGATATGTTGGTGGGAATTACGAAAAACAGCAGCCTGCTACACATTCCCAGCTGTGTCAATAATGCTTGAGCCACCAGTCTCGGCCTGTGGGTGAATGAGCACTGCAGTACACTGTGATCAGTGAACTGTCCCTATCTTCCTCCCTTCTCTCCCCTAACTGTCTCCCTCCCCCTCTCAGTTCTTCCAAGAGCTTCTCAAACTTCCCTTCTTAGCACTTAGGCAGCCCATACATTAATCACTTTTTTTTTTCATTCAACCATCATTCACCCTAACGGACCAATCTGCCTGTCGTTTTTTCGAGCGAACCCAACCAGACCACCTATTGCGGCGGACACCCGCCAGCAACCGATCTGCTAAAAACAGATGGATGGTGGTCCTATTTCCCATCTGTCCGGCAGATCGGATCAGATGACAGTCAGATGGATACGGACAGACGGTCCGTTTCCTACAAACCGCACCACAGAGAACAGCGGGATGTGTCCGAGCCTCCTCTTGCTGTCCTGTCCCTGCTATTGACAGCGCTGTTCTCTGTCTCTATGGCAGCACATTGGAACCCAGTGCAGTACCGCTGCTAGGTGACTGGCAGGGGGCCCAGCTGTCTACAACCAATAGTTCTGGCCCTCCCCCACATGCACCCATCAGCCCCATAATGTAACCGGCACTGGGGCCTAATAGACTGCCACCACTGCCATATAGACAGAGACGCCAGACCAGTGCTGTCAATAGCAGTGGCAGGACAGCAAGAGAAGGCTGGGGACCCCACAGTGGCAGAACATCAGGGCCCGGTCACAAGTCCAACCTGTGCAACTCTGGTAGTTCTGCCACTGCATTGGCCCCTTATATGGAGTTCCCTAGTGTGCTGGAGACATATCTCTTGCTTTCTGCCACCGTGAGGGGGCCCAAAACAGTAGGAAGGGGGCCCACAGCAGAACATGTGAAAGAGTCCTGTTGCGGGACTGTAATAAAGGGCCCCGCAACAGGACTATAGGGCACCCAGGATCAGTGGGGGGGCCACAGGACCGATTGGGGGGGAGTAGTGGGGGGCTCTTCAAGATTTCCTGCACCTGGGCCCTGATTGTTCTAGTCACACCCCTGAGACCATGCTACTTTTCTCTATTGCCCTATGGTCCAGTTCTTACGCTAACATGCCCATTGTAGGTGCTTTTGCCTGTGGACGTGGATCCACAGGAAAAAGGCATCTGACCGGACACACTGACCGGTCTGAGGCTACACAGCCCCATACACAACAAACTGTAGTGCATTGTGTATTCTGACACCTTTCTATCAGATCCAGCATTAACTCTTCAGCAATTTGAGCTTCAGTAGCTCTTCTGTAGGATTGAACTACACCGGCCAGCCTTCACTCTCCACGTGTATCAATCAGCCTTGGCCGCCCATGGCCCTGCCTGGTTTTTCTTTCTTGGATCACTTTTGGGAGGCTCAGCAGAGACCAGGACATCTCCCCAGAGCTACAGTTTTTGAGCTCCTCTGACCCAGTCATCTAGGCATTAAAATTTGACCCTTGTCAAAGATGCTCAAATCCTTATGCTTGCCCATTTTTCTGCTTTCGGCACATCAACTTCAGGGACAAAATGTTCACTTGCTGCCTAATATATCCCACCCACTTTTAGGTGTCATTGCAACAAGATAATTAATGTGATTCACTTTACCTGTCAGTGGTAAAAATGTTTTGGCTGATCGGTGTCCAGTAGGATTCAAGTTAGTTTGAAAAAGGTTAATGTTGTTATTTCTCACCCTTCTTTATGTCACAATCTACTGGTGTGGCTAGGTTATTTTATAAACATTAGTATCAACAAGGAAAGGTTTACTTTAACAGACAAATAACTTTATCCTACCTTCCAAAAAACCTTAATGGAAACAAATAGAAATATGATAATTATTTAGGAAAAGTGGATAAAGAGAATACAGAAACGTAAAAAAAACAATGAAAGGTAGGACACATATAAGGGATGGAGAAAGAGAAGCACACGTACTGCTATAACATGGACACATATTTTGACACATCAGTTTCAATTAATCAAAGGAAACAATCCACTAGCTCATGAAAAAATTATGTTCAATTACATTTGTATTACAGTTAAGAGATTGAACCTGGCTTGATAGTCAGATTTTGCTTAGTGCATTGTTTATCTTTACAATCCAAAGAGATGCACACATGACTTTATAGATTTTGCTCAAAAACATAGCAGACTATTGGTTGTTTCATAGGCAGGTTGCTGGCACACATAACGCACAGAAGGTGACACGTAAGCAATGACGTGCCTCACCTGTGCTCTTTCCTGGAGAGCAGGAAGAAAACAAAGGCACATATGTTATAAGCACAGGCCGGTATGACACAGCAGCAGAGAACTGTTCTTTGTGTGACACTGTGACTCTGTGTGTTGGTCACTGACTGACTGATACTGACATATTTCTGAACCATTCTGTTTTCTGAAAACAAATATGTGACAATTATGAAATGTCTTGAGTAAGTGTAATTTATTACACATATCATGTATCTATAATATAAGTGTACTTACAGATATGGAAGCATAAAATGAATATATTACAAAGTGATTTATTAGTGGTATTTATCTGTAATGTAGATACTGTACATGTCAGATTTTTTACAGGTAATAATACATCATTTTGGAACCTATCCTTACCTGTAATCAAATGATCCATCTTCATCCTTTTGATCTTCAGGACCTAAAGCCACTTCTTTTTTCTCTCGCACTAAAGAGTACAACAGAAAAAAAGTACACTTTATAAATATTTCCATGGGACTCCATCACTGAATTTATTCACTAGTGAAAATGTGTGTATAGTATAAAATGGGCATAGTTGGGGATACCAAGAACAAACAGTACTGCTTCATGAAGCAGGATGTGCAGAAGAGGAGTATTGGGCAATATTGCAGCAGACAGTATGTGCAGGAGAGAAGTGGCTAGGGTACAATGATGGGGAATATGTGCAGGGAAGGAAAGCATACAGAATGACAGAGAGCAATATGTGCAAGGAATGGAGTGCCAGAGAATCAAGCATGGGGCAGAGAGTGCAGAGAGTATGAAGGCAGAAAGTATGTGCTGGAAAGGAGTGCGGATGGTAAGAGAGCAATACAATATTTGCAGAAGAGGAGAGAAGAGTATGAGTGCAAGTAGTATGTGTAGAGTTAGTGCTTGAGGGTATGATGATGGGCAGTATGTGCAGGAGAGGAGTGCTATATGGTATTATGGCAGTCAATATGTGCAAAAGACGACTCTGGAGGGATTTACAGTGGGTATTATGTACAACAGAGAAGTACTGAGGATATAAGGGTGTGCAGATTTTACAGAATGGAAGTATGAATGGTATAAGGATGGGCAGTATCTGTAGGAGAGGAGTGGAGAACAGGATAAAAGTGTAGAGTGTATGAGGTGGTGCAGTATATGCAGGTGGGGCATGCCAGAGGGTATATGTGAAGGGTATGACAGTGGCCAGTACACCCTCTGCACAACAGATGCCAGTGGGCAATGTAAGACAGAAGTGCAAACAATGACCTTGCATACATTTTGCATTTGTTGAAAGATTACATATTCTTTGGCCAATCTGATTTCTATAAACACTTTTTGGCAACTAGAATAAGGGATGCCATGCACAGATAGCCTTATGATATTGTGGTAAATTAGTGTTTCTAGAGTTTGCTATATTTTATTTACATTTACTGCGATATTACAATGTACAGAAGTTTTTTCCTAACAGATGTTTTTTCTTTTTTAAATTGTATTTCCCATATATTCTTTTACATAACTTATAATATTGCATTAAAGTGGAGTTCCACCCATTTAGAAATCAGCAGCTACAATAATGCCACATACACACGATCGGTCATTCCGAAAACAAAATCCTGGATTTATTTCCGACGGATGTTGGCTTAAACTTTCAAACGTCAAGAACACGGTGACGTACAACATGTACGACGAGCCGAAAAAAATGAAGCTTTTTTTCGCTTGATTCCGAGCATGCATAGAATTTTGTGCGTTGGAATTGTGTACAAATGATCAAAATTTCCGACAACGGATTTTGTTGTTGGAAAATTTGAGAACCAGTTCTCAAATTTTTGTTGTTGGAAATTCCGACAACAAATGTCCGATGGAGCTTACACACGGAATTTCGTCGGAATTTCCAACAACAAGCTCACATCGAACATTTAGCTGCTGATTTTTAATAAACAGACACTCATCTGTCCCACGGTCCAGTGACGTGGGCGCACAAAGCCTCGCTCCTCTCCCCCTTCTCTCCGCCATGCCAGGATTGTAACTGTGGGCGCCTGGCTGTGGCTTCACAGCCGGGCGCACACTGCACAGCCGTGCTGCATGTTGTGAATGGCCGGGCAATTTTTTGGGACCTGTGACATGTCCCAGAAGATTTCAGAGAGGGGGAGAGGTGAACTTCCTTCCGGCGCCGTGGCGACAGGGGAGGAAGTGGGAGCTGGGTGCCTGTCAAAACTGGGTACCCGCTCCCCCCCAAATAAATGACATGCCAAATGTGGCATATCAGGGGGTCACCTTTACTTGAGCCCACAGTCCATAGACCCCAGCCAAGCTATTCAGGCGATCCCATTATATTAGAAAGATTCTCAGCTATGCTGGAACAAGGCCTAAAGAAGGCTGGGAGGAAAATCACAGATGAGCTGAAGCAAGAATTTCAGAAGCTGGGCTCTAGGATCAACAATATTGAAAATAAGCTGGATGTCACTGTAGGCAGAATAAACCAAAACACAGATCGCATTTGCGACCTGGAAGTGCGATTAGAGGAGGCCCTAGCAAAAATTGATGACCTGGAGTACAGGTCTCGCCGATATAACTTTTGCATAACAGGGTTACCTGAATCATTCACAGATACCCAATAATCCACTACAATGCTGTTGACCTCTTTGTTGCCAGATGTTCCTGTTCACAAAGTGGAATTGGACCGTACCCACAGGGCTCTCGCTACCATGCGCCCGGAAGGTCCTCCTAGGTACAATATTGTGTAACTCCACTATTACACAGTGAAAGAAAGCATCATGCAAAAAGCCTGTGAACTGCCTTCAATCAAGCTACATGGTCACGAAGTGCAAATATTCGCAGACATCTTCCCAGCTATGGTGCAAAAACGCAGATCCTTCAAGCCTTTATCCTCTCTTATTCCCAAACCCAACAAAGATCACAGCGATGCAGCCAACTACCGACCCATATCCTTAATTAACACAGATTTGAAGCTATTCACAAAAATTTTGGCAAACAGGATGTTGACGTTCCTAGCTGACTATATCCACTCTGATCAGGTTGGCTTTCTGCCATACAGACAGGCAGCTGACCAGGTCAGGAGAGCAATTGACCTTACATCCTTACTACATTCTTTCTGGGATAGCGACACAAGCAGAAAGCTGATGTTGTTATTTATTGATATCCGCAAAGCATTTGATATGCTCTCATGGTCCTTCCTATTTCGGGTATTGACTAGGTGGGGTTTCCTACTATCTTGTTGCCCTCGTTATACAGCTCACCCTCAGCTCAGATACTTTTACGGGGCCATGTGTCAGACTCGATCCCCATCTCGGCAGACACCCGACAGGGATGCCGTTGTCTCCTTTACTATTCGTGATAGCCATAGAAACATTGGCAATAGCGATCCGCCATAACCCAGACATCTTCAGAATAGAAAGCGGGGGCAAGAGTCCTAAGTGCGCTTTATTTGCAGATGACCTTCTGTTGTTTCTCATGTCCCCCCCTACCACACTACAAAATTTCTTACCCTTATTACATCAATTCTGGAAAATTTCTAGGCCTGCTAGTCAATCACGATAAATCAAAACCGACTTTAACTCTTTAGAGTATCAAATCTGAATTCCCTTTTTCATGGCAACAGTCGTCTCTCTCTTATCTGGGCATCAAACTGACTTCCGATGTACCCTCACTATATAAAGCCAATTACCCGCCCTTGTTTGACCGATTACTCAAAGACGTGAAGACATGGTCTGATATGAATTTCATCATGGATGGGAAGATTCACATCAGTTAAAATTACTTTCCTACCAAGGTTATTATATTACTTTCAAACCCTGCCTATACAAGTTCTGTGGTGGCCACGTGCCATTTCCAATCTAAAATCCTTCATTATATCTGGTGTACCAAAGGTCCTTGAATAGCTCTGGCTATGATGTATGTGTCCAGACCTGGGGGGTATGGGGGTGCCTGAGTTTTGGAAGTTTTATGTGGTAGTGCAGTTGCTCAACTACTTCAGCTCCTTAGCCGTCACTATTGCCCTGAGTGGGTCTCATTGGAGTCCCAAGCGTGCACTGCGCTGGAGGACCTCCAAAGGACCTCATCCTTTGGACTTCCTAAAAGCACTGTAAAGCTATTTTGAGTCCAATGCTTTCCCATTCCTTATGTTCCCCCCTGGCATGCAGCCCAATAGATTTGAATGGTGGGTAAACAGGGGACTATACCACATAGGCGACTACTTAGATCACAGAGGAATACGTTCTCCCTCGCACTTCACAGGCAGTTTGGATATGCCCCCCATGGAGAGCTTCCGTCTACAACAAGTCGGATCCGACCGGGCGGTATGCACTATGTCGGAAAACAGGTGCATGCAATACTCTATATAGGAGGTACAATATATTTGTATGGTGAATCTAATCCATTAAGCAATGCTTGAGGTTATTGCTAAAAAGAAGGGTCAGGGTTTGTTTACTTTTTCTATTAATGCGCCCCCCCCAGTTTAAACCTAGATGAAGACCACACAAATTTTTCCACACATCTAGTCAAAAGTACATACAGTCAAAAGTGTTCTACCTACCTGGATATTTGCCTCCTCGACTCCTCTTAATGAAGCACACAATCAACAGGATAAGTACAAGCAGAGCAACAGCACACATGAGCCCAATGAACCAGCCTTGAGTGGCAATGTCTACTTGGTTTTTTGTGTAAGCTGCCAGAAGTAGAAAAAACATCAGTCATATGCAAGAACTATACCTGGTGTAAACATGGCAACCAGCAATGTTTATGTACAACAAATAATACATAACCCACACAAGGAGGAAGAAAACAGTTTAAACAGTATTCAAAGAATAATGAAAGCTTGTATATCATCAGGACTGTAGAAGACAGAGCCCCAACCTTGTCCTTCAACTCAGACAGTAGTCTTTTTAGAGTCTCTTTACAGGATAGAAGGTGGGTATGTATGGGTCAATCACACAGTTTCTCTGGAGCTCATATGAAGAGACCAAGTAACCGGGTTTTTTAGGGGGGCTGTTGAGGATCGAAGAAAGGAACCTCTGTAGTTAGACAATCAAAACAGCAAAGGAGAAAAAAACAGAACTTAGCCTAAAGTAATAGAACAAAAATGTGTGGAAAAAAATTTACATACGCATGCATATTTACAAAGTGACATCTTGCAAGAAACTTACGTATAATACAACATTAGATATAAAACATTTATTCACAGCATATGATTTAAAGAAAATCTAGCTTACCAATAAAATCACAAATACTCCTACTCTTAATTAAATAGGAGAGCATATTCACATACATATTTTGCAGTTTGGTAAGGAAGATCACTAATATTTTTAACTGATCACTTAATAGTAAGTCAGATATTTTGCAATGAAAATGTGGCTTACTGTTAACAAATGTTAAAGCTTAATCAAACAAGGAAGATGCGTGGAGCACCAATCAAGAAGATATTAGCATATACTAAAAAATAGCAACTTACATTTAAAACTGATAAAAGCAGTTTGATGTCACTCGGCAAGTCTCAAATGCACCGCACCATTTTATGCTTCATCAATGAACAAGCTTGTTTAACAAAATATTAATCCAGAGCAACCAATTTAACTGTATTTTCTTTAGTGCAATTTAAGATTATTTCTAATTGCTTGCTATTATGTACTGAACTATGCTGTGATTTTTTAACTGCCTTATTAGCCTTAATAAGCCTGTAAAGAACATATAAAATGCAAATGACCCCCCTAAAATTATTAACTGGGTAAAAGCTTTAGCCTCTACCTTCATTTAGATAAAGGTAAACTGGTTAAATTTTGCACACATTAACTACTGCATTATATTGAGCAATATATACATAATTTACAAAAATTACATTTGGCATAAAGTCACACACAGATGGGTAGATAGATACAGAAGTACAGATAGACAGATTGGAAAAACAGAGGTAGAGAAACCTTACAGATAGTATGTTAATGTATTATCCACAAAATGTAATAACATCCCAAAGTATACCTTTCCCCTTTATAACCTTATCTTTACAACCTTATAAAAACTGTAGTACTTTTCAATTTGAATTTTGTTTTACAAACTATTTTTGTCATTACAAAGATCAGAAAGATTGTACCTGTGTTTCCATTGAAGGAACACAAAGCCCTCACCTGAGCTTGTCTCGAACGTCACGTATGGGCTTGTGACTGAGTGGTGCTCCCGGGAATAAACCCGTACTCGGTAGGTCATCCCGGGGACCAGGTCAGACAGCTGAATTGAGGGGGGATGACCCTTAACGGGAACAGTTCTGTTCATGTTATTACCTGATAGGAAAGAGCTAAGGATGAATGTCGGCTGAGTTGACAGCAGGAGATGGAGAGGAAAGCCAGAGCAAAAGTTTCATGCAATGTGCTGCAGACCCACATACGCACAGATAAAGGCTTTAAAAAAAAAACTGTGCTATCAAACATTCTTGCTGTAAAAACTGCTTATCTCAATGCTCAAAATGTAAAAATCTTACATGTAAACGTAAAGAAACAACCCTAATTTAGTTCCCAGCCCTTGCCTAGTTTCTACAGAGGTACAAACACAATGCTTTTTTTTTGTATTTTGGGGAAGAGTTAGAAAATGTCAGATTTTTTATTGCTGTGTCCCAGTTTAAAATATTTCTCCTCATCTTTTTTAAACAGTTGACCTCCATAAGATTTTACCCTTCATGTCCAGGCCATTTTTTTCTATTCAGCACTGCGCTGCATGACCATTGCGTGGTCATTCAACACTGTACACAAATTAGATTTATACCATTTTTTTCACACAAATAGAGCTTTCTTTTGGTGGTATTTGATCACCACATTTTTTTCTATTTTTTGCGCTATAAAACGAAAAAGATCGAAAATTTAGAAAAAAAACCCAAAACAAAAAAAATTCTTCATAAATTTAGGCCAAAATGTATTCTACTACATTTGGTAAAAAAAAGAACCCAATAAGTGTATATTAATTGGTTTGCATGAAAGTTATAGTGTCTACAAGTGACGGTATATATACTGGAATTTTTTTTTCCGATCGATCAGTGACTTATAGCAGGACTGTGATAGTGCGGTGGGAAGTCTGACGCTAACCGACAGTGTTGTAAACACTGACTGACACTGACATCTCCAGTGACATTAATACCGTGATCACTGCTAAAAATATGCACTGTCACTGTACTAATGAACCTGGGTAGGAAGGGGTTAAAATCTGGGGCAATCAAAGGGTTAACTGTGTGCCTAGCAAGTGTTATTGTGTTAACTTTGTGCTGTTTTAGCTAAGGGATGTTACAGTTTTCATTCCCTGCTTTGCATGGAGACAAAAACCTCCACATCACTGCTGTCATTAGAGAGACATAAACCACAGTATTTCCTTTACTCATAAGCAAAAATAAAATAGAAATTAAAGGCCTTTTAGGGAATGGGAGCCTGTATTTTAGGCTGCATCACTGTATTATGGCATGTGCAAAACCTTTTATTTATTTTACATAAATTTATCATATGAACCTGATCCACTATATATACCATATTTGTTATTTTTATATAGATGTAGATATAGACGTGCACAATACACATATGCATAAACCTGGCATCTAGACATATTGACCACTTGTTTTATACAATTCTTTGTATAGTGTTCCAAAACCTTCTACTACAGGCAACTGATGCCATACAATCTGTAAAAGACAAGTGGAAACCCATTAAAAACATAATTGTAGCAGACGTCTGCATTGCAGTCTGTACACCACATGTATAACTGTGCACAATGTTTATCATTTATTTAATCTATGCTCAAAACATTAGAAGACACTTCCATTTTAAAAGTTGCTTCACCACTAGTGCATCCATGTGGCTCTGTCTGTCAATAGT